>NC_058130.1:583037563-583178818 GCF_016433145.1 Gracilinanus agilis
CTTCCTTCCTTCCTTCCTTCCTTCCTTCTTTCCTTCCTTCCTCCCTCCCTCCCTCCCTCCCTCCATCTCCTCCTCCTCTCTCTCCTCCCTCCCCTTCCATTTTAGAATTCATATTGATTCTAAGGCAGAAGTGTGGTAAGGGCTAGGCAATGGGGGTTAAATAACTTGCTCAGGATCTCATAGCTCTGAAGTATCTGAGGCCAGATTTGAACCTAGGATCTCTTGTCTCTAGGCTTGGCTCTCAAACCACTAAGCGACCCAGCTGCCCCCAAGAATCATCATTCTTAAGTATATTTATGGTTTAGTTCCCTTCAAGGAATTTAAAGAGGAAAGGCATTACTTTTTAGGTTTAGAAGGTTTTTTTTGGAATTAGGAAATATTTTATGGTGATATTTATAAAGTATACTTTGTTTTTGAAGGATCTAATGTGGAGACGTAGTGACTCTTAATGCCTAATATTGACATTACTCCTTAAACAGATTACAAATAAAGACAGATTCCAATACAAATGAATTTCTGACAAGAAAAATCGAATTTCATATCAATAATCTCTGAAAAACCAGATGATATAAACAATTAAAGCTTAAAACTAGACACATTTCTTTATAGGCATTAATAGCATTTTTTTATTTATAATACCATTCACTATTAAACATGGGAGCAGTCTTGATGAGAGTAATTGTCTTTCAGTATTCAGAAAGACAAATTTATTTTTCCTTACACTATCTCTTCATGATACTAATTAACCTTGAGGTTCTGTCATCAAGATTTTGGAGTTAGACCTTTTGTACCAGATCAGAAATACATTTATTATATATTTTACAAGTGCTTTCTGAAAATATAGGTGCCATTAGTCATTGTTTCAGGCAAATAAATCTAAGTTGACCATGTATTGGCTGTATTATTATAACAGAGATTCTTGTTTTGATATAGATTAGACAAGATAACTGGACTGAGATGCTATTATTTTTTAGAGTAATGCAAAACAGTAATTTTTTTGGTAGAGTTTTGGAAGTTTTTCAAAAGCACCTAAGTATTTGTATGCTAAATTTTCTGGAAACTGAAACAACTCTTTAAATATTTGGGATCTAGGCATGTATGTATACTTCTTTTTTAAAAGTCAATACTTGATTCTCACCATTAAACCAAAACCCCATGCCATCATCCTTGCCTCGCCCCCAAATTTTTGTTAAGACTCAAAAAATTGGAATTGTTATTATTTTAAATTCTTGTGGAAGCCAAATCAGAGTTTTAGAAGTATGTTTTTTTAAGATACTATTTATTTTGACCCTGAAGTTTTTGATACTGATAGGTCTGATAAAAATTAAAAGAGAATTAACTTATCTTTCATGGTTACCTTTTTGTAAAAAATAGTTTAGCTAATTTCTTGTTTTTGTTAGTCACATAATCTATAATGCACTAAATTTGTGAAAAGTTCTAAAAGGCTAAAATTAATTGACTTCTACACATAGTAGTTCCAGTAGGAAAGTCTGTATAAAGACTAATTATTTCCTTTTTTATAATGTATTTCTCTCTTTTTTTTTAGTGGCCTTAGAGAATCAATATTAAGAAACAAATAAGAATTCTTTTTTTTTTTTTTTTTTGCTATATCAGATTATGTGCTTCCATTCATATAGATTTGACTTCGATATGATTTCTTCTAAGTTCCTGTTAGGCAGAGGACAGTTCTATTTGAGCTACAGTTATTTTTGTGTGTGTTTAAAATTGGATTCTGTAGAGACTAGAATTAGATTGAGAGCATATTTGTCACTATATAGATTCAAGTATGAACTTTAATATTTATCTGAAGCTTAAAAATGGAATGTTCCTCAGAAGACTTTGCTTAGCTAGAAGAATACAGGACTGTCTTTCTTTCTCTTTATATTTCTTAAGCTGCATGGACCTGGAACCTTTTGGTCAATTATCATGAAAATATTGGAAACACTTTGCTTCTTAGAAAAATGTTTTTTGACCCTTTGAGGAATTTTGTTAATGTTTGAATTTCTTTGAAAATAGGAGTTCTTCTAGATAGTTAAATAGTAGGTTAACTTTTGCTTTGATAAAGAACATAGAAGCATGCTTCTTTCTTCACTGGCACTTTAATTGCTTTCCAAAGGTATTTTTGCAGGTTCTACTAGTAGAGAAGTCTAGGTTGGCCATTTAGGTCACAATTTTTGCCTTAGTGTTTTTGTTGGACACAAATTTAGATTGCTTTTTATAGGACAGTCTTTTAGGATTTCTACTTTTTATCTTCACCTTATCTCTAGAATGTTTGGTAACAAGTAGTTTGCAAGAGTAGGGATATGTGGAGGCAATTTTATGAAGAACATTAGGTTGACTAGTTTTCTGGTAACTGGAGTACTTGGAACATAAACCCTCCACAAATCCACACTCGTTATTCTACCCTTGTTTGTCTTAGGAGTCCTGTATAGTCAGTTTGTCAGAAAAAGAGAGAGAGGTGGGAGGGATCTTACTGTCTCCTTATGTAGTAAACTTTGGAGCCCCCGGTGGCTGCTTCAATGCACTAGACTCCTAATGGTTATACTGCTTTTAAAGGTTCCAGGTCTGTGCAGCACAGTGTGAGACTCCAAGAGTGTGGATCTATGGAGGCAATATATTTGGAGAACTCCAGTTACAAGTAAGTAACCTAGTTTTCCTGTTGGCTCCCTGACTGATATGAGGAGGCTCTCTCTGGACTGGTATAACCAAGTCACACAGCAAAGCATTAACAGGAGCTTTCTTTTTATGTCTGATTAGCAGATCACTTCTTTGCTTTCTGATAGACTAGGCTGTGGAAAGATCTCTATCTTTAAAAAATAACTATTTTTAAAATGAAATTCAAAATGGACAATTCTTCTTAACTATGTCCACCAAAAGACCTGACTAGCCCCTACTGAGCCAATCCCATCCACCTGGATAACAAAGTTTGCCTTTTTCAAATAGCTCTATGAAGAAGGATAGTCTGAGAGGATCCTCACTCAGTATACCTTCCCTTCCTCTCATCACTGGTTCCGAGCAGGGAAAAAATCCACCACAAATCTTTGTGGGGATAAAAAGTCTTTTGCTATTTTTTAGTAGAAAAAATTAATACATATTAAAGAGAAAAATAACTTCATTGGACTGGATAATGTCCACATTTATACTTAGACATTCAAAAGAGAGAAAAATGACAAAGGTGTAATATTTTAAGTGGGAAAAAAATCAACCTTAAGGACCCAAAACATGGAACTACTAATTGTCTACTGGATTAGATTTGATCCCATTTTACTGTATTTTGACTTAATTTTGAGTAGCAGATAAATGAAAAATTAAAAAAATAACTACTTGGATTCTTTGACCTTCCTTGATGACAGCAATCACTGAGACCAGGTTTTTCCATTCTTTCTTTTGATTCTACAGATCCTCCACAAATATGTAGGAAGGCACAATAGATCTACTTCGGGAAAAATAAAATAAGCATCTTTAAATGCCTTTTAGTTAATTTAATATCAACAGTATTCCATGACCATAGTTAGCAAATAGCTACAGTTTTTTTCTAGTCACTAAATCATGCTTAATGAATAGCTATTCTTCCTAGACCACAATTTTTATTTACCTAGGTTATATTTTGATCTGTTTTTCCTCTATTTTGTTTTGTGTTTTTAGACCTTAATACTGCAGCTGGAAATCTTCCTTCAGCAACATCCATGTCTCCATCTACTATAGCTACTCAAAATCTTGTAATGTCTTCTTCAGGAGTTGGAGGCGATGCCAGTGTCACGTTAACTCTGGCTGACACTCAGGGTATGCTTTCTGGTGGTCTTGATGCAGTTACACTTAACATCACTTCCCAGGTCAGTGCAATTTAATAGTTGTTTTTGCTATAATTTTTTCAGTGGACTATTACTAAGACTTCAGATAGTCATATCAAAGAGTCTTTTTTTGTTTGGTAGTAAATAATGTGTTTGTTTACTTTTGAAAAACTTAGTTTCATATTCATATTAGAAATGAATAGAGTAGGGTTATTAAAGCTATTTTATTATTTTTGTAGCTTTTTGCTATTGTTCTGAATATTCCTGTATAATAAATCATTTCCTTAGTATTCTCCATATTACAGTGAATCTTTTATACTGAAAGTTCTGTGCATTTTGAAATGGCTCTAAGTCCTGGGAGACTACATCTCCCAGGACTCTCTACCATAACTTCCTCAGACACATCCCACTTCCTTTGTGGGAGGTGTCTGAGTAAGTTATAAAAAGAAGAGAGAGTCGCAGAACTGTGGAGAGCCTTTTTCCCTGGAGAGGCTTAGTCCTGACATAGCTGTCAGAGATCTACCTCTTAGCTTCCTCAGACCCAGTTAAATATCTCTAAAGTATAGCCTAAATTTTGTTCAGATCCAAAGGGCTCAGGTTTAATTTCCCCACTGAGGCTGAGGGCTAACCTGGCTACCTACCTTCCTTTTCCCTTATCTTCTCCCATCCTCATCCTTCATCCCTTTTTCAACATCACAACAGTTCCAAATAGTATGCTGAGAAAGGATGCCTGTTGCTCTTCTCTCTCTCCTGCTTTACTATCCAGCATCATTTCCCCTTCATCTCTCCACTCATTTTTCAACTCTAATATCCAAAAGATTCCAAAGCTTTCACCAAACCAAACATACCCATGCAGATCTAGGGATAGGACAGATGGAAATTGTCAATATACAACTTTGATTTTTGTCCATTTGAGTTTATAGAAATTTGTATTACAGTAAAGCCATAACCCCAAATCTCAGGATTCCATAATATTCCCCAAACTGAAAGTAACATTTTAAATACCCACCTATACACACCCACATATGTTAGGATAATATGGTATAATGGAATGAGGATGTGATTTGGAAATGGAAGTCCTGGGCTTACAGTTTGTTATTTATTGCCTTTGTAATGAAACACTCTGAGGTTTCTTCATCTACTAAAGGACTAGGGGGAGCTAGATCTCTTAGATCCCTTCTAGCTCTGAATCATATAAACTTATAAGTAGCCTAACCAACCAACCAAACAAACAAAAAAACAATGGAGAAGATAGGAAACCTGATAAACCTGATGATGTGTCTGGCTCCTAGAAAAAAAATGAATGTTCTGATTTTACAATGGCATCTATAGAAAACTGCATTTTTATAAAATAGGAGAAGTGACAGATAAAACAAGAAAAGTAGATAGAAAGGGAAAAATAATAAAATCAGTTTATGGTTTCAGATGTCCCATAACAATCTTAACCAAATCAAGTCTTCTTTCCCATGCTAAACCCACTCTCTTTTTATTATGTATGACTCTTCACTACTTAGCTTCATACTACCTTTCCAGTCTTACAAAATTAGTCCCCTTTAGGCATTCTAAAGTCCAGCCAAACTGACCTTGGTGGTTCTCAAATGTGATACTTCATCTTTAAACTTTTTTGCACCAGCTGACCCCCATGGCTGGAATGTATTCTTTCTTTATTTCTGCTTGCAGCTGCTCTCCACCTCCCTCCCTCCTGCCCAATACCCCGAATAATCTACTATGTATTTATGTATTCTATATATGTGTCTGACATAGTCAATAAAATGCTGATCTTGGATCTAGGAAGACTTGGGTTCAAGTTTAACCCTGACACATATCATTTGTGTGACTTTGGACCATTCACTTAAACCTCTCAGTGTTCAAGGCACCTAAAATCATGAATTGCAAGGAAACTGATGCCTGAAATTGGTAGAGAGCATTTCCTTATGTAGGAATTCCCTATGTCCACCCTCCCCCCCCCCCAATCGGAGGCATTAGACTATAGGATTTGGAAGCGGGTACCATCTCTTAACATAGCTTTTGAGAATATAGGGTCACCTCCACATCCCAATGGGGTATCTATCAGATTGGGATTTTATTGGAGAAGGAAAGATGTAGAATTCAACATTTATATTTAACAAACATTTGTTAAACTATTTAAAGCAGAATCCTGTTCTAGATGATGAGAAACAAAGTTTAGATGATACATAGTCCCTATTTCATAATACTTTCAGTTTAATTTGAGGTATAATATACCCACAACACAAAACCCTCCTATAAATTTCATCTCTATGAAGATGACTGCCCAAACTACACACCTAGCTAGCACTTACTCTCTCTTGAGCTCCAGTCTTATATTATCAATAACTTAGTTCACCTCCTGACACACACTTGCTTTGTGACCATGAAAACTGCTTAAATTATTACTTTTTTGGTCTACTTAACATACTTAAGGTACAAAGGAGTTTGCGCTCTCAAGTTTATGCAGTGAGCACTCTGTACTGCCCCCTCCCACTAGTGCTGTATTTATTACTCTGATTCCTCTCTTCTCCAGTAAAAAAATGAAAAAAGAATGAAATAGAAATAGGAAAATCAGGAGGCAGTGGTAGTAGGGAATCAGGGCAAGGTAGAGTTGGAAGAATATGGTGAAGTTGGTTTCTGAAATGTTTGTACTTTAGCTGCCAGCAGTGCAACCATATAGCAACAGGTATGGGGAAATAGAAATGTGGAATTTGAAAGAGCAATTAATGTGTAGAAATATGCACATGGAAGTTATCTGAATAGAGGGAATAGTTGAAGCTAAGGGCATGGATAAATTTCCTGGGAGAGGAAAGAATGTAATAGAGAAGGCAAGCCTCAAACTTCAGGAGAATTAATACATTTGGATGGTAGGGAAAGCCAAAAACAGAAAAATTACTTTGAAAGTGTTACAGGATTAGAAGATTGGAGAACAAATGTAGCCATACTTTCAGAGAGAGACAGAGGGAGGGAGGGAGAGAGAGAGAGAGAGAGAGAGAGAGAGAGAGAGAGTGGGAGAGGAGGGAGAGAGGGAAAAGGTGAGAGGGAGAGACGGGGGAGAGGGAAAGAGAGAGGGAGGGAAGGAGGGAGAAAATTGCATCTAATATTGCATATTATAAGTCTTTAAACTTGAATTTGATTTCTGGCAAAAATCCAGCACATTTTATTAAAGAGACGATTTGTGAATACATAGTAACAGAAGCGGTGATGACTAATATAAATTCCTTGAAGAAAAGGGGGCTATTTTTTACCCCTTTTTGTATCCCCAGTGCCTGGTACATAGTAGGAGCTTAAATGTTTATTGACTGATTAGATTCAGAACTAGTTGAACAGATTCAACAAGTAATCATTAATAGATAGCTGGTAAGTTCTCTTGGTAGTCTTTATTGGAGTGCCCCAAGTCTTAGTTTTCTGTCATTCAAAATTTTTATATGGATTTATTAATTTTTGAAAAATTCTTACCTTCTAACTTAGAAGAATCAATACTGAGTATTGGCTCCAAGGCAAAAGAGCAGTAAGGGCTAGACAAGTGGCTTGCTCAAGTTCACACAGTTAGGAAGTATTTGAAGCTAGGACCTTCCAGAAGTTTCTAGGCCTGGTTCCCAATCCACTGAGCCACCTAGGTGCTCCTCATTCAACATTTTTATAAATTAGATGAAAATCTAGAAGTGATGTTTGCCAAATTTCTAAATGAGACAAAGAGGAGGAGGTCCAGATCCAAAAAGGTTTTGACAGACTTGAAAGTTTGGCTAAATATAATGAGATGAAACTTTAAAAGGCTAAGTCTAAAGTTATACAGTTGTGGTTAAAAAATGAATTTCTGATTTTTTGCAGGGGTAAATATGTCTGACTATACAGCAGTTAAAAAATGGATATTTTAGTGTATTTCAAGTTCACTTTGAAGCAACATGACATGATAACCAAATAAGCTAATACTCTTCTAGACTATATTAAGATATCCATAGTATCTATAATGATAGAGCACACTAGTTCCATTATATTCTGCCTTGCTCAGACAAAAATGTGGAGCACTATGCTCAGTTCAAGCACCATATTTTAGAAAGACAGGATTAACTGTCGTTTATCTAATGACTTTTTTACAGTCACAAAATAAACCTAGAATTGAATTCATGTTCTCTGACTTCAACTCTGATGTTCTTTTCACTATATCATGCCTTCTTTCTTCTTCAAATAACTCTTGATACTACTTATATAACTGTAATTATGACTCATCAAGTTACTTAAATTTCTGGGCCTTAGTTTCCTCATTTGAAAATGAAGGAATTGGACTATATGACTATCTTTTAATTAATAGATTACATGCCTCTAATAATAAATGATGTTATACTCTGAGAAATGGCTTCATTTTATTCTTTGGCTAAAATTCCAATTACTACTACTCCATGAGTCTCTGTTACCAAATATAAATTCCTTGTTTGAGTTTTAAAGATTTTTATAACCTAATCCCTTCCTGCCACCCCAGTGTTCTATATTTTATTCCCTTTCACCCACACTACAATCGGGATACGCTGTTCTACTTGTTCCTCACAAAGGGCACTCTATCACTCATATATGTGCTTTTTGCGTTGACTATCCCTAATGCCTTAGTGTTCCCGTCTTTGCCTTTTTCCTTTTAGTTCCCCTGACTTTCTTCAAGATGAGTTTCAGATTCTACCTTTGAAGTCTTTCTCATTTTTTCCATCTGCTGATGCCTTCTCAGAGATTACTTCCATTTATATATATATATATGTATATATATATGTATGTATGTATGTATATCCTATCCATCTATCCATGTAAAATAGATAGATGGATAGGTAGATATCATATGTACATGATTATTAATGCATTTTCTCCCTAATTAGGAGGTGAGCTATCCAAGACAAGGACTGTTATTTTTTTGTTTGTTTGTTTTTTGCATCTCTAGTACTTATAGAGCCTAACATATAATAAGCACTTAATAAATAAATTCCTATCTCTTTTCTTTTCCTGACCAACATGTTTAGAGAGGAAATAGATTTTTTTAACTTCTCTGTACTCACTCACTTCTCTCCAACTTTTCAATTTCCTTGTAGCATAGCTTTTACCCTAAATGAAATTGCTTTCTAAGAAAGCTCTTACAAGTCCACCATTATCAAATAATGTTGAGGGCCTACATTGTGTTAAAGGATAAAATAATAAAGTCTTGACTTTCCAGCTGTCAAAACCCACCTTTTCTCAAACTTTATGGATCTTGTCTCCCAAGCAGCATTTAACACTTGATCACTAACTCCCTGAATCTCCCTCCTTTTGCCTTTTTATATTTATTAATATTTAATCCTCCTGTTTTTCTTATCTCTGACTACTCTTTTGTCTCCTTTGATGAATTTTCCTCCTTTTCTTCTTGCTGTCACCTAACTTTAGATCTTCAAGGTTCTGTACTCTTTACCTTTTTCTCTCATTGATCTCATACTTTCAGTTTCAACTATCATCTCTATGGAAAGAACTTCCAGATATGTATTTCATGCCTTTACCATTCTCTCAAGATCCATTCCTATGTGTAAAAAGTAGTGTGCTCTACTGAATAGAATGATGACCTTGGAGCAGTGATGGGCAAACTTTTTAAAGAGGGGTGCCAAAGGAAAGTTTCTAAGGCAGTTCTTTCAAAGTTTCATTGTATTGTATCCTACTCATTGTATTCGTCAGATTAGGAATAATGTCGCAGGGCTGGATAGAACATTTCAGGGGGCCGTATCTGGCCCGCAGGCCGTAGTTTGCCCATCACTGCCTTAGAGTATTCACATCTCATTTCACACACTTAGTAGTTGGGGAACTCTGGGCAAGTCATCTAACATCTCTGTACCTCAGTTTCTTGATCTGTAAAATGAGGAGGTTGGACTTAGTGATCTTTAAGGTTGTCTTCATTATTATCTTTAACTCTTTCTGACCACTATTTGGGGTTTTATTGGCAAAACTACTAGAATGGTTTGCCATTTTCTTCTTCAGCTCATTTTATAGATTGAGGAACTGAGGCAAACAGGGTTAGGTGACTTGCCTAGCATCCCACATCCAGTAAGTATCAGGAAGATAAATTCTCTGATTCTAGATAGGCCTGGCATTCCATCCACTCTGCCACCTAATTGCCCCACATTTTGAGTTAGAAAACCACAAATTAACAATATCTTTGTTGTTTTATATTTTTATTGTTAAATATTTCCCATCTATATTTTAATTTTGTATGGTCAATGAATTTGACATCTCTACTCTTAAGATGTCTTCCAGCTTTATGTCAGTGTTCCCAGACAGTTTTCCCAGTGTCCCATTAGCACCCAATACTCAACATATATCAGATCCAAAATTATGTCCCCTTCTGCTCCCCAACCTTTCCAAATGACCTTCCAACAAACAATCTTCTTATTGACTTTATTTCTGTAAATAGTGATTCTATAAGTAAGAAATTAATCTATGAAACCTTGAAATTATCTTTAACTTCTCTTGTCTTTTCCGTTTACCTCAAGTCAGTTCCCAAGAATTAAATACTACCTCTATTGGATCCTTATTATAATAGATGCTTATTTTTATTTTTACTGCAATAACTGTGATTCAGATTCTCATCTCTCATCTGAACTATATAGCAGTAGCCTTTTAACTGAATTTCCCACATCTGTACTCTTCCTATTCCAACCCAGCCTCTATACTTTTGCCACATAATCTTTCTAGAGCACCGATATCATATTTCCATTGTCTGTAGAATGAAGATCAACTTTATCAGTCTTATATTCTACATTATGATCGAATCCTTTATTTCTAGACTTATCTTCCAGTACTTGCCTGTCTTACCTTTATATTTTATGCTTTTGACAAATTGTTTTATTTTTCATCTTGCTGTTGCCCTTGTTCTATAGCTCTCTTAAAATTCTGCTTAGGCCAAACTCAAATACAACTTCCCAGTCAGATATAAAGCACCTTTCCTCCCCAATCTTTTGTATCATTTTATTTGTATAACTCCTCTCTTATGATACCTATATTTTTATTTATGTTATGCTGAAACACTTGCCTTTTTTTCCTAATAATTTTAAGTCTCATGTGAAGAGATGAACACTGTCTCCTTATCATCATTATATTACTTATAAGCATAATGGGATAATGAAACAGTTCTAAAGATAATGTAAACAACTGTATACAATACAAATAACTATAAACTTTAAAATATATTATTGTATGTAATAAAAGCTAACATTTATATAGGTCAATAATTCCCAAAGTGGGTGCCACCACCCCCTTGTGGGTGCTGCAGCGATCCAGGGTGGCGGTGATGGCCACAGGTACATTTATCTTTCCTATTAATTGCTATTAAAATTAAAAAATAATAATTTCCAGGGGCACTAAGTAATATTTTTTCTGGAAAGGGGGCGGTAGGCCAAAAAAGTTTGGGAACCACTGATATAGGTTTACAAAGAGCTTTACTTATGTTATCTCATGTGGTCCTGACAACAACTTCTGATGTAGGATGATGCAGAATTATTATATCCAATATTAAATGACTGGCCTGAAGTCACATAGTTAATTGTTTTAGACAGGATTCTAACTCAGACGTTATCATCAAAGTCTAATATCCTAGTCACTTCATCACCCAGTAATTAAGAATTTCTAGCTTCCAAAGGGAAAAAAAGGAATGAAGAAATAGTAACAGGGAAAGAGAGACATGCTGAAGAAGAAAGAATTGTGATGATGATTTGGAGGCCTCTAAAATTGTGAAATGAGTCGGAGATTGAATTTGTGGAGAAGAAATTGTGGTCTTTTTTGTGGGGAGAAGATAATTCTACGGAGTAACAGGGCTCAAGTAGAAGGGTCCAAGGAAGAAGAAAAGAAGAAAATAAAGAGAGAGGACTCTATCTGAAACAAAGAGGAGGATGAAGGGAGAAGATGGAGTTAAGTCAAGGTGATGTAAAGGAAGCGTGTCTATCAAGGTATTGCTAAATAGGCTGTCATGTAGTTAATAAGTGCTAAAGAAAAGAGTCATGCTTTGAATCCTGCAGTTCAAATCACACAGCTAGAGAAATTAAGCAACCTGCCCTTCTCTGGCATGTTAAGAAATTGAATGTCACTGAGCTTATGAAACCCATCTTCTAGCAATCTTAGGCTAGAAAAATACAAGTTATCTCAATCTTGTTTTCAGTGGCTCTTGTCCCTATTGTGGACGTGGTCACCCTAAATCTAGATGATATATTTAGCAAGGGCAGAGAAGACTTATGCTTTCTAATGCTTTAGGGAGAGTGTTTTTGTTTATAGATAAAGGAGGTGGTCCCTACCCTACCTTAAAGGAAAGACAGGCTCTGGTCCATTTAGATGCCTTGAGACTTAACATGGGAGCAACTTGACCTTGAGGGGGTAGGGAGTTTTGAAAATGAATGATTTCATATACTGTGACAAATGAAATTTTTCTAGAGATTGTATTTTAAGTTTTAAAATATTAATTTATTAATCTGCTGCTCAAGAAAATTTAACTAGCCAGTGGACTCCCTCAGTCTGAACAGATGTTAAAGAACTCAAGCAAGACAGAAAGTGGAAGCCCAAGAGAGAGCAGGATGTGAGCATGAGCAACCAGGCTGGGTCAGAGAGAAAGCAGAGGATTAAGTACAGCTAGGCAGGAGAGCTGGACCAGACAGAGGGGCTAAAGTGATCAGGTAGGCAGGCAGGAGAGCTGGGCAAGCCAATATATATCTCTCTTCTGATGCCATGACTTGGTTCCTCCCCAAGTCATCTCTGATTGAAGAACTGTCACACAAGAAGTGGAATCTGATACTGGAACTCTTTCATCACAAGAAGGCAAGTGTCCCAAAGACTGGCTGCCAGAGTGGCTCCACATCTCACACTTAACAACTTGGAGGCTAGAACAGATTTTATCACCCAATAGAATGTTTGTTTACAAATAAATAAGGAACAAGTTTCCATGCTGCATGTATAAGATCTAGACAAAAGAAGGGAAGACCCAATCTAGTTTCATAGCCTAGGAAAGACCTGTTTCATAGTTTTAAATTCAAATTGCTCTTGGGGGCTCACAGGGGAGCCATTTCTCAACAAATATCCCAATTCAATATTAATTTTTCATAATAGAAATATTGCTAATAAATAATGACATTCAACATGAATTTTCCTCCCAAGAAGCCCTTCATGTGAAAAGAAGAAAAAGTTCCTGAAAAAGTAAAAGAGATCCTGAATTATGTCAAGAGACTGGATAAAAGAATGTCACAGAAGAAAAAGGGAAGGAAGGATCTCTAAACACTTGGATGTAAGAAACAAACACTATTCTTCCTGAAGGAGAAGTGGTGATGCTATAGATCACAATTACTTGTCAGAAGAAGAGATAAGTAGTGTCAACTTTTAAAACCCCAGAATCACTCTACAGTAGTAATAACTGATATTTCCTTCTAGATTGTACCAAGAAGTTGTTTGCTAAACTTGTAACAGAAGAGAGCTCTACTGTCATCTCAGGGCATTTGTATCTAGGATATGATAAGGAATTGGAAATTGTCAAAATGGGCAACTGCTACCTACTTGTAGTGATTAAAATGGACAGATGATACTTCCTGGAGGAATTTTGATGCATTACTGAAGATTACAAATCCTTGGACAGAAAACTGAAGGTGTTAGGGCCCCACTTGTTTTCATACTGCTGGTTTTTATTGAAGGCAATAGATGCAGAAGATTATAGACAAGAACTATATAAAAAATAAAGAGAAGGTAGCTTGGGGAAGAGATTAATAGAGAAGGGTCAGAAATAGCTTTATGTAGAAAGTAGAATTTGAACTAACCTTTGGGAAATTTAACAGCTACTTTTTTTTTTTTAAACCCTTGTACTTCGGTGTATTGTCTCATAGGTGGAAGAGTGGTAAGGGTGGGCAATGGGGGTCAAGTGACCTGCCCAGGGTCACACAGCTGGGAAGTGGCTGAGGCCGGGTTTGAACCTAGGACCTCCTGTCTCTAGACCTGACTCTCACTCCACTGAGCTACCCAGCTGCCCCCTTAACAGCTACTTTTGAAGCTAGCATATATGAATTTCACAGGAGACTATTTTGTTTTTGGGTTTGTTTCTTCAATTGAATACTTGCATTTACTAAGTGTCAACTCTGTTACAAAACAATAATGAAAAATCTCTGCCCTCTAGAGGATACAACATGAATATATAAATGTATATATGTGTTTATATAAGTATATACAAAATAAATATAAGGTAGTTTGGGGAAGGGGGATTAGCAGGTAGGGAAGGATCAGAAAGAGTTTTATATAGAAGATGGGATTTGAACTAAGTTTTGAAGTCTGGAAATTTTAAGAGTATAAGGATGATATTAGAAAATAAGTATTATTTTATTAGTTTAGAGATAAGAAGTAGAGCTTCACTTCACTTTACTACTGAAGATACTTTTGAATAACATCAAAAGTACAGAATCAATTTTGAACCTTTACTTTCCTCCTATTTGGCTCGTCTATTTTATTTTTACAAGAGAAAATAAAGAGGGGAATGCATTCAAGACTAGAGGATCAGTCCATACAAAACAGATGTATTGTGGGCAGAATAATACTATGAACATTATTGTGGGTAGACTATAGAGTGTGATAGGGAAGTAATGCTGGCAAGATATGTTAGAACAATATTGTGTAGAGCTTTACCAACCAAACAGAAATTTATATTTGATCTTAGCACTGTTAGGTTGTTCCTAAAGTAATATGGTCAGATCTATTCTTTAGAAAAATCACTTTGCAGCTTTGTGGATAATGGATTGGAAAAGACAGAGACTTTGGACAGGGAAAATAATCAGGAGTCTAGGAAAGATTTAATAAAGGCTTGAAAAGAATAGAAGCATGTGAGTAGAAAGAAGGAAGCATATACAAGAAATAAAGAGAAGAAAAGACTTGGCATTTATTGAATTTGTGAGGTGAGATAAAATTAAGACCTCAGATATCACTCTGAGGCTACAAATTTTGGTGACTAATGATGATAGTGCTTTTGACAGAAATAAGAAGGTTTAGGAATGAAATCAGCTTGTGGGGAAGAGATTCTGTTATGGACATGCTGAGTTTGAAATTACCAATATGATATCCACTTTAAAATACCTAATAGGCATTATCTAATGATGATATTGACCAGAAGAAGAGAAATTAGGAATGGATCTATGAGTTATCTATATGAAGATCATAAAAGTCATGGAAGCTAGTGGAGGTTGCTGGAGTCTAGAAAAAAAAGGAGGAACCAGGACAGATCATTGGAGTACAACTGCAATAATCAAATCTTATGGGAATGATCATGTCAATAAAGGAAACTGAGGAGTATTCAGAGAGATGGAGGAGAATTGGAAGGGATCAGTGTCATAAAAACTCAGAAGAACTGTTAAAGGGTGGAAAGATTGTTCACCTGTGTCAGATATAATAGGCAGGTCAAGAAGGATTGAGAAAAGGCCACTGTCTTTAACAATTAAGAAATCATTGATGACTCTAAATAGAACAATAGCAGTTGAATTAATGGGATTGGAAGCTAGAATGCAAGGGATTGAGAAGTAAGTGAAAGGAAAGTGGAGGTAATGAGAAGTGATAACTTTTTCTATGTTTTTTTTTTTTCTGAGAGCTTTTAGCCACTATGATTTATTGGGTGATTGTCAACTTCATTTTTTCAGACATTGTGGTGTTCTATGATTGGTAGCCATATTATCACAAGAAGAATATTGGTGTCACAATGATGGGTATTGTTTTAGGATTATTAAAAGAAGTTTGTAATTTCCCAGAGAGAATTCAGTTTGCTCTCTTTCCTATCAGTCAGCCAGTCAGTAAACCTATGTGTTGGGCATTCTACTAAGTGCTGGGAATACAAAGTCAAAAGCCAATGCCTACTTCCCTCCCCTGCCATTTATACAGATATTTTATTTTACCAATACATGGAATAATAATATTCCACATGAGTTTTCTGAAGTTAAATGATCCAAATTGTCTCCTTCCTTCCCTTCTGCCCCCCATTCCTGGAGATGGTAAGCAATTTGATCTGAGTTATACATGTATTATCATGAAAAACATATTTCCATATTGTTCATTTTTGTAAGAGAATAATCATATAGAACCAAAACTTCAAACTAAAACTCCAAATAAACTAAATCTGTATTCTGACTCCAACATTTCTTTCTCTGGAGCATCCTTTGTCATAAGTCCTTCAGAATTGTCCCAGATAATTGTATTGCTGAGAGTAGCTAAGTCTTTCAATAGTTGATCATTCAACAAAACTACTATTATTGGGTACCTAATGTATATGACAATTTTTTCAGCTATTCTTTATGTTCATAATTTCCAATTCTTCACCACTACAAAAAGGGCTGCTACCAGTATTTTTGTATAAGTAGGTCCTTTTACCATTTTTCTGATATCTTTGGGATATAGACCTAGTAGTGGTATTACTGGATCAAAGGATATGCATGGGTTTATAGCCCTTTAGGCATAGTTCCAAATTGCCCTCCAGAATGGCTTGCTCAGTTCACAACTCCACCAATAATTTGTCCCAGTTTTACCTCCCCTCCAACATTTTTCACTTTACTGCCATATTGGCCAATCTGATAGGTGTGGGACAGTACCTCAGATTTGTTTTAATTTAATTCTTCTAATCAAGAGTAGTTTGGAGCATTTTTTATATGATTATCAATAACTTTGCTTTCTTCATTTGAAAACTGCTTGTTCATATCCTTTGATTATTTGTCAATTGTAGAATGGCTTGTATTCTTATAAGTCTAAGTTAGTTCTCTATATATTTGAGAAATGAGACATTTATCAGAGTAATTTGTTTTAAAATTTTTCCCTAATTGTTTCCCTTCTAATCTTAGTTACATTGGATTTATTTATTCCAAAACTTAAGTTTAATATAATCAAAAATATTCATTTTGTATCTTATAATATTCTCTATTAGCTTAATAGTTCTCTAACTTTAAATCTTACTAAATTTTCCTTTGGTTTTTAGTATTCCTAATTTATTAGTTTTTAACTGAGGGTTTTTGATTTGTTCTTTTTAACTTGCATGACCAATCATTGATATGCTTTTTTTCTATTTTGTTGATGTAAACATTCAGAGATATACTTTTCCCCCTAAGTATTGCTTTGGCTATCTCTCATAAATCTGAATATGTTGTCTCATTATCATTCTCTTTAATGAAATTATTTATTTCTATAATTTATTCTTTGACCACTCACCCCTTTTGAAGAATTAGATTATTTAGTTTCCAGTTAATTTTAATTTGTCTTTTCATTGATTCTTATTGATTAGAATTTTTATTACATTATGATCTGAAAAACTTGCATTTATCATTTCTGCTTTTTTGTATTTGGTTGTGAAGTTTTTATGCCTTAATACATGGGCAATTTGTGTGTACATACCATGTACTGAAAAAAGAAGATATATTCCTTTTTATCTCCATTATATATTCTCCAGAGATCTTTTAAATCGTAACTTTTCCAAAATTTAATTTACTTCTTTTATTTCTTTTATGTTTATTTTTTGTTTAGATTTATCTAATTCTGAGAGAGAATGGTTGAGGTCTCCCACTAATATAGTTTTACTTTCTGTTTCCTCTTGAAGCTATTACAAAGAAACAGGCAGACTTTTACAAATAAATTTTACTATAGATGGAATTCATATGGTCACACAATTAACTGAAACATAAAGAGAGTACCAGATTCTGCTGTATAGTTTATAGTTTAACTCAATGTTAAACTAAAAAAAATATAACAAATTATATGTTGATTTAATTTGAAGGGTCTTATAAGGTTCTTAGTAGGATTTCTCTACAATTTTATTCTCAGAACCAACATTGGTAAATAAGCTATAATTATTGTTACTGTCATCCTTTCACAAATGCTTATCATTATGACTGATTTGAATGGTTGATTGTCCTTTGTAATTAAAGAGGACCAAAATAACATAATATTGAGATTTATGTATGATGTGTCATATGTAACTGATCAGACTTGGAAGCTTAGAAGGTTCTATCCCAAATTGGGCACAAATAATCTATAAAAACAATGAAGTGGAGATGTCTCTAGATTTTCACATCTTATATTTCTAATCAGTACCAAAGTTCTTCAGAGAGATCTTGAGAAATGTTCTTGTATCACTTCTTCCAATTCCCATGTGAGCACTTGCCTTGTGAATTCTCCAAAGTAGTCTTTTAGGCATATGTAAAGTTTAGCATTCTAACAGTGTGGCCAACCTATCAGAATTACACTCTCTGCAGTAAAGTGTGAATGCTTGGTAGTTCAGCTTGAGAAAGGACCTCATTGTCTGGTACCTTACCTTGCCAGGTGATCTTCAGAATCTTCCTAAGACAATTCAAATGGAAGACATGGCTCTAATATACTGTCCAGGTTTCACAGGCATACAGCAATGAGGTCAACATAACAGCTCTGTAGAACTTCAGTTTGGTAGGCAACCTAATACCTCTTCTCTCCTACACTTTGGAATTTCTCAATACAGAGCTCCTAAATACTGAATTATATGATGACCAAATATCTCATGAAATAGTGTTTCTTACTTCTTTTAGGTCTACCATAAACCCACTCTGCAGGCTCCTTTCTTTGTTTTTCCAAGAAAAATCTGGAGGCAGTCCTTCCAATTTCATTTATAACAAGAATTCAAGATTGCTGTGATTCAGCTACCTTAGCAGTATGTTTCTTCATTAGTCTTTGGACAAAGATATCTTATTTAGATTACCAGTAGAGAAATTAGTCAATATTATTACTTTCTTACCTGCTGTGTACCAGGCACTGTGATATGACAGTCCTTGCTCTCTAAGAGCTCATAGTCTAATGGCAAGCAGTTGGGGGAGGGATAATATACTAATGAATGTATACCTACATACAGGATAAATAGGAAATAATTGGGAAGTCACTAGAATTAAGAGGGATTGGGTAAGGCTTCTTCTAAAATAAAGAGATTTTAGTTGAGACTTAAAGGAAGCCAGAGAAGCCATTAGGCAGAGTTAAGGAGGGAGGATATTCCAGATTTGGGGTTAGGGGGGCAGCCAGGAACAATGCCAGGAGTCAAGAGATGGAATGTCAGTGGCACTGGATTGAAGAATATGTGGCAAGAAGTAGATGTAAGAAAACTGGGAAGGTAGGAGAGGTCTAGGTTATAAGAGACTTTGAATGGTAAACAGAGAATTTTGTATTTGATCCTGGAGGCTATAGGGGAGCTAATGGGGTTTATTGAGTTGAAGAGCAAGGGAGGAGGGAAAACAGGAATATGATTTGATTTGTGTTTTAGGAAAAGTCATTTTGGTGGCTCAGTGGAGGGTGAATTGCAATGAGAAAATTATGGTAGGTAGACCCATCATTGCAGTGAGGCATAAGGTAATGAGGATCTGTACCAGAGTGGTAGCTGTATCAGAGGAGAGAATAGGGTGTATTCAAGAGATATTATAAAGGTGAAATCAGCATACCTTGGTAACAGATTGGATATTGGGATTGTAGGGTGAGAGATAGTGATGAGTTGAAGATGACACCCATGTTAAGGGTTTGAGAGAGGACGATGTTGCCCTTTAAGGTAATAGAGAAGATAGGAGTTGGGTATTGTTTAGGAAAAAAGATAATGAGTTCCATTTTGGACATGTTGAGTTTAAGATGTCTACTGGACATCTAGGTTGAGATATCTAAAAGGCAATTGGAGATGTGAGATTGGAGCTCAGCAGAGAGGTTGGACAAGATAGATAGTTTTGAGAATTATCAGCATAGAAATAGTAATTTCATGGGAACTGATGTCACCAAATAAAGGGAGAAAAGAGAGGACCTAAGACAGAATCCTGAGGAATGCTAATAGTTAGAGACATGAACTGAATGAGGGGTTCAGTAAGAGAGACTATAGAAGGAAGGAGTGGCTAGATAGGCAGAGAACTAGAAGAAATTGGTTTTCTAAAAATCCAGAGAGAAGAGAATCAAGAAAATAGGGTGATCAACAGTATAAATTTCAGAATTCTTGAATGTGGTCATGCTAAAAATAGTATGATTCTTGGTACCCTCCAGTCCCTTTCCCAACATCATCACCTCAGAAACAGAAGGCATTTATACACAGTACCAAACGCCATTTTTTGGCTTTATTTTGTGGCTGGCCATAGCCAAAAATATGACCAGTTGATGTGCCTTTTCATAATTTGCTAGGAGTGGTCCTTGAAAAACAGACTGTACCTGTTAACAAGGGCCATATCCCAAGTCATCCAATATAGGTAGTATCTGCTAAAACTTATACTTCACTGACATAACCATTGGGAACTTAGGATTGCCTTTATTCTATGACTGTATTTTCCCTGGCTATTCCCCATGCTTGGAATTCTCTCCCTTTATTTCTCTCCTTGTTTCTCTGAAGTTACAGCTTTATGTTAGTGCCTTCCCTCTGTTATTATCTCCAATTCATCTTATATATCTTTTTTGTGAATAGTTCTTTATATGTTCTCTCCCCTATTAGATTCCTTGAGGGCAATTTTTTTTGCCTTTCTTGGTAATCTCTACCCTTGACACAGTGCCTGGTACATAAGTAGGTACTTAATAAATGACTAACATCATTATAAGTATTACCTTGTGGAGGATTTCAGTATTTAAAATAAGGTGTTCAGAGTCCAGTGGAGAAGAAAGCATTGAAATAACAATGTACAATCTAAGAAGGAGGTAACTAAGATTAGAGACTTTGAAAAGATTCTGGCAAAAGATGGGATTTTAGATGAGAATTGAAGGCAGCCAGGAGGGGGAAATAGAGATAGACTTCCAAGTATGGGAGAATATTAGCAAATATGCACATTGTAAGTGCCAAAGGAATGCTCATGAACTGTTAGGCATTGTATTCATTGCAAGAGATACAAATACAAAAAAAGAAAATCTCAGCCTTTAAGAAACTTATTAGTACCAAAAAAGTGAGAGAACATAGAGGAAGGTGGTGATTTCAGAAAGGAATTGTTGCTTGGAAGTTACAGCATCAATAGTAGTTACTGTTCTCAGACCAAGGATTAAAGGTTGGGGGTGAGTTAGGAAAGGTCACTTTTAAAACCATGAAAAGACATTGGCCTTCGGGAAGCATGGTCCAGGGCCTGTGACAAAATGGGGGGCAATTCAACTTGAAAATACTGTTCAGTTTTTTTTAGGAACAAGACATTATTGCATGTTATTTAGCTATATGTGTTTATCCTGCCTACATAGTAAACTTAATGGAATGTTATATTACTGCATTGTACCTTTTCATGAAATGTTCTAGCTTTATTAGGATGAAATTATACTTTAAAATTAACATGAAATTTGTTGAGGCTTAGGAAATAACAAGGGCTATTCTAGCATTTGCCTATTACAGGCCTATCTTTTTCTAAAATCGGTTTATTAGTATTTTAGTTACTTGAAGAACTATTATTATCCCTACTTTGTGTTTGTATTGTTATTCCTATTGTGTTTAGACAAGTAAATTGCCTAGAGTCACACATCTACTAAGCATTTGAACCCAGAGTTCAATATGGGCTTTCCTGAATTTGAGTTCATCAATCTTTCCATTGTGTGTCTGTAGTTATGTGTATAGAAAATGTAGTGTTCTCCTCCATTGCATTTTTCAGTTTTAAACAAGAAATTCCGGCTTCTAAATAAGAATTATTCCCTCTAAGACAGCAACTGGAAATGTGTATCTATGTTGGTATCTTCTTTTTGTGCTCCTAATTTCACATTATACTTGTAATTTTCTTCATTATCTGAGTTCTGAAGTATATATTATTTTTTCATTCCAAACTCTTTGTTCCTCAAAATCATTTCTCATTTATGCTTCCCTCACCTTATGCTTGTTGCTTTTCAGAATGAAATGAATTTGAGTCAGGGATGTTATAAATTCTAGGACTTAAATTCTGTAGTATAATAGCATTTTAAGGTATATTTAGTGATTTCAACTCCATTTTGTTAGCTCTGCTCTTTATAATTAATGTCACATCTATTTTGTAATAGTTTGCCATTTTGCAAAGAAATTTATTCATCTTGAATTTTTAAAGTATAAATCATGAACTTCCAAGTCTCAGTTTTCTCCTTTGTAATATAAGAGGTGAACTAGAGATGATATCCAAGGTCTTGTCCAGTTCTAAAAATATGATACTATTCTTTCAAAATGTGATTCATTTTTAATGTGTATAATATCTTTAAAATTATTGTTTACTTTGATGATTGTTGTACAACTCATAAAATTATATTTTTTTCTTTTATTAGGCTCAGCAGTTCCCAGCTTTACTGACAGATTCTTCTCTTTCTGGTCAAAGTGGGACAGGCTCACAGCAAGTAATACTAGTGAGCCACACACCACATTCAACTTCAGGCAATTCTGATGAACTTACCTATCAGGTACAGCATACTGTTATATATAACAGTTCTTATTTTTCTGAATACTTTAGATTCAGTAGAATTCAAGTCATGTAATCCTTAAGTATTTATTAAGTGCCAGCTAAGCATTGGGAATTAAAAGAAAAACCCAAAGCAGTCTCTGTTCTCAAGGAGCTCCTTATAATGGGAGAGAGAACATGAAAACAATGATTTCCAAACAAAATATGTACAGGATAAATTGATAATCATCTCAGAGGGAAGGAATTAAGATTAAAAAGACTGAGAAAGGCTTCTTGCAGAAGGTGGGACATAAAATATAAAAATAAAGATGAAAAAGAGAGTTTTAAGAAGTGGGAACAGCCACTGAAAAATGCACAAAACAAGAAAATGAATTACCTTTTTCAATGAACAGCAAAGATAAGGACATTGCCATTGAATTGTAATAATAGAAGAGAGGGAGGTATAAGAAGACTGGAAATATAGGAAGGAGCCAGTTTTAAAGGGCTTTAAAAGTCAAACAAGAGGATTTTATATTTGATCCTGGTATTAGTAGGGAAACACTTAAATTTACTAAGTGTGGTAACATTGTCAGACATAGACCTTCAGAAAGATCATTTTGACAACTGAGTTAATTCAGAATAGACTGGAGTGTGGAGAAAATGAGCAGAGATTCAACCAACAGGCTATTAGAATAGTCCAAACAGTATTAAAAGTGTCAAGAGGATCAAGAAGGATGAGAAAAGTCCATTGGATCTGGCAATTGAGCTCATTGGTAACTTTGGAGAGAGCAATTTCAGTTGAATGATGAGATGAGAAGCCAGACTGCAAAGAGTTAAGAATAGAATCAGAAGGGCAGTTGAGATACTGTTTGTAGACTGCCCTCTCAAAGAGTTTTGTGGATCAAGTGAGGCTTTCTTTTTGAGCCTGAGAAGAGATGTAGTTATATTTGTGGCCAGGAGGTAAGTAGACAGTAGAAAGGCAAAGACTGAAGGTCAGTAAAAGAGTAGGAATGATAGCAGGGGCAGTCAGCTAGGGAAGATGAGGATGGAATCACTTTTAAACAGAGATTTGTCTGGGTCCAAAACTTTTTTTTTTTTTTTTAAGTGGAATATGAGGCAAGATTCTTTGGTGAGGGGTGGGGGGTAATGGGGGACTCCCTTAAGTAAGAACAGAGGGGGAGCGGGGATTATGAAAAGTTTGAGAGATCACAGAGATGTTTAATTTTCAAATTTATTGTGCACTATTTTATTTATTAATTTATTATTTATCAGGGCCATTTACATTTTTTAATCTTCATCCTTCTTGACTTCTTTTCAACCTTTGACACTACCAGTCGCCCTCATCTGAATACTCTCTTTTATGAGAACTGCTAGTTCTCCTGGTTCCTCTACTTGTCTAATTGCTTCTTCTCATTCTTCTTTGCTGTTTCTTCATCGAGATCACACCTACTAACATGGGTATCCCCCAAAACTCTCTCCTGGGCCCTCTTCTCTCTCTAAACTATTTCACATATTGATCTCACTTAACTGTATTAGTTCAATCATCATCTTGTTTTTGGATGATTTCTAGATTTATATATCTAGCCCTAATTAATCCCCCCTTTTTCTCAGTTTCTTTTTGCTATTGAGAGTACCATTATTCTTCCAGTCACCCAGAGTTTCAACCTAGTTATTATACTCAAGCCTCTCCCTCTCTCACTCTATATATCTAATCTCTTGCCAGGTCTTGTCATTTTTACTCCCACATCTTTTATATATATCTTGACTCACATTGCTACCACCCTGCTACAGGAACCTAATGCCTGAGCTATTTCAATAGCATTCTTATTGGATTTCCTGCCTCAAATATTTCTCCACTTCAGTCTGCCCTCTACTCAGCTATGAAATTGATTTTTCTAAAGAATAGGTCTGACCATGTCAAATCCCCACCCAACATTTCAATAAAGTATAATAAACTGCAATAACTCCCTGTTACCTCTCTAAGTAAATTTAAAATGCTTTATTTGCCATTTAAAGCTTTTTGAATCTGACCCCCTTCTTCTCTTTCCTTCCTTTCCAGTCCTCTACCATATCTTAATGCTTCAACACCAGTTTTTTGGTTGTTTCTCTCACAGAATGCTTCATTCCTGACTCTTGCTTTTTTCATCTTTGCCCGGGATGCCTTCTTTTCGTTATTTTCATCTCTTGTCTTCTCTGTCTTTCTTCAAATCTCAGTTAAAATTCTATTTCTAAAAGAAGCCTTTCTCAGTCTTCTTAAATGTTAATCCTTCTCATGAAATTATCTTCAATCTTGTATATATTTTATTTTCAAGTACATAATTATTTGAATGTTTGTTGGGTTTCCCAAAGGAAGAGAAATATTTTTACCATTTTATCCCCAATGTTAAGCACCTAAGAGTTGCTTAATAAATACTCAATAACTTGACTTTCTACTAGAAAAATCTCTATAAAGAAGGGAATATTATTCCATGTTTTTCCTCAGAAACTAGTAGAATATAACAGAAAGCAGACATTCTAAATTAGTGTTAATAAACAACTATTTAATCAAATATTTTATTTCATCTATCTAAATTTAAAGATAAAGTATATTTCAGTATAGTGTGCCATAGTTATAAGGCATATGAAATATCAGGGAGAGCTTATCCCAACCTTGAATTGGGAGTCATTTTTGAAAGAATCCTTATGAAATATTGAGTTACTAGTTAATAACATCAACTAATTTTTTTAAGTGAAAAACCATAATGACAAAGAGGGACAAAAAAGTAATGATTGTAGAATGGACAAATATTTTTGTAGTGTTGTGATAGAAGTACTAAAGAAAATTATTGGAATGAACTTCATTAAACTTATATTTAAATGAATCAGTTCCTCCAAAAGCACATTATAAAATTTCCTGGTCCTGATTATAATACATATTTCCTTGGGGTGGGGGTGGGGTGGGGAGGAGAGCTTGCTTTGCTATAATCAAAGCAAAACATGTCATAAAATAACTGTAAAAATGTATACTGTTTCAATTTTAAATTTCCTTTCATCTGAAAAAGAAACATTTTTAAGGTTTCTTGCTTTTATAAAGCATTAACATCATCATTTGCTAAAAATTTCTGTCCAGTAAAACTTCTGTTTTAGGAAAAGAGGCTAGTTAAGTAAGTAAAATAAGTAGAATATAGTGTGTACATAAAAACCAAGGACTAGTGAGAAAAAGTAAGAACTTTGCAATTAAACACAAAAGTCAAGTATATGAGAAAGACAAGTATTGTGAAGGGTTAAATTTTGGGGGTAAGAGTTTGAACAAAAGTCAGGAGAGCAGTTTCTTAAACACAAAACGCTTAGTTTATTATTAGGAAAATACAGATAGGAAATAGAAAGGAGGAAAGTGAGAATAATCTAATAATAGCTTATAACTATACCTAAGATCTCAATCCTAACTAAAATTTCCTAAATCTATCTGCCTTCATGGGTAGTTGCTTCTGCTGGGCAAGGCCCATGCCCAGACTACTCTATACTGTTATATCTAATAATTTACCTACTATCTATCTACCCAATATAATCAATTATCAATAAGGCTGTTAAGACCTTAAATTAGTTTTCTCTGTCAGTCCCAAAGAGAGAGAGAGAGAGAGAGAGAGAGAGAGAGAGAGAGAGAGAGAGAGAGAGAGAGAGAGCGCCACACACTCCTCTCCCTAGGGGACCCAGAGACAGAAGCCCTTTCCAGCTGCCAGCTGTAACTAACTAACCCTCAGCCATACCTTTCTAACTGTCACACACTTGACAGTTTGTACAGCAGGGGGGCTCTTACTCAGAAATCTTATTGCTTCATTGCCTCTTAAATGGAAAAAGGGAGAAATTAAGAAAAACTCTTAAAAGTATAAACTTTAAATGTATAAGGAATGAAAAAGAGGCCAATGTCACTGGATTATAGAATACGTAGAGTGAAATGTAAAAGGATAAGAAGACAGGAAAGGTAAAAAGGGATCAGATTATGAATGAAGTATTTTGGAAGCCAGATCAGGATTTTATATTTGACTCTGGAAGCAAAAATTAGACATTGGACTTTATTGACTAGGATGGTGACATGTTCAGAGCTGGGCTTCAAAGATCAATTTGATCAAGATGAGTGGAGGATGAATTAGAGTGGGAAGAGATGAGGCAAAGAGATTACTATGAAGGCTATTGAAATAGTTCAGAAGTGAGGTATTTTATCATTAATAAATTTTATTTTCCTTTCCTTTTTTCTTATCTCCAAGACTTGGTAGAATTACTTATTTCATGGAAATTGCTAGCTTTCAAGTGATTAAAGGCCTGATTTGGGGGTGGGGGGTCATAATGTACAATTTATAGAAAAGATGCTTTGAACTCTCACCAAATTATAAAAGAAAATATTAACAGCTAGCCTCATTGATCATAAAAGAACTTGTGTGTAGTTTATGTGAAAGACTAATTTTGAGCAAAACTGCTATCTGAAGAAAACACCTTAATTGCACTAAATAAGTACAAGTAGCTGAATGATTTAAAGCTATTGGATGGGCTTTTTTTTCTGTTTAGTCTATTTTCAGTCATATTTGACTCATTTGTGACATCATTTGTGGTTTTCTTGGCAAAGATATTTGGAGTGGTTTGCCATTTCATTCTTCAACTAGTTTTGTTTGTTTTTAAAATATTTTTAAACCCTTAACTTCTGTGTATTAGTTCCTTGGTAGAAGAGTGGTAAGGGTAGGCAATGGGGGTCAAGTGACTTGCCCAAGGTCACACAGCTGGGAAGTGTCTGAGGCCAGATTTGAACCTAGGACCTCCTGTCTCTAGGCCTGGCTCTCAATTCACTGAGCTACCCAGCTGCCCCTCTTCAACTAGTTTTGAGGAAACCAAGACAAAGATGATTAAGTGACTTGACTAGGACCATAAAGGTGTGTCCATGTCTGAGGTTATATTTAAACTTGGGACAATTGACTCCAGGCCTGCACTATCTACTGTGCCACCTAGCTGCCCAGGACCTTTTTTAAAATTGCTTATTTAAATTTTAAATGTCTGTTACATTCATTGTTTTTAATTTTAACAGTTTCACAGATAAGGTTAGTCTTGCTTGAAAATAATAAAAATATCATCAGCATAGAAGAAATTTTTTTTCTTTTTATTTTCTGTAACTCAAATTTGCTATAATTTCAGTGAGTAGAGGAAGGACTAAGGGTACTGATCAGAGAATGAAATGTTAGAATTTGAGATTTTTAATTCAGATGGTTCTCTGAAGAACTGAAGCATTCGAACAGTATATAGTTGAAGGTAGGGTGGGCAACAGATTTTTTTTTTTTAATAGTTAAGGAGAACATGGAATTATTTGGGTGTTGGAGGTATCATTTGAAATGATTCTAGGATGATTTCAAGACAGAAATACCATGAGCCAAGTATAAAAGTCATTGAGAAAGTTAGAAGAATGGTCATTCAAAAATGATAGCAAGTGTAGAAACAGAACAGCTTGTTATTATAGTGATTAGTGCACTGGACTTGAAGTCAGGAAACTTGAGTTCAAATCTTGTCTTAGATACTTATTTACCTGTGTGATCCCAAGCAAGCCACTCAGCCTCTCAGCCTTTCTCAGTAAAATGGAAAAGTTAATTAGCTCCTACCTCACAGGATACCTACCACAAATGAAGATAAGACTACATTTGTAAAGTGCTTTACAAAATTTAAAAGTTCCATACAGATATTAACCTGTTATTATTTTTGTTGCTGTTGTTGTTGTTGTATGGCATGAACTTTGAGGAGGAGGAATATCTGAAGAGTGGTGCCAGAGAAGCCTGAATGTGGTGATAGGCAACAAAGGTATATACCAGTGATGGGCAAACTTTTTAAAGAGGGGGCCAAAAGAAAGGAAATGCTCATCCGCCAGTCTGTTTCTAAGGCAACTCTTTCAAAGTTTCATTGTATTGTATCCTACTCATTGTATTCATCGGATTAGGAATAATGTCTTGTGGCTGGATAGAACATTTCAGGCAACCTTATCTGGCCAGCAGGCAGTAGTTTGCCCATCACTGTTATGTACCAAACCCTCTTCCTCCATGAATATTCTCCAGGGCAGAGTTTTAACTGATATGAAATGCTTGGAGGAATGTAAAGCTTCATTTAAACTGAGGAATAAAAAAGTGAGTTGAGTGTGTTGAGGAGGCACAGATATTCGCTAGAATAGTGAGAAGAGGAATTCCAAGGAGCCTTGGTGGAATAAGTAAGAGGAGTAAAGCAGATGGGAATATACCTAGCCAAGTATATAAAAAAGGTACAATATAAACAAAAAAATTACTAAGGACATAATATAAGAATACTATGCTAGGTATTTATTGGGAGAGGGAGGTTACCATTTATTCATTTCTCTACGTTATATTCACACAAAAGAATATAAACTCCTTTTGTGAGGAAACATGTCTTATTTTTGTCTTTATACTTCTGTTGAATTTTTCAAATTGAATATTCTCTGCCTTCAGGGAGCTTAAAGTCTAGTAGTACAATAAGAAATGATCAGAGAGAACCGTAATATATACTATGATATAACTTCTTGTATCCAGTTAAAATTTATTAATGACATGATTTCAGAATTACCCTAATTGAGGCAGTTATATCTATAAATAGAGAATGATATAGAATGCTGGTAACATTTTGTTTTTCAATTCCATATTGATTTACATATTTGTTCTATATATGTGTTTATATACTATTTTAGCATAATTTATGGTCATCTGAAAATATTTGAAAAAGAGTGAAATTTAACTCACTTTTGAGAAATAGGAGGTCATTCAAATCTGTATGGCAATTTTGATGGAAAATGAACTAAATTATTTCCAAAAAATTTTTGAGCAATGTTAGCATTAATGGCCTAAGCATTTTATATATTTATTTATTTAATTATTTGTTGATTTGTTTTTTCATTAATTGATTGATTGATTAAACGCCTTAACTTTTGCCTTAGAACAGAAGAGTGGTAAGGGCTTGGCAATGCAGGTTAAGTTACTTGCCCAGGGTCACACACCCAGGGAAGTTTCTGAAGCCAGATTTGAACCTAGGACTTCCCATTTCTAGGCCTGGCTCTCAATCCACTGAGCTATCCAGCTGCCTTCACCCCTTCCCCCCCCCCCCCCCCCATGGCATAAGTATTTATCTTCTCAAGGTTGCTTACTTCCTATCTTTACCTTTGCCTATTTTAAATAAGTGAGATCTGACATCAGTTCTCACTCTTTTCTCCATGATTGCATACTTCTTACATGTTCAAAATTTTCTTAGCTTTGCTTACTTCATTTTGCATCAGTTCATAATGATCTTTTTATGACTCAGTATTCATCACACAGATCATTTCTCCATTTACCACAATTTGTTTAGCTCTTCCCTAGTTGATGGACATCTACTTTCTTTTCAGCTATCACAAAAAGTGGAACTATAAATATTTTGGAATATGTAGGGACTTTCTTTTTATCAATGGCTTCTATGGGGTAGGAGTCCAGTAATGGAATTTTCTCTAATTCATAGGGTATATGTGGAAATCTCTTTATCATCTCTGATAATCTGATAAAGACAGTTTAGTTGATAAGGAAATTAGGACAGGATAAGGGAAATGTCTTTTACCTCATGCTTCCAGCTCTGGCTCCAGGAGCATGGAGTTTATTATATATATTTCAAGACTCATTTCACACAAAAGAACCCCCCCTCCCCCAAAATTTTGCAGATGCGCAGAAGTTACAAATTGTCACATCAAAACCCAAAACATTGGCTTCAGAATAGACCAAGGCCAAGGCTGAATTTTGACTGGCTTCTTATCAGAAAGCCAAGTTGGGGAGTATCTTGGCCTTGGCTATAACAAGCAGCAGCATTCCTTGCTGTGTTAACCTTTTAAATTCAGGTTTGATAGGAACTTAAAGCTTTTCAATAAGGTTATAATACTTTTCAAGAAGAAATCACAAGGATCACAAAAGGGGTCAAAAGAGGAGTCTCAGATTTTTATCTAGTCTCTTATTGGCTTCCCACAGGTATAGACAATTTAATTACTTTATTTGCATAATTCCAAATTGCTTTCCAAAATATTTACACCATTATTCACGGCTACACCAGCAATTTATTGGTGTCTGTCATTCTACAACTCCAACATTAACTGTTAACATTTTTTGTCATTTTTTCTAATTTATAAGGTATGAGGTATTAATCTCATGGTTGTTGTGGTTTGCATTTCTGTTATCCTTAGTGATTTGGAACTTTTTTATGTGGTTTTGAATATTTTGCAGTTCTTCTTTTGGGAACCATTTGTTAATATCCTTTGGCCACTTATCTATAGTGGAATGGTGTGTGTGCATATGTCTCTGTGTATGTGTGTATACATACATACATACATACATACATACGTACGTACGTACTTACAAAGCCTCATCAGAGAAACATGACACAAAGATTTTTTTCCCATTTGACAACTTCTTATCCTAAATACATTAGTGCTCTTTGTACAGGAATCTTTCACTTTAATATAAACATTATCTTTTATAAATGCTTCCTATCTTTTTTTAGTTTAGAATATCTCTAAATATTACTATGAGAAGTATATGATCTGTTTCTCTTCAATTTTTTTTAAAAGTATGATCTTTAATATGAAGATCTGTTTTGTTTTCAATTTAGCAGAGGCACTAACCAAAAATAAAGCAGATCTCTTGACCCTTCAAATAGTAAAGATCCCTAATTGAGAGTGTAATATATGTTTATAAGCATAAATCATCTAATGGCTCAACATCACAGAGATGAAAGATCATTATTGGCTTCATCAAAAGAAGCAGGCATTACCACATGTTATGAGGACCACATCTCTCTCTAAGGATTGCCTTTGTAAATTGATAGGTCCTTACTACATCCTGAGGTCCCTGATAAGAGCAATCTTATTGGTGATTGGAGTATTAGATAAGATCACCTTAGTTGTTAAAGATGAGACAAAGCCAGTTGTCCTAGCCTCTCATGGGTAGCTCACAAACCTTGCAAGAAATGCTGAGGTAGTCTTTTATGAGAGTACTGAGAATAGAATTTTTCTTTATGTAGCAGCAATTTTATCTTTGTTATCTCTCACCAGAGGGGTGAAGATTTGAACTTCAGCATACATAAGCTTCTTTACTCAGACTTTAGAGAAGAGGCTTCAGATTTGGGCGAGTATTATAACAGTATAAAACAAAATAAAAAATGCAGGATTAAAATAATATCCCTCAGGTCATATATTTTCTTGGAATGTATTGTGGAGGGGCAGGTAGGTGCCTTAGTGGATTCAGAGCCAGGCCTAGAAATGGGAGGTCCTGGACTCAAATCTGGCCTCAGACACTTCCTAGCTCTGTGACCCTGGGCAAGTCATTTAACCCCCATTGCTGAGCCCTTATCACCTTTTTGCTTTGGAACCACAGAAGGTAAGGGTATCAAAATGAAAAAAAAAAAAAAAAAAGAGAATATTGTGTGGTGTAAGATGTTGGTCTAAGCCAAGTTTCTGCATGACTGCTTTCCACTTTATATAGCAATTTTTTTTTAAGTCAGATGAGGATTATTTTCCTTGGTGATTTATGTTTTTCACTTCATCAAACACTAGGTTGTTGAGTTCTGTTATTTCTGATTCTCCTTTCTCTAGTCTATTCCCTTGATCTGTCTCTATTTTTTAACCAATACTACAGAGTTTTGATGATTACTGCTTTATAGTGTAGGTTGAGGTCTAGAAGTGCTATTCTCCTCCTCTCCCTACTTCTTTTTGTCATTTCCCTTGATATTTTAGTTTTTTTTTGTTTTTGTTTTTCCAAATGAAATTTGTCATTATTCTATCTAGATTTCTTTTATTTTCAAAAACCTTACTTTCCATCTTAGAATCAATACCCTGTATTTAATTTCAAGGCAAAATAGTGATAAGAGCTAGGCAGTTAAGAGTTAAGTGACTTTCCCAGGGTAACACTGCTAGGAAATATCTGAGGTCAGATTTGAATCCAAGATCCCCCATCTTTAGTCCTGATTGTCAATCCACTAAAGCTGCCTAGCTGCCTTCCTTTATAAAGTTTTATGAAGTCTTCTCTTGGTAATTTGATTATCATAGCATTAAAATGTATAAATTAATCTTGGCAGTATTTCCATTTTTATCATATTGGCATGGGCTAATCACTAAAACTGACTATTCCCATAGCTATTGTAGCCTCTAGTAGTGAGAGTAGGCCCCAGTGAAATCCCAGCTATAATTTAGAAACAGCTAGACACATAGCCTAGGCATCACATGAGGCCCCCAAACCCCTCCTTTCTAACCCCTCCCTGCTGTACTTTGTAAAATCTGTATGTTCTTCCAAGAAATTACTGATGCAGAAATTCTGTGAGAAGCTTGGTTAGATGGTTACATATTTATCTGTGATTTATTATCCTATAGAAAACTCTCTCTAAGCTTCACTGAGGTAAACTTTGTCATTGTACTAAGACTGTAAATCATTACTAACCATTGTCCATGTAAAAAGCTTACCTAATCTCTTAGACCAGTGATGGACAAACTATGACCTGTGGGCCAGATGCAGCCCCCTGAAATGTCCTACCCGGCACTGGACATTATTCCTAATCTGACGAATACAATGAGTAGGATACAATACAATGAAAGTTCGAAAGAGTTGTCTTAGAAACAGACTGACAGATGAGCATTTCCTTTCCTTTGGCCCCCTCTTTAAAAAGTTTGCCCATCACATTGTGGCCTTAGCCTATGTCACTTTCTCTATATATACTAGCTGTGATCAGTAAACCTCGCCTCTGATTGCTACCAGCTTCAGTGGCCCTCCTGACACAGGTCATCCTTCTCACCATGTCTCGTTCTCCTCATCCCTTGGGAACTCCCCCGAATGTTTGTCAGTATCACCTGAGAAGCTGTGTGTGTGTGTTTTTATTTAAGGAATACTTTGTAATTGAACCTATACATGACTTTTGTATGCTTTTGTAAATTAACATATAGTGTAACTTGGATGAGTGTTCAAGGTATGGGGATATGAATATGTTTCTTTTCTTTTCTTTTTTTTTTTTTAGTTATATCTGTCAGTTAAACTGTTTAAATAAAAGGAAATAATGCCATGCATGTTGTTGCTTTTAATGGACCGTATGGATTTAAACACAAAAAATAAACTTATTTGTGAAAAATAAAAAATAATACTCTTCATAAATTTCTCTAGGTGACTGATGTTTCACCAAACCTGAATAAAAGCAGTCAGTCTGAAAAAGAAGGCCGAGTACACCAGTGTTTTGAATGTAATCGCACTTTTTCATCTGCAACCATGCTAATGCACCATAGCAAAGAGGTTCATGGCAAAGAACGGATCCATGTTTGCCCCATCTGTAGTAAAGCCTTCAAGAGGGCAACACATCTCAAGGTAATTTTTTCTTTTAGAATGGTAGTTGTCATTATTGGGCTTATAAACAACTACCTGTTATTTTATGAGAAATAGTTGGGTATTGGACATGAACAGTTATGATTTTGTTTTTTTACTTAGGACTTAAAATGTCTCCTTTCTTTTTCCCGAAGTGTAATAAACTAATCAGTTCCATGAAAAAAATAAGTGGTCTGAGGGATCAATAATTTCTCAAATGCTTTGTAAAAACTATAATAATTACCAGTGTTCACATTCTGTAAATGTTTTTAGAATGCCCAATGGGGTACCTATGCATTTCTAAACCTCATTCACCAATGAAATTTGTCCATATTAGATCCAAAATAATGACTTAACCTTCATAGAATATGACTATATGCTAGAGAATTTCTTTATCATCTTCATTTTAAATATGTAATCCTATGAATGCTTCTTAACAATCATACTTCTTACACTGGCTACCTTTCCATCATGTTTTTTGGCTTTAAAAAAATATTTTTTAAAGACCAAACATTCATTTTGTAAAATATTAGCTAAAAGATTCTTTTTTTTTTTTTTTTTTTTTTTTTTTTTTTGCTATCAAGTCCCAGGCATGACATTGCACATGTGAATTTATAAAGAGGAAAAATACTTGCTATCCCACAGGCCAATCAGTAATCTTGTCTAAGGGACTCTCCCTCTCTCATGTACAAAGCAAAACAAACAAACTCACATTTATTTATTAAATTCAACAGACATTTTAAACACTTATTTTGTACAGGACGCTACACTAGACATACATGAGATTCAAAGACAGAAAAAAAAACCAGTCCCTTTATTTCATGAAGTTAACATTCAGTGGGGGTTACAACAGTAAATATAATGTAAATACAAAGTAGTTTCTGAGAGAGGAAGAGCACCAGCACCTCAGGGAACACTAGAAAGCATTTATATGAAGAAGTAATTAAATTGAACTTTCAAGACCACTAGGGATTCCAGAGAGTGGAACTGAGTAGGGAAAGCATTTCAGGAATGAAGGGACTACTAGTGAAATACATAAAAATGGGAGAAAGAATTCTTTCTACAGAAATAGCAAAAATGCTATTTTGACTAGAATGTAAAGTATGTGAGATGTAGTATTGTGAAATAAGTTTGTAAAGTCAGAATGGATCCAGACCATGAAGGGCTTTAGCTATCATACAGGGTAATTTATGTTTTATGTTAGAGTCAATAGGGAGCAACAGAAGCTTCTTGAGCTAGAAAGTGACATGTGATATGTGGATAAGAAAAGAGAAATGTATACTTTATTCATTTGGCAATGATGTGACATATGGATTAGAGAGAGAAAAACCTGAACAAACAAGACCAATTTGGTTATTGTAATAGTCCATGGAAGAGGCGATAGGGTATTGGTATTGGCCCTCTCAATGGAGAGAAGTGGGGAGGAATTGATATGAGAGATTATATATATTATGATCTTCTGTGAGCTACATTATGCTAGTTGTTGGGGTTGACTTAAAAAATTTCGAAAAGACATTTTTCCTACTCTTATGGCCCTAATAGACTTAACTAGGAGATATAACAACAAAGTAGATAGCCATAGTAAACAATATTACACAATAGGTTGTTTGTTGTTCATTTCAGTCTTATCCAACTCTTTGTGACCCCATTTTATGTTTTCTGGCAAAGATACTACTTTGTCACTTCCTTTCCCACCTCCTTTTATGCATTGAGGCAAACAGGGTTAAGTGACTTGCACAGTGTCACACAACTAGTAAGTATTGGAGGCCAGATTTGAAAGGTCTTCCTGACTCTAGGCCCAGTATTCTATCCACTGAGCCACATAGCTGCCCCAGAAAGATTCCCCCTTTAAGGGAATGATGATGTCAGTGAGTTGTTTTTCAGTTCTGTCTGACTCTTTGTGAACTGATTTGGGGTTTGGCAAAGATTCTGAAGTGGTTTGTTGTTTCCTTCCCTAACTCATATTACAGATGAGTAACTGAGAGTTAAATGACTTGCCCAGGATCATACAATGAGCTTCTGAGGTCAGATTTGAACTCAAGAAGATGAGTCTTCCTGATTTCTGGACTGGCACTCTTATCTACTGTGTCACCTAGATGCTCCACCCTTTCTCTGTCCAAGGGTGGGGGTGAATGGGGGCAAGAAAAAACACTTAGGAGAATTGTCCATTCATTAGTGGTGATTTCCTTTTTGGTTTTGCCATTTTGGGACCTGAAACATTTATGGCTTCCACACAGTTCATGCTTTCTTTTGTCTGTCCAAACAAACACATGCTTATTGACCCAACAGATCAGTCAGCAATATAGATGAAAAACAGGGAGTCACTCATGTTGTGCCTAGCAGTTTCCACAGGCAAGATGCCAGAGGCCAGTGTGCTTCTGTATGAAATTCTCATCAGGAAATTTCTCCCTGTGGATGGACTTGATACCAGTGCTGTTATGTTATATGAAATCATCACCTTGGCTCATAAACTCAGCAGTGATCCCTTGCAACCAAAGGGATTAATGCTGAGATCATGGAAGTTTTCTGCTATCTTTGGAATCTTTTCTGCAAATAACTTGAAAGTAACCTGTCCATGTTGCTCATCATTAGTGGTAAACCAGGTGTACATAATAAGGTGGTAAATAATGGTTGGTTTGGCTGGGAGCAACAGTATGCAGGGTTAGCCAGAAGAGTGAAGTTGAGGTCTCCTTGTGGCAGCATTTGCAAAGCCTTCTTCCTTCTTTCTTCTGTTCTCCAGTAAATGTCATACACCTTCTCATAGCTTCTAATAGGGATTTACTGCAAAACACTGTAAGGGCCCGCACAATGGACAAGATAGGCCAGTGATGGTGAGCTTTTTAGAGACTGAGTGCCCAAACTGCACCCTCATGCTGCATGTGAGCCACCTACCTTACCCCAGACAGGGGAAGGAGGAAGTGCTCCTTTTAGCCTGCTGGGCAGAGGGGCAGGTCATCATGTGAGAAATGTTCTCAGGAGTGTCTAGAGAGAGGGAGGGGGACAATAGGTTCACCAATCCAGGAATAGGGGCTTCAAAAGTAGGTGAAAAAAGCAACAGTTTTAAAGTCTTAAAGATTGCAAAGATTCTTATTCCCTCATATACTGTATTAATTCTGATATATTAGGGAAAATTACTATGTATTCCTGTATCTGGGATCTGGATCAGAGATACCATCCAATCTCTTGTTTTTTGCCTCTTCTTTGTCTTTGAGAATCCCTAGGAATGTCTTCCTTTTTAACAGAATATGTTTATAATTTAAGGAAACACAGGTTCTTTTCCTGGGTACATTTCCCATGATATAAGTATGGGGAAGGATGGATAGGTTGATGGACCCACTCCTTAATTAGCTATTACCAGTTAAAGATGGTTTAGGATGGTCAAGGGAGGGACTGAATAATGAGCTTCTAAAAATCTATTCTTTAGACTGCCTGACCCAACTCAGGTTGTCCCTGGCTGTGAAAGACAGCCATGTAGACCTTTTTACTTTATTCATTATGATGCTGGCCTAACCAATGAATCTGATATAATCAATACACTTTTATTCTTACCCAAAAATCAGTCTCTCAAGATAATTTTAATTGTAACTAACCACATAAGCTGATCACAGTGGGATCACTGAATCCTCCTTTTGCTTGCCAATAAAGTTTCACTCCAACGCTGGGCTCATGTGGGAGCTTTTCTCCCAGTGTGATTCCTTTTCTGATGAGTAAAACGTGGAGGAAGTTCATCCCTATTCTTGATGATGTATGGGTAAGAATTATAGCTTCTGTGTATATGTTAAATGTATGTCATTTGTGTGCACATGCTAAATGTATCTTTTGTAAGGTCTGTATTTTTTTTTTATGTTAGGTATGTGTATATGTTATGTCTCATTTTGTAAGCATTGAGTGTCCTGGGCTTGAATCATTTAGAACCCTCAAGTTGATTAAATAGCATGAAAGAAATGGATGGAGTCTACTTGAACAAATAGTTGTGTGTAGTGGTGGGCATTAACTTGGGGTTCTTTGTTGAAGTATCTTTGTAAGATTTGGTTTTTCAAGAAAAATAGGTTCTTGAGAAGTGGAGAGACCATTCAGAAACTGGAAGTGACTAGGAACCCCCTGAGTGGAGCGAATAGGTTTACTTGTATACTACATAACTTCCTTTTCCCTGGTCTTATTCTTTTTCGGTTGGCAGTTCTGCTGTTTCTTAGCTTAACATCTTTTGCATCCTTCATTTAGAAGATGTGAATTGCTAAATCTGCATTTTGTCTGCTTAATGTTTCTATGGCATACCTCACTTTAATTCTTGGTCAAATACTAATAAAGTACCACCCCTTGCCTTCCTAATTATAATATTTAAAAGTGGTGGTCTCCAAATTATTAATAATTAAAACCAAAATCACAAAGGTTGTCAATGGCTTCATTTTAATATAATTTAATATAATAAAAATAGAAAGATAATAAAAGGAGGAAAATACAGAAAGGAAGTAAAGAATTACCTAGCCTAACACACTAGAGTCTGTTTTCAATAAAATCACCAACACAAGAGTATGTCTCTGGATCTGAGTCTCAATCAGTCTCCATCTGTCAGTCAGTATGCCTAACTTCCTGCTGGGTCTCACCTTATAAGCAGTTTTCTTCACCACTAGCTCTCCCATATCACCTCTTAGGAATCAACAGAGTTCCTCATTTTGCCTGGTACCACCCCAAGGGAGCAGTGCCTGTGGGATCAAGTTCCTCTCTCTTAAGGTATTGCTAATTGATTAAAATTAAAAACAAAAGGAGGTGAAGTCCAAGCCCCCAATTGATTAAATCGAAAAACCAATTCCCTTCTCACATAACACAATGTTATTTGAGAAAAGGCACTGTCATATATAGGCCTCCAAAGCTTCCTCTCTCTCAGGATAGTGGTATCTGGACTTACTTGTCTGTCTCCTATACACTTTCCTATCCCACTTTTCATGGGATTCATATCTAGACCAAATGGTCCAGGGACATGGAGAAGCATTTAACATATAACTCCATTCTTTCTTGGAGTTGTAAGTTTTGTATTCTGATCGCACTCGATTAGAAATTTGTTTGCCTTCTTGCTTCTTAGAATTATTTCATCACAGGGAATATGCAATTAAGAAGAGAATAAGAAAAGTTTGGGGCTTTCTGATAAGGGATTGAGGATTAGAGAAAAGAAAAAAGAACAGATTTGTATACCCAATGCATAACTTTAAATCATTTTGCATGCTTAATATAGTAAAATTACCTGTCAGTTATTTATGACTTTTAATATGAAAGTGAAAATGCATTAAATACAAGGAAGGTAGTATATAATTCTCACAGGGAGCTTTCCTCTGTACAGTTGTCATGGTGAGCGATCCAAGACCATGGTAGGCTCTGGGAATCCTAATTCATCTTTATATCCTCCCACCAAAAAAATCATGAAATGCCAAGCTGATTTCTTTTCTAAAATAACATCTCTTTTTCTTGGTGGGCTGATAAAAATTATTGCTGGCATTTGTGTAGTTGATAGCTATTGGCATTAGGATACCTGACACTAGAGTCAAATAGTTTGTTATCTTTGCCTTTACAAATCCTGCATTCAGCTTTTCCTGTAGAAGCCATTGTTGAATCTCATTATTTACATTTAGATTTTTTCATTCATGCATCAGTGCTCAAGGTGAAGATACTCTTTTTGAACTTCCTAGTAAAAAGGTTTTCTGAAACTTTGTTTTGTATATAGATTCTTTTATGGACAAGAGTATTGACCCTAGAATCAGGAAAACCTCCAACCTTTACTGATCCTCAGTTTCTTCTTTAAAATAGGGGAAAGAATAGCCCTTGTCTCAAAAGATTATAAAAATCAAATGAGAGAATATATGTAAAGCACTTTGCAAAATGCAATACACCACCATGTAAAATTTGTTAATATTATTGTTTCGTGAAGCTAAATGATTAGCCTGAAATTAATTTGTTTATTTCCCAAATACAAAATCAGAATCCGTTGTTTATGTCTAAGTAGAAATAATCTGATCTGGTTGAAGCACTTTTATTTTTGTTTATGAATATCATGGGGAAATGTAACTTTGGGTTATAAAATTCTCTGACTATTTTCTAACACATTTAGCTTTGGGCAGCTTTGGTATATAAATTCCTTATAAGCTATATATAATGCCAGCACAGTGTTCATGATAATGCTTAATAAACAATGTTCCTCAGATACTAGAGGTTTAGATGCCAAAAAATTTTTCAGTTGTGATGTTTCTGCTTTTCAGGGCACACGTGCCTTACAAATGTATGTGCAAGACACATTGCCCCAAAGAGTGGTATTAGTTTATTTATTATTGCTCAGCTTTCACTATTCTTCAAGACTGTATCACTTTTGAAGCATCACATCACAAAGGTATTTTTAATTGCCTTCTGAACACATCTCCTGGAGATCCCACCAGTTCTTATGTCCAGAACTGAATTTATCATCTCTTGTTCTGAATCTGTTATCTTTTGTTTCCTTCCCTCTGTTGGTAGCATGATAATTCTCCTTCCTCACCCCTCCAGATTAAAAACATATTTGCTAATTTCTTTAATTCTATCTCTATAATGTCTCTCATATCCATTTTCATTACTTTTCTTTTCTTCTTTTCATTACTACTAGCAATATGCTAGTTAAGTTACCTGGAATGTTAAAATAATCTTCTAACTGGTCTTCCTCCCTTTAATCTTGTGATGGTCTTGCACACTCATGCTAAAATTCATTTGAGGCAAGCAGTAAACATTTGTATATTAACTTTTCTGGTATGGCCAATTAATGGACTTTTTTCATTTTGCTGTGCTTAATTTTTTTTCCAAATTATAAATCAAGAGGGCTAGGGATGTTATAAAGGGGGGGGGAGGGGAGAGGAAACAGGGCCATGGAAGCATTTAAAGGAAAACGAACAGAAGAGAATGGACATACAAGGAGACCCAGACACATAAAAAAGACAATTTTGAAAGTAATGTGAAATTTATTAAACTTTGATTTAAGTAGCAACTACATAATTAGAGATACAGATTTTACTTGCAGTCAATCCTTTTCTATTTCATTTTTTACATAAAAATGCTCTTCTGAAGTTAAATGAAGACTGTAATACATATACATTTGTACTTATACATATGTTACATATATTAATTAAACAAGTATTAATATAGTGCCTTCTATGTCACAGACACTACATAATAATATACCCTGGAGATAGAAGGTTTAAAATGAAATGAATTTTCTTCTCAAGGAGCTTACATTTTGCAAATGCATTTTTGATGCAAAATAATTAAGATCTGAGAAGGGCAGCAGCAACTAGAATGATCAGGAAAGGTTTCACATGGAACATGACAGTTAATCTTGGTTTTGAAGAAAACCAACTTCTTAAGAGATAGAGGTGAAGGAGCAACTAGACCTAGAGATGGGAAGTCCTGGGTTCAAATGTGACCTCAGACACCTAAGAAGTCACTTAACCCCAGTTACCTAGCCCTTACCTTGGGACCAATGCTTAGTATTGATTCTAAGACAAAAGGTAAAGGTTTAAAAAATGAGGGATTGGGAGAGGAAATGGATTTCAGGAATGGGTAATAACTAGTACAAATGTATGGAGACAGACTATCCTAGAATATTATATTTGAGGTGCAGCAAGAAGGCTAGTGGAGGTGAGTAGTATATTTAAAAAGCCAAAATGTAGGATGGAGATAGGTTGTGAAGAATTTTTAAATCCATGCAGTAGTTTCTTTGTCATCATAGAGGTGAAAGGGGGTAAGAGACTTTACTGAGGAGTGACATGATCAGATTTGTCCTTTAGAGGAATCTTATTGGTAGCCCTGTGGAGGATAGGTTGGAAAAGGGAGAAACTTGAGGCAGGGAAACCAATTAGATGACTGTTGAATAATCCCAGTTTAGAAGTGATGAGGTCATGAATAGGGTTGTGGAAATGTCAGCAGAGAAGAGGATGGGTGTGGAAAAGATTTGGCAACTGGCTGAATATACAGAGAGAGAATGAAGAATAGAAGTTGACACTTAAGTTGTAGATACGAATGATTGGAAGGATGTGGATGCCCTTGACAGAAATATGAAAGTTTAGAAGTATGGAATTCAGGGAAAAGAGAATGAATTGTTTTGGACATGTTAATTTTGAGCTGCCTTTCAGACATCCAGATAGAAATGTCAAATGTATAGTCAGTTGGAAATGCAGGACTGGAGCTCAGGGAAGAAAGACTAGGTTCTGCTTGAAGATATTAAGGAGGGAATGTGAAGAAAGAAAAGAATTGGGCCCAGGACAGAACCTTGGGGTATACTCATACTTAGAAATTGTGATTGGGATGATGAGCCAGCAAAAAAAAGGCTAAGAAAAAATAGGTAGAAGGAGAACCAAAAAAGGACAATATCATAAATGCCCAAAAAGGAGAGAGTATCCAGGAGATATGGAGCAGTTAATATTGTGGAACATTGCAGAAACGCCAAAAGAGGATGATGGTTGAGAAAAAAACCTCAAATTTGATTTTTAAGAGGAAATTTTTCAACCAAAAGGAATTGCAAAGACAATAATGAAATGGTCCATGGCCTAGAGGAGTTTGCATTCTACTAAGAGGAAATAGCCTATAATTTGAAGGAGAGAGCAAGCACTACAACTGGGAGAAAACATTGCAGGCACTTTGAAGGAAGCTAAATGATTATAAGCAGTGGCCATAAAAAGAAGGGAATATTTTTCAAGCATGGCATGAATATTAGAAGTTGAGTGTTAATTTTAGAAAATAGCTAATGATATAATTTGGCTGAAATATGGAAATGTATGAGGGTGGTGGGAGTTGGTAATGCTTCCTATTAAGTCTAGATAGTTAAGTTGTTAGATTGTGAGGTTTTAAATGCCATGATAATGCATTTGTATTTTATACTAAAGGCAATATGGAGCTGCTAAAGATTTTGAAATAGGATTTGATGACTGTCAGCCTGGGACTTAAGTAATATTATTTTAGTGGCTGTGTGAAGGATTGATTTGAGAGACTAGAAGCAAGGATATTTATTAGGAGACTATTGAAATAGTTTAGGTAAAAGGGATTCAGTCCTGAAACTAAGGCAGTGGTCATGTAGGTAGAGAGAACAGGAAGGTATAAGAGATATTATAGAGTTAGAATTGATATGTTTGACTACTGATTGAAATTGGAAATGAGAGGATGAGGGAGGGGATAAGCATTTACTAAGCACCTACTATATTCTGGGAACTTTCCTTTGCAAAGATCTCATTCAGTCTTCACAATAACCTTGTGAGGTAGGTGCTATTATTATCCCTAATTTACAAATGAGGAAACTCAAGCAGTCAGATGTTATATGATTCACCATTGGTAACAACCAGGAAGTATATGAAGCTGGATTTGAACTTGGGTCTGCCTGACTCCAGGCCCAATAATCTAATCACTACACCGCCTTCCTCTCTTAAGAGTCTAGAGTTAAGGATGCCATATTAATTTCTCCAAAACACAGCTATGATTGTTATGGTTTTTATTTTTAAGGTAGTAATACTCAGTGCAATGGCTAGCTCACTTTTAACATGTCTTTGTTTTTTGTTTCAGATTTGGGATAATTCTGTTGTTAGTCTTTGGGTTTGCTGATACACTCCTATCACTGACCCACACTAACTCTCAGCTCTGTCAAAGACTTCTTGCCCAGTTTTTACTTTAAGCTTTTGTTCATGGCATGTATAACCCTTGGAATCCCCTTCTCCTTTCTATTTAATCAAATCTCACATCATTTAGGCCCCAATTCAATTTCCACTTCAATTCAACAAACATATACTAAGTATGGCATACTAGACTTTTCCCATAAGGTTTTCTCTAGTGAACATAAATTCCAATAATTCAATTCAACAAATATTTGTGAAGTGCCTGATGAATACAAAGTCAGAGGGATAATGGCATTTTAGATCATAGGATTTTCCTTGTAGTTAGGGACATCTAGGTTGAAGTTTTGCCTTTGACATATACTAGCTGTGTGACCTTATGTTAATCCTTAGCCCTCTCAGCACCTCAGATAACACTATAAGCCTTTAAATTCTAAGACATTTTGCTGATCTGTGTTGGAAGGAATTTCTATACTAGGAGTTCAATACAGTAATGAGATTATAGACATACCCTCTCCTTCCTTTCCCTCTCAAAAAAAAATTACAAAGGAGCAGGATTCAGGAGATATATTAAAAATTATTTACAGGGCAAAGCTGGGTAGATCAATGGATTGAGAGCCAGACCTAGAGATGGGAAGTCCTAGGTTCAAATCTGGCCTCAGACATTTCCTAGCTGTGTGATCCAGGGCAAGTCACTTAACCCCCATTGCCTAGCCCTTACCACTCTTCTGCCTTGGAGCCAACACACAGTATTGACTCCAAGATGGAAGATAAGGGTTTACAAAAAATAATAATAATGAAATTATTTACATTTTACTATGTGGTAATAAGGAAGGTGGGAAGGTGAGAAACCCAAGGTGATTATATATGTGTGTATGTGTGTGAGTGATTGTGGTATGTATGTATGTATGTATGTATGTATGTATGTATGTATAACACATGGTAATATATGATTGAGTTAAAGAAAAAGTACACACAAAGTGATTTGAGGAGGAAGAGACTCCTTTCAACTGACTTGAAGAGATGATGTTAAAAAGTCTGTAATAGTCAACCATAGGCATGTAATTTAAAAAAGAATGAATTGAGAGTCCAGAGATTAATTTATTAGTCCTTTATTTGTGATAAGTGATGCTAAGTGATTTAACCTTATGTCCTGCCTTCTTGATATGTAAAACAAAGGATTTGTACTGAGCGATTTTTTAAAAGATGTTATTCAGTTTCCAATTTCTGTGATTGTAAGCAGAATAATAAATTCACAGATGAATCACTATGCAAGTCTGTGGGCCTATCTTTCCTCATCTGCATGCCAAGTGAGGAACTTGAACTAGATGACCTTTAAGTACCAAAAATGTTGTAGGTTTAATCAGCCTAAATAATACGAGTAATAACATTGAATTAAAAGATAAGTTACTTTCATTTACCTCAGGTTATTGAGTTTTGCTATTGTTTGCGGGGGAGGGAAAGGGACTGCTTTTTTTTTTTTAACCTTGCCATTCCAGATTTCTGTCTTTCCAAAAGATCTAAAAAAAAAAAAATGCATTTTTTTTGTTGTTTATTAAACAGGAGCATATGCAGACACATCAAGCAGGTCCTTCTTTAAGTTCTCAGAAGCCAAGAGTATTTAAGTGTGACACTTGTGAAAAGGCATTTGCTAAACCAAGTCAACTAGAAAGACATAGCAGAATTCACACAGGTAATTAATGATAAAGAGTGATGTGCTTTTATTTTAATCATCCCCGAATTTAAATTGTTAATCTCTGAGAAAATAAAGTTCAAGGTACAAATATTCATTTAACATGTAATCTATAATAGGTATATTTAATATGTAAAGAAAAATTAAATTTCCCAATACTTAATGAGTCTATTTTACATGCTTTTTAAAGTCAAAGATTTTCAGTATTCATATCCTGAATTTTCAGTATTCATATAGCTTCAGAATTGCAATTATTTGCTTAATTTGCTTTTACATTGACTTTGGAAAATGAAGAAAGAGAAAAAAACTTTTGAATAATGTATTAGAATTTATTGGTATCTCTATAATTTTAACTTAGTTTATTTTGAATGTACATTCAAGCATATAAGATATCAGTAATGACACTGAAATACAGAAATATTTCTGACAGTAGTCATATATAAAATTTTAAATCATAAAATACTCATGTCAAATATTATAAGTAATTTAAAAATTGAACATGGTCTTTTTAGTTTTTACATTGTACTTAGCAGATTATAGGTGATGTTGACATTTAACATTAACTTAATATGTTGTCATTCATCAATGAGATCTTGGGTAAAATTGTATTTTAGATATTTGTCATATTAAAGAAACATTTTCAAGGGAATAGGTATGATGAAATTTTTATCTTTGTGGTTATAAAGAGTCTTCTTCAAAAGATGCAATTGAGATTTGTATTTTGGTGATATATTACTTATCCTTTAGGGTCTATACACACACACTTAAGATATTATAATTAATTGTTTCAATTCAAATATTACTTTTTATTGATTACTTTTGCGTATATTACATAAAGACCCTGGAGATGGAAAATGAATAAGACATAGTCACCTCAAGAAGTTTGTAATCTTATATAAAGGTAAAACATGCATACAAATAACTATAATACAAGTTAACATAAGAATATATGAGATTAAACAGAACCCTTAGAGATTTGAGGAGGCAAGGGTCATTTCTGTCTAGAGGGAATCTAGGACGATTTCATAGAACTGGCAAAAATTTCCCTCAGATTCACTTTGCCAAATTTTGCTTTCTATTAAAGGCACTTCCATCTTCTTAATCTCTTTCTATATCCTTCCTTCCTTCCTTCCTTCCTTCCTTCCTTCCTTCCTTCCTTCCTTCCTTCCTTCCTTCCTTCCTTCCCTTCCTTCCCTTCCTTCCCTTCCTTCCCTTCCTTCCCTTCCTTCCCTTCCTCCCTCCCTCCCTTCCCTCCCTTCCCTCCCTTCCCTCCCTTCCCTTCCTCCCTTCCTCTCTTTTGAGGGCCAGATATGACTCTTTCTGCAGGAGCCATAAAGCCAATTTTTTTTCAGGTGCTGTTACAGGAGCATGCATTGTGAGCACTGTATGGCTCTCACGAAATTACATTTTAAAAAATGTGGCGTTTATGGCTCTCACGGCCAAAAAGGTTGCTGACCCCTGCCCTAAAATCTCTCTAATCTTTCCCCTTCTCCTTTTTTACATAGCCATCACTCTTTTTCAGCTCCTCATCCCTTCTCATCTTCACTCACACAGTAGCTTCTTAATTGAACTTTGGGCTTCCAATCGATCTCTGTGCCATGGCATTTTTCACATAGCTCTTAAAACAGTCCTTCTAATTCAGAAGTCTGGCCTTGTCACTTTTGTTTCAGAAGAATCAGTAGCTCCCTTTACCACTAAAATGAAATATAAGCTCCTTTTCTTGGCATTTTAAACTCTCTTAAGTCTGTCTCTAGCTTCTTTTTCCAGGCTTACTGCATATTATTCTCTTTTATACTCATTGTATTTCAGCCAAATTTACCTACTTGCCAGTCTTTGAACTCAGAATTCAGTCTCCTTTCCACTTGCATTTGCACAGATTGTAACCAGGACATGAGATGTACTTGCTCCTCATTTCTAACTCAGATTCTTAGCTTTCTTCAAAACTCAGGTCAAGGGCACCTTGAATAGGCCCCTTTAATGAGTTTATAGAAGGTCATGGACAAGAATCACATAGGATAGTAAGGCTTGAATAGATTGTAACTTGCATCACTGGAGAGAATTTCCAAATATGTGATATCACATATCCCTTTAGCTTCATTTTTCCAGTATAATATAAACTTAAGGACAGCAATAATTTGTTTGTTTGAATTTTATCTTTGTATCTTTATCACCGGGGCAGCTGAGTGGCTCAGTGGATTGAGAGCCAGGCCTAGAGACTGGAGGTCCTAGGTTCAAGTCCGGCCTCGGACACTTCCAGCTGTGTGACCTTGGGCAAGTCACTTGACCCCTACTGCCCACCCTTACCACTCCTGGGCCAAGGACGGTCCCTAGCCCAGAGGAAAAAAAGGAGGAGGGTTGGGCATGGGGCTAGCAACCCCACCCTGTAAAAACTACATCTGCTAAAGAAACTGCAACCTAAAGTAGGGGCAGCTGGGCTAGCTCAGTGGATTGAGAGCCAGGCCTAGAGACGAAAGGTCCTAGGTTCAAGTCCGGGCTCAGACAGCTGGGTGACCCTGAGCGACTGTGTGTCCCATTGCCTACTGGTTGTGGCCCTATGCTCCTAGAATGGAGTCCCAGGATAAAAAAAAAAAAAATCTTTATCACCTGTTATAGTGCCTTATAAATTGTACGTGCTTGATAAAATGTTTGTTAAATTTTAGTGGAGTTGATCTTGGAGTAAAGATTTCCTATTTAGTTAAAGGTTAATCATATTACCCTAAAGACTAACTTACTAAAAAGGTAGAAGTGCAAAAAATCTTGGCTATAAGGAAACTAAAAAATAGTTGACACTTTATTCCATTTATCCCTAAACCTTTTAAAAAAAACATTTAAGGTAAAAATCTATATTATATACTTTTGCATTCTTAAATGAGGTGTACTGAATACAGTTTAACCTCTAATTGATGATCAGATTCATGATTTTGAACTTCAATTTTTAAATCTATACTATAATACAGTGCCATTAAAGACTTGTTTGATAATGAAGATGGTGGTATCTTAGTTGGACATTGAAAGAATGAAAAAGCTCCCAATAGATAGAGATTGGAGAAAAAAAGCTATTCCAAACAAATAATTGAAATTGACAAAAGCAAAAGGACATAAAAAGGACAAGATGAGAACAGGGAATAGAGAGTAGTTCATTTTTGATTGGGGCATAGACTATATGAAAGGAAGTGTATGAGTTAAGGCCATGCAAGAGAGTCAGAACCACAAATTGTGGAGGAACTTGAGTATCAATGCTAGAAGTATATTTAGAATGCAAGGAGAGATACTGAAGAATTTTTTTGAAGAGTACTGTGATCATAGTGTTTTTGGAAAGTTTATAGGAAGATTACAGGGGCCGTTGAATAGTATACAGTGATGGCAAACTTTTCAGAGATGGAGTACCAGACCCCGCCCTCACCCAGCCCCTGAGACTATGTGCCATGCCTTTTCGCCCCCACGTGCTGGTTATGCCCCCAACCCCCTACAGGAGGAGGAGGAAGAGCTCCCATTGGCCTACTGGAAGGAGGGGTGGGTGAAGGGAATGTCCTCAGTGAGTGTAGAGAGGGGGCGGGGAGTGGCCCAAGCACTCTGCTCCCCTCTAGCTCTGCTGTCTGTAATACACATTCACTTGACCTGAACTCTGTGGGTGATAAGGAACATGATATTTAGGTGTTATTCCTAGATTCTCATAGACTCTTCTAAGGATATCCTGAGTGAAATGAGATCCCTTATCTGGAATCTATGGTTAAAGGTACACCCAATCTAGGCACAATTGCCTTGAGTAACACTTTCACCACAAAACTAGCTGTGTTGGTATTTGATGGAAAAGCTTCAGGCCATTTAGTTAGTCTATCAACTATCACAAGACAATACTTGTATCTTCCAGCTTTAGGCATACAGATATAATCAGTCTGTAAACTCTAAAATGGACAATAAGCTAAAGACCTACCACCCAAACCTTTCTTTCTGAATGCACTTTGATTGAACTTTTGGCAGACTGAACAACTATTACAGATCTTATTTGCAACAGTACTTATTCCAGGAGCAACCCATTGTCTCTTGATGGAATCCACAACAGCTTGTGTACCAAAATGACCTTTTGTGTGGATGGCTTGACACAAATAGGTATAAAAATCTTTTGGTAACAATGGTTTTCCTCTATCAGTAATCCATATCCCATGTTATTTCCTAGCTAAAAATTTATCATGTAGGTGATATGGTCTATGTGAAAAACTTTGCCAAAACATCGGCAACAGAACAAAATTGGGTAGGTCCTTCTACAGTTGTATTAGTTTCACCATCTTCTGTGAAAGTTTTAGGTAGAGATTCATGGTATCATTGTTCTCATATTAAATTATCACATGGTATAGATAATGAAAATGTAGAGATTATTAATAATGAAGAAAAAGAAGAAGAAGAGGAAGAAGAGATTGTGTAAATTTGAGATCTTCAGTCAATTAGAGTCTGCAGTCAGAAAGTTCAGTAAGGAGAGGACCATTATAGCAGAAGAGGACATTCGGATGGAAGAGGACATGGATGGATGAAGAGGATTCAGAATTTATGAGCTTTGTATTAAGACTGATGAATTTATGAATTGAACTGATAAAACTTCATTTTCAAGGATTTTCTTAAAGAAGAGGATTGATCATGGGCAATTTGGATTAAATGATTTGGAAGTATTGGTTTGGAAGTATTTTGAGTAATGTAAATAGTATCACTAAATACACATATGCATCCAACGTTGCACATAAAACTATCAAGAACTTCAATGGAGAACAGGAGAAGAGGAAAAACAGAGAGAAGATTTCCTTGAGGAATGGAACATCATAAATATAACATTATAAATTCTAACCCGAAATAACAAACAACCTACACTAACTTTTATCTAACACTATCCTACTCTACCCTACACTAGGGATTTTAACAAGGAAAGGTAAAGGGATAAATACATTGAACAGTTACACAGTTCAAAGCACAAAGCAACAAGTAACAATGCAAAATTTCCAACAAAAATTAACAAAAAGAACAGCAAATATGAAATATCATCAAAAAGTCAAAACAAACATCAAACACAACTCCTATTCCAATACAGAAATATCTTACTAACTAATAAATACAAACAATTTTGGAAAATAAATTTTAACACGGCATTGCATAAGTCTTTACATCAAAATCACAACAAAACATTAAACTCCCTTAGCAAATTACATTTAAATGTTTGCAACTCAATTATATCAAATTATTCACAGAATTTACATTTATACACATATACACACATGATATATACAATATATACATTATATATACATATGATATATATACATGTACACACACACACACACATATATATATCATACACATTAGTGTCTGTGAGCTGCCCACCTTACTCCCTGTGCACTCCCATTGGGCTGCTGGGCAGAGAAGCAGGGGGAATGTGAAAAAATGCCATCAAGTATGATTGAGAAGGAGAGGAGAGCACCTCTGCCCCAGTCCCTTTGCCTTTCTAGTAAAGAACTTGGGCAGGGGAGAGGGGTCAGCCAGGTGCTTACAGAGAGTGCTCTGTGTGCCATTTTTGGCACCTGTGCTATAGGTTTGCCATCACTGGTATAAAGCAATCACATCAAGTTCAGATAGAAATGGAAGCCACTAAACTGAACATAGGATCCCTATGGGCTATGTGTTAACTTAGAAAACTACATGTTATTATTAGCATTGCCTATGTTTTGTTGTATTTTTTTTTATTTTGTTAAATATTTCCCAATTACATTTTAATCTGGTTCTGGTCTCACTGGAGTCTTTCAGGCTCATCCTCAACTACATGTATGAGCTCTCTGGTGTGTAGAAAGTAGATTGAAGCAAGGATAGACAGGAGGAAGGATGTACTGTTAGAAGACTATCACAATTCACTGAATAATAAGATAGGAAAGCCTATCCATGGTGGTGAACCTATGGCATGCATACCAAAGGTGACATACCTACCAGAGCTTCTCCATTCCCCCTCTCCACCATAGCTCCCCACCCTTCTGCCCAGCAGCCCAATGGAAGCTCTTATTCACTCTCCTGAGTGGAGTGCCCAGAGCATTCCTCTCCCTTTCTCCTTCCCCTGTCTCTGTAAGAAGGTGGAGTGTTTCTGGGGGTGGAGGGGTCATGGTATGCAGTCTTTAGGGCAAGGCATGGCACACAGTGTCTAAAAGGTTCAACATTACTGGTATGTACCATACTATACCATACCATACCATACCCATACCCATTACCATTACCATACCATTCCTATACTAAGACAGTTACATTGAAAATGAAGAGGTAGGATTGGATGCTGCAGTTACTGCTTAAGTAAAAATGAAGACTTGTACACTTGGCATCTGATAGGACATGTGGGAATCACAAGAAAGATCAAAGGTAAATACATACTTATAGGCATTGGTGGCTAGGTAGATAGCAATGACATTCAAAGAAACAAAGAAGTTAGAAGAAGACAACAATATTAGTGAAAAAAGTGATGTTTAATTTAGACATGATGACTTTGAGGTGTCAGCTGGCCCTTTGGGTGGAAATATATAATAGACAATTGGAAATTATTTAAGTTCTGAAAAAAATTAGAATTACAAACTAGATCTAGAACTGATAAATATCTACATGGGAATAGATTAGGTTTTTAAGGGAGTAATAAGATAGAGAACAGAATGAAAACTAGGACAGAATTGTGGCAGTAGGTTAATTTAAAGAGCAAGAGAAGACTGATAAGAAATGCATTATTGAAGAGGCTAGCCATAAAGTCAAGACAGGGGAAAGAAAAAAAAGAGGCTAAAACAAGATTGATAGACCAGGGAAATCAGAAGTAAATGAAGAATCAAAGATTATGATGAGAACAAACAGGTAGGAAAGAATGGAAAAGACTGACATAGCCAAAAGAGTGTAATGCTGGGGAGGAATAGAACATTTCATCTCTCTTTTCTACCTTGATATAGTGTTCTTTGGGTTTTTTTTGTTTGTTTGTTTTTTGGTTTTTTTTTTTTTTGGTATATTATTGCCTATCCCGCCTCTAAAAATAGAAGTTCATTCCAGATAGGATTGCTATTTTTTAGCATATATAATCCCAGTGTGATTTATATACATCATAGAATATTTTTTTTCATTTTTTTAAACCCTTATCTTCTGTTTTAGAATCATTATTTTATATACACGTGTGTATATATTTTTAGTATATTATTATATATAATTCAATACACACACACACACACACACACACATACACACACACATACACACACACACTCACACTCCAAGGTGGCAGAAAAGCAGTCATGCCTGGCAATGAGGGTTTTGACTTACTCCGGGTCACATAGTTAGGAAGTGCCTGAGATTGCATTCCAAGATCTCCTGTCTGCAGACCTGTCTCTCAATCCACTGAGCCACCTAGCTATCCCCAATCATAGGATCTAAAGAAAGTTTTATAGAATTGGAATTGCTTGTGATTTAACACTTAAAAATTGAAACATCTCTTTTGCTAATTCAGAAATCCTTTTTGCATACTTTGTGAATTTCTTAGCTATATTCCAAGTACCTGTGATTCCATATAGTTGGGTTTCCACATAGGTAGGATATTATTTTATCTGCCATACATAGAAAATGTGACAGTAAAGGACAACTGGAAAAACATATGTTATTAAAAAAAAAGTCAAACCAACAAATTCTTGTTATCCTCTCAACAGAATACATAAAGATAGTGTTAAAATGAATATTAAATACAATTTACATGTATTTTCTTCTTTTAAAAAATGTATTTAGGATATTTTCCCAAGGTTACATGATTCATGTCTTTTCCCTCCCCACTCCCGGAGCTGAAAAGCAGTTCTATTGGGTTAGATATGTATCATTGTTCAAAACCTATTTACATGTTATTCATATTGCAATAGAGTAATCATTTAAAGCTAAAATATGGCCTCAGACACTTCCCAGCTGTGTGACCCTGGGCAAGTCACTTGACCCCCATTGGCCCACCCTTCCCACTCTTCCACCTAGGAGCCAATACACAGAAGTTAAGGGCTTAAAAAAATAAACAAGCTAAAATCCCCGGTCATATACCCAATGAACCATGTGATCAATCATATGTTTTTCTTCTGCGTTTCTGTTCCTACAATTCATTCTCTGGATGTGGATAGCATTCTTTCTCATAAGTTCCTCAAGATTGTTGTGGGTCATTGCATTGCTGCTAGTAGAAAAGTCCATTACGTTCAATTGTGCCACAGTGTATCAGTCTCTGTGTACAGTGTTCTCCTGGTTCTATACCTTTAGCTCTGCATCAATTCCTGGAGGTCATTCCAGTTCACATGGAATTCCTCCAGTTCATCATTCCTTACGACACTATAATATTTCATCACTTTCAGATACCACAATTTGTTCAACCATTCCCCAATTGGAGGGCATCCCCTCATTTTCCAATTTTTTGCCACCACAAACAGTGCGGCTGTAAATATTTTTGTACAAGTATTTTTCTTTATTATCTGTTTGGGGTACAAACCCAGCAGTGGCATGGCTGGATCAAAGGGCAAGCAAGTCTTTTAAAGCCATTGCACATAATTCCAAATTGCCCTCCAGAATAGTTGGATCAATTCACAACTGTACCAGGAGTGTATTAGTGTCCCAATTTTGCCACATCCCCTCAACATTTATTACTTTCCTTTGCTGTCATATTGGGCAATCTGCTATGTGTGAGGTGGCATCTCAGAGTTGTTTTGATTTGCATTTCTCTAATTATGAGAGATTTAGAACACTTTTTTATATGCTTATTGATAATTTTGATTTATCTGAAAATTGCCTATTCATGTCCCTTAACCGTTTGTCAATTGGGGATGGCTTAATTTTTTGTGCAATTGACTTAGCTCCTTGTAAATTTGAGAAATTAGACCTTTGTCAGAGGTTTTTGTTATAAAGATTTTTTTCCCAATTTGTTGCTTCCCTTCTAATTTGGGTTGCATTGGTTTTGTTTGTACAAAACCTTTTTAATTTAATGTAATCAAAATTATTCATTTTACATTTTATAATCTCTATCTCTTGCTCGGTCTAAAATTCTTTTCTTTCCCATAGGTCTGATAGGTATATTATTCTATGTTCACCTAATTTACTTATAATTTCCCTCTTTATATTTAAGTCATTTACCCATTCTGAATTTATCTTGTTATAGGGTGTGAGATGTTGATTTAAACCTAATCTCTCCCATACTGTTTTCCAATTTTCCCAGCAATTTTTGTCAAACAGTGGGTTCTTGTCCCAAAAGCTGTGATCTTTGAGTTTATCGAACACTGTCTTGCTGAGGTAATTTACCCCAAATCTATACCACTGATATAGTCTTCTATCTCTTAGCCAGTACCCTATTGTTTTTGATGATCACTGCTTTACATAGTACAAGTTCAAGATATAGTACTGCTAGACCCCCATCCTTCACATTTTTTTCCATTATTTCCCTTGATATTCTTGATCTTTTGTTCTTCCAAATGAACTTTGTTATAATTTTTTCTAATTCTATAAAAAGTTATTGGTAGTTTGATAAGTATGGCACCTGGCTTTTCTCCTTAATGAAAGCTAATTGGGTGAATAAAGAAAAGGAAATTCAGAATAGCATAAAATATCACTGAAGGAGAAAGATTTCTTTCTTTTTTTTAACCAATATTTGTGCCTTATTTGGGAAAGTTTATAATTGGCTTTAGAAATGAATACTTTAAAAGTATATACAGTTATTCTTAGTTTTCTTATGTTCACCTTAATTATTAGTAAATAAAGGTCTTGAAAGTGAACCTCTTTTAAAGAAAATTGTTAATTTTATGATTTAATTAATGGTCATTTAAAATAAGAATATTTGAATACATAGAGAATCAATAGTTTCTAGGGAACAATGTTTGGGATTGTTATTATATTTTATATATTTGAATATTATTATGAAATAAATTTTAAAATAGTCCAAACCATGATTTTTTCATTAATTAGAAATCAATAAATATATGAAGTTTTTGTCTAGGGATTTCAAATCTATTTCTGGATGAAATAGGCAATTTAATTATGAGAAAATTGCTTTTTTCTAAATGAGAGAAGTATTCTAGAATGCTGTGAAATAATTTATAAAGACATGCAGTGTTTATAGTTGAATTACAAAGAAAACTTGATAAAGTACTGGAAACCATTTTGAGTATCATTTTATTTGTAGAATTAATATGCAGAATTTGCATAAGAATAACTCTTTGGCACTTTCAGCTGCATTATGAAACTTTTAAGTAGAAAAGAGATGTTCTCCAGTATGAAGGTTATAAGTGGTATAAAAATTTAGCTCTAATTTATTACTTTAAATAAATCTCTTTGTATTCCTTCTCTCCTCCCTCATTTTCCATGATACTGCTCTCTTAATTCTCTTACCTCTTTGATTATTCCTTTTTTTATCCTTTATTTCTCTTCCTTCTGCTCCTAGAGTTGCTCTCAAGACTCTTGTTCTTGGCCATCTTACCTTTTTATACCATTAGCTTTATTGATTTCATACATAACTTCACTTATGAATATGGATGATTCCTAAATCTATATATATATTCAACTCTAGATTTCTATGTACTTAAACTGCATATTTGTTTCTAGATATTTTTTCTTGAACTCATCATCTCCAAAATTTAACTCATTATTTTCTCTAAAAAATCAGATCCCTCCTCCCAGTTTTCCTATTTCAGTTGATAGAACCAATATTATATTAACCCAAGCAAAATATTTTGGAATAAGCTTTGACTTTTGTTGCGCCTCATTCTCAGCATCTAGTCATTTTTATGTTCTATTACATCTACTTATAAAATATTATGTGCAACTGTTCGTACCTTTCCATTGATACCTCTGTGTTTGAGGCCCTTATTCTCTCTCACTCAAAACTATTGAACAAATCTTAATTCCATTGGCTGCTTGAAAGTTTCTTTGTGATCTGTTCTGCCCTCTCTGTCCAGCCAAATGTCTCTGGAGATATTTTAAATTGAACCAGAAGTATTTATTCAGATATTTTGTGTACATCTTTGTACTAGGTGTGAGAGGATGTAGAAAAATATGCAGAACAATAATCTCTACTCTCAAAGGTGTTTATTATCACTTACTGGGTCTTTAAACAAATGCCTGTTAAATTTTTATGCTAGTTCAATATGGACTAATGGGGTTGTAAAAAAGTTTGCATTATCTTAGAGATAGGGACATTATCTTAGAGGTGGGCGTTATTTTAAAAATAATGTAAAAAAAACCATCTCCACTTTTAAAAATCTAGACTTGTTTTCTAAATGTGTCTTATTTTCTAATAGAGTCTGATAAAGGAATTGAAAATGTTTTTCCCTCCTCTTAGGAGAACGTCCTTTTCATTGTACTCTTTGTGAAAAAGCATTTAATCAGAAGAGTGCACTTCAGGTACATATGAAAAAGCACACAGGAGAAAGACCATACAAATGTGATTACTGTGCGATGGGCTTTACACAGAAAAGTAACATGAAACTCCATATGAAACGAGCACATAGTTATACTGGTAAGTAATGTTATTTTAATTTTTTCCTAAGTGAGAGTATTGAAACTCACCAAACAAAGAAAGTGCTACGGCCAAAATGATTACATGGTTCTCATGAACATCAATGAGTTTGGTATATTCACTCCTATCCATCTTAGGACCAGAGAATCATAAATCATGTCATATATTTAAGTCATAGGTCACAAATTAAGAATTGCAAACAACCTCTTTGAGATTGTTCAACCTTTCTCTTCTATTTTATAGTGTTATGATTAAAACTTTCTTGAGAGACTGATTTTTAGACAAGAATATAAATTTATTGATTATGTTGGGTTTATTGATTAGACCAGCATCATAACTGATAAAGTGTTTCCATGTTTGACTGTCATGACCAGGGACAATACAAACTGGATCAAGCAGCTTAATAGAATTTTAGAAGTTCATTATTCAGTCCCTCCATTGAACATCCCAAGAATTCTTTAATTGATGAATAGCTAATTAAGCTATCCATCCCTCCCCATACCTACATCATAGGGAAGACATATAGAGGAAAAGAACTCTCGTTCCCTTCATTTATTAACCAAACTCTGTTCAAAAGGAAAATATTCCTTGGAATATTTATGGTTAAAGAAAATGCAAAAAGCAATAGACTGGATGGAATCTCTGACCAACATCCCAGACATAGAAATATGCAATCATTCTCCCTAATATATAGGAATTCTTCTTGATTCTAAAACTAACCCTCTATATTCTCTCTTATATATGTGCTATACATAATATTGTAAAGCTCTGCTGTACCCCATTTCCTGGTTCAGACAATTGAGGGTATCTGTTAATGTTCCTAAAATACATTAAACATTCATTTAAAGACTATTGTTCTATATATTTTTCTATTTCCCATCACACATAGCACAAAGATGTGCACAAAATGTAGAAAGCAAGTCAATAAATATTTATTGTTCATTTTAAATTCTTCTTCCTCTCTTATCCTTCAGCAGGCCCTGGGTCTTTATTTTTTTGTCTGCTTTAGTAGAATTGAAAGTTATAAGAAAAAGTTTGTTATTCTAAAAGCTGTTGAGGCCATTCTTCTGAATGCCAAGAGGAAACTTTCTTCCCTACATCTTGAATGCTTCTTTCTGACCCCTGCCCAGCCCCATCTACATTTGTTAATTTCTTTATGGCCAAACTTAAATATAATTGTCCACGAAATGGTATAGGAAGAAGCCTTGGCTTTGGAAACAGGAGCCCTCATTGCAATCACTATAACCTCTGTAAGGCTCTTATTTCTTCATATTAAAGCAGGGCTTGGGGAGTGGGAAGGAGACACATTAGTGCTTACACTACCCGCTAAATTTGAGCAGCATTGATGAACCTTTTAGAGATCACATGCCCAACTGCATCCTCCCTCCGCATGTGAGCGGCCCCCACATTACCCCAGACAGTGGAGGGAGGAAGTGCTCAAGTTGGGCTGCTGGGCAAGGCATGTGAGAAATGTCCTCAGGCTTTATGGAGAAAGTGAGGGGAGCAGTTCCTTCTGGCATACAGAAGTATGTGAGCCATAGGTTTGCCAACATGGTCATAGAGACTTTAAAGAAAAAGCACTTTACAAACCTAAAAACAGTTGATGTGTGAATAGTTATTGTCATCATCATAATTAATCATCCTAGTTGACCCCAGTATCTTCTCCCTGTTCTCAGCTTTGAAAATAATTGATCCGAACCGTAAGCATTTACTACCTATCAGTTTTTATTGTGTCTGTATATATGAGGAGTCAGCAAGGTAGCACAGTGGATTGAGTGTCAGATCTGGAGTCAGAAAGACTCAACTTCCTGATTTCAAATCTTCCTAGCTGTGTAATCCTGGGCAAGTCACTTCACTTCGTTTGCCTCAGTTTCCTCATCTATAAAATGAGCTGGAGAAGGAAGTGGCAAACCACTCTGGTATATTTGCCAAGAAAACCCCAAATGGGGCTATGAAGAGTTGGACAGGACTGAATGACAAAAATGCATATGTTTTTCATAGTTCCATGAAGATAGAGTGAAAAGACAGACCTAGCATTCTTTAATCTTAGCCCTTTGAACTGTGCTATGCTGCTTAATATATACTTAAAAAATGTCACAATTAAACAGTACCTCATGGTATTTTTCAACTTCATGATACTTCTCCACCAATTCATCTGGAATGAAATCTCACACAGTGCCTTGCACATAATGATTTGAAGAATTTAAATGAAAGAATAGGGACTCATACTTAAATGCTAGAAATCTAAAAGTCCCAGGTGTCTTTAATCCTAGGATTGCTTCCTCTCATTAAGACCATACTTTAAAAGTCACTTATTTACTAAAAGAATGAAATTATGGGCAGCTGGGTAGCTCAGTGGAGTGAGAGTCAGGCCTAGAGACAGGAGGTCCTAGGCTCAAACCCGGCCTCAGCCACTTCCCAGCTCTGTGACCCTGGACAAGTCACTTGACCCCCATTGCCCACCCTTACCACTCTTCCACCTAGGAGCCAATACACCGAAGTACAAGGGTTTAAAAAAAAAAAAAGAATGAAATTATCTAGAGCTATATTAGGAGATTTTGCTCTGTAGTCCTCCCATATAGAATTTCTCAATGTATTTTTACCTCTTCTCTCTACCTCCCATTCAAGTAGATAGCCAAGTAGCAGCAGGTATATTTCTAGCCTGACTCAGGTTATATTCATATAGTTTAAAACTTTCCCACTCTCTATTTCCCCAAATTTCAATGAAAAGAAAAGGGAAGTTAAAGAAAATGAATTTAGGGTTCTTATATAACCCTCTGGGTTCTCTGTACAGAAATCAAATTGTTTTATTAATTGTATTTTAAATTTATTTGTGATACAGACTAGTAAGATTTAGAGAAGGAGTATATATGGAGAAGCTTGCAATATTTACTGGTGAAGTGGCCTGGTTCATGGAGAGTGTACATGGAGAACGGAAAGCTTGGGGGGTGAGGAGGGAAGCAGAGGCCATGCTTTCCTTTTTACATTGCATCTAACCTGCAGTGCTTTTTTCTTTCTCTTTCTCCTTGCCTAGAATTGGAAGAAATACAGTTTTTCATTTATAAAAATGATTATAATTTACTTACTTCATAGGGTTGTTGTGAGGATTAAATGAGAATATGTACCCATTTACATAAAATGCTATGCTATTGAAATAATAATACAAGCTCCCCATTCAGTCTGGATAGTGAGTAATTGTATTCAGCTACATTGTGGGTACTTTAAAGGGATCAATTTACAAAGTAATGATAAATATTTAAGACATTTTTTCATCTGTAGCTCTTTACTTTTTATTTGAAAGTAGAAATCAGATCATGATGTTTCATAATTATTTATCTTAATTTTAATTTTGAGACATTGCTGTTTTTAAACTTTCTTCATTTGCTTTTCTCTAACAGGTACTTTACAGGAATCAGCTAGTCATCAAGAGCAAGAAGGGGAAGATCTCCATCGTGCGCTCCATTTGGAAGAAGTTGGTCAAGAAACCTCAAATGAATGGCAGAGCCTAACCAACGTCTTTCGATGATAATTTAAATAATACTTTCAACAACAAAATTTCTGAAGTTAAATTTTGAAAAGAGAAAAGCATTTGGATTTTTTGTTTGAAGCTTCGTGTTGAAAATGTTAACAAGAATATGTGGTTTTTAGTTATCAAACATTATTTAAAGAATCATTGTCTTTCATAAGCTTGTAGGAGAAAATAGGAAAAAGGTAAACTGTTTTGTGCTCATTGATCAACAAATCAACGAACTCAGGTAATGCAACAGGCAGTTTCATCTTCTAATCCACAGCCAATATATCTTGTTTAGAAAACAAACAAACAAACAAAAAAAAAAAAAACAAAAAAAACTTTCATTGGATCTTATCATTGGGGTGTGATTTCATTGTATTAGCAGATTGCCAATATGGGGAAAGTATGAGAATTGATACTTAACACTTTCTGTTATAAGAAACCTAGCTTAATATTAAAAATATGATAAGAGCATGAAGTACAGGAAAGAATGTGCAATGCACAGTGAAATATTTTCCCCCTGCTCATTTTTTTTCTGTACATTTTGGCTAGTGGTAATAAATGACTTTTATGTTATGGTAAATTAATTAAACTGATATCCTGAGAGATGGCTGGACCAATTTTCTCTCAAATAAAAGTAACTAATCATTAGTTAGCATATAGTATCTGGGGCATGAAAATAACAAGTAGAGTGCAAAGGGTGAATCTAAAGTACAAGTAAAAACTAAGCTGTCCTAACAAAAGTGATTAGTATTAGTATATATACTGCATAAAAATATATTCAGCTCCTTGAGTTGGATTCTTGCAGAAAGCACAAGCCATATTTTGAAGGCAGAAGGTACCTACCCTATTAAACTAGACTCTCAGCACTGAAGCTCCCATAGCTCAGGCTATCCCAAGAAATAATATTTTTCCGAGCTGTAAAAATCTAGAAATGCACCGGTATTTTTCCTTTGTGTATGTTGTTTTTTTTTATTTCAATGAAACTGCCTAAGCAAACTGCTTAATTTTTTTTTTCCTGAAAGGTGCCACATAAATATATCCATAACCAAATTCAAACCTTATACTGGAGTCTAGTGTAAGTCATCCTTTCAACATTCCAAAGATGGAAAATTCTTTGCTTCATTTTAGTTTGTTCTTTTAAGATTATTTATATGTTCTATATATAAATATGTATGTATATATACAGATATATGGGCCTCTGTGTGGCTGAACAGTATATTTTGTAAATATAGTACTAGTCCCAATTATAGAGAGAGTTCATCAAAGTTTTCAACTTCACATGAGCACTTCTAGATCAGTATTGTATTCATTTTATTAATAAATGAATATTCATTTTATTATAATGTAATATAAAACTGGGTTTTATTTTATTTCCCTCAAAATAATTGCTTTTATGTGCCCACATTGCTACCTTAGTTTCAGAAAACACATTTGTTTGATTGTAAATATTATGTGGGCTGTGTGTACCAAGACACAAGATCATTTCAAGTCATTGAAGGAAGAGACATTTCACTGTTATTTTGATAGGGCATCTTTTGATTCTTTTGTTAACTTTTGGCATATGTATATAAGTAATATAGTTGGTGATATGAAAATACCTTTTGTTATGTGGAAATATTTAAGTCAGAAAATGTTAAATAATATTACTTTTTTTCCAAACTGCTTTGTGTATTGTATATTTTTTGGGGAAAAGTTTGGTTTTTTTGAAAACCTGAATTAATCTTCTTGTGGTATTGGATTTATATAAATCCTGAGGATTCTAGTGAACGTCAGCGCTAAGCCTGACTCCAAACAATTTGTTTTGGATAATTGTAATTGCCCTTGACTGGTAGAAGTTCTATTTTTTATGCACTTTTCCTTTGAAACAATGTATGGCACTACTTTAGGAATCTTGATAAATATTTGTGACTTTATGAGCATGCCCGACATTGAAGTTGTTTGTTTATTTTAACATTGAACTTCTGATAGTTGCTCAATTTCTGTCTGTTTGTTATGTCTAGTTTGACACATGCAGAAGGCCTTAACTGACAAACTTAAAACCTAATGATAGTTTGGCAAGAAGGATTTTGAGAGAAGAGAAATTTATCTACCATTTATTCTGTGACTTTTTTTCCAGTTTATATGAGCAAAAAAATCTTTTTAATTTTTACATTTTCAGTTACAAATGTAATTTTTCAGGTTTGTTGTCTTAATATTAATAGTTGCTCCTATATAATAAAATTCCTTGGAATATGAGGATTATAAAACAATTTAAACTAATCTTTATAAGGCTGATTTTTATAATATAATATTTTTTAAATTTTTCTTTAAAGAATTTTTCCCTTGGACATAAGCAGGGTTTCAGAGATTGAGTGTACTAAGAAGGAATACCTTTTCTCATATTGTGATATTAACATATGATGTGCTTTATTAGGTGTGGTTGAAAAAAATTTATCCAAATAGGACCATTTTCCTCTTTAAATATAAGTTAAGTTTATAGATTGAACTAGATATTTCAGTTTCTTAAGGAAGAACCAAAACCTAATTCAGTTTGGCCTTAAATATGACATTTTTCTTTACTTCCACTTATAAACATTATAAACTTTAAAATACATTAATAAACCATCTCTCTCAGGAAGATGAGATGCAAGCAAGAAATGAGAGCTCAGACAGTAGCATACTTGCCCAGATAATTTCATGTTTCTTTTAGTCACTGATCATCCTAAGCAATGCTCTAGTTAGTAAATCAAGCACATCTGAAAATTGAATGAACGCTTTCAAACCTATGACAGTCCTATACTTAAGATGCCTCTGCAGTAAAATAATTATATAGTACATAGTTAATATGAAATAATTTCATTTCAAAGTACTGAACTTAAAGCCGGGGTATGGCTTCTTTGGAAAAGTATTTCATTTAATATTCAGTTCAGTTAGTAATATAAAGGAAGGATAACAGGGTTCATAATTTTTTACAGTGCTAGTGGCTGGAAGTTAAGAAAAACTTTTTAAAATGAAAAGTTAAGCTCTCAAATAATCTCTCTTTTAAAAATCCAGTTAAATTTTAGTTACCCCCAAAACTAAAACTAAATGAAAACACATTCATTTAAGTAGAAATTATTAAGGGTTCTAGAAAAAAATGTTTCATTTGTAGCAATTGAAAAAATTATCCTTTTACAAATTCTACTGGGAATAATTTATGTGCTGTAGATACATGCACAAGTGTACTCATTAAGGAAGAATTGGTCTGTGTTCTTCACATGAATTCTCCTTTTTCATAGTAACATTTGTGATTCTGAAATACACATTTTTTAATGCCAAATAATTTCCAGACAAGTTAATGTGAGTGACATCTTCTTTAATAGGAATGCATAATTCTACATAGTTGTGAAAATTCATTTGAAGAACATGTTTTAGCTTTAAGGATGTGCCCAGAAGCTTAACTCTCCAATAGTCGAGCCAAAAATGGTCAATCAAAGATGTGATTATTACAAATAGTTTCCTGGAAACTATAATGTAGGAATTGAAGTAGTCAGTGTAAAATCCTCTTAAGTGGTAATTTGATCCAGGTTCTTGGTTTGTTAGGTTTTTTCCCCCCACTTCATTTGTATTCAGATCATTTAGGCTTCTCAGACTTTTTAACGGCCTAGTTATAGAAAAAAATCAGGCTTTTTTTTTGTTTTTGCCCCAATATGATATCCTTGCTAGGGTGCCTATGGAACCATTTTGTTTACCTTTCAATAATTTTTAGTAGCACAATGAAAATGTTGCACTTTTCAAGCCTATCCATGATGTAGATGCTTCCATTTATCTTGGCAAAATTGATGAATCATGTGAAAAATTCAATCAATATTGTACAGATTTGAATTCAGTTTCTCTTTCAAAATACACAGAAGTACTATTATAGCTCTTTATGTGGATGGCTAATCAGATGTTTAAAACAATTAAAATACAAGTTACTCAATGTAAATTATGGAAGAAACAAGTAGTTTACAAACATTGCTACTTAATCTTTTGTGTATATTGCTATATATATAGCTTGGTGACTTTTGTATTGATGAAATCAGGATTTGTGTTTTATTCTTTTACAAATTCTACCATGACAGAGTGATCTGTTCTTGGTGATTAACTATAGAAAATTTAGAAAGTTAATTTTTTAAATTATGGAAAAGTTACTTTTTTTACCTTCAAATTGGTTTCATGGTTTATTTATACATCAGATGATATTTATTTAATCCAATTTTGTATTAGAAATGCATAAGCAGTCTGCCAAAGCCAAATGTACTGGCTTTGAAAATAAAAATAGTATTTTATATTATTAAAAAGCTCCTGCATATTTAATTATTTTGTGCTTTAGGGGAAAATTACTTTGTTTCAAATGGATGTTTTCCATCAGTTACTTTTTTATGCATTTTTAAACAACATATTTAACCTAAACATATTGACTGCCTGTCTTAAATCATAGTTTACAAGTCTCAAAAACTGAAAGCTTGTCTATACACAGACAAAACAGTTGCTGCTCTAGACAGAGTCCCCCAATACTTGAAACTTGTAGACATTCTTATTTTGTGTTCTACATATTAGTGAAATATTCTTAAACGTATGTTTCATATATTTGAAATGTTTGCTTCTGACCTTATTTTTCTAGTTGAGAATATTCTTCTCTCTCAGAAACTGAATTTTGAGAACAAAAGAAAAGTGGTTACAGGCATAGTAGTTCACATTTTTATTGATAGAGAAGGCATATAAGCAGTGGATTCCAAGTTGAAGAACAGTGTTACTCTACTATCCACAAACCCATCCATACCCCAGTGCTACTATACCTAGAGGGTACTAAGAGCAGGCATTTCTAGCTAAAAGGAGCAAAAAGAAAAACGCATGCCTCTCCATCTACACTGTTGTCAGAGAGCTGGTCTAGACTAACAGTGACCTCGTTGGGTTCAGAAGCAATGGAACAAATCTAGATTCTATTAAGAGCACATCAGGCCCAGTTTAGCATCCATGTACCCTAAACTTCCTAGGAGCAGAAAAATTGCCAAAATGAGAGAATTCTGATAAGGTAACTCTCTCAAGCCTATGGAAGCAACCAACCTATATTCCATTTATGAATCAGTGTCATATTTGATGACTGTGTCCCCTATTGCTCTTGTTAGAAAAAGGATCTGATTTTTTTTTCAGCAATGCATTTTGAACTTTTCATTCTTAATGGCTGTGTATTATACTATGGGTCTGAATAACACAAAAAGACTCAGTCTCTTGATAGTGATTTCTTTTTTTCATGTTCATATGTTTAAAAAAAAGAAGAAACAATCTATGGTCTTATGATCCTAGATACTTTTAAGAGTTTTTAATATGTTCATTGTCCAATTAAAATACCAAAATAAGAATTTATTTTTGCCTCAACTAGTGTAGGAAACTTCTAGAATAATTCAGCCCCAAAACTACAATGATCAATTTCTTCATCTGTGAAATGAGAGATTTTGTTTAAATGACTTCTCAAAGCTCTTCCAGCTTTACAATCTAGACTTCCAATTCCTTCCCAACTGACTGCTTTGCTGTGTTACCTTTACATTGGTGTTCAGAAGACAATGCCTTTGTTAAATGGAAAAAGAAAAAAGTTTTATTTCTAACATTGTTTTTCTTCAATTTAAAAAATGTTCCCAGTGCCAGCAGTTCAAAGATCTCCCAAATGAGTTTTTGCAGAGCATTGAATTTACTGAGATGAAATACTGAAAGTGCTTGTTCAGTCTTAGTACAGTGGAAGGAATACGATTCTGGGTTCAAAACTAATTTCTAATGCTTTCTTATCTTTTTGACCTTGAACAAGTAATTTCATCTCACCGAGCTTCAGTTTCTTCATCTATAAAGGGAGGAATTGGGCTAGATGGTTCTAGCTTTAAGTGTGTGGTCTGATGAACACATGTTCAACACAATTGGAAGTATCAACATCTTGGACTGCTTCATGGAAACAAAAGTATAAGCTGGGTGACACTGGGGATAGACCACTGGGCCTGGGGACAGGAAGACAAGAATTCAAATCTGACATTGGACACTTAATAGCTGTACAACTCTGGGAAAATCTCTTTGAACTCTGTTTTCCTTAGTTTCCTCAACTGCAAAATAGGGATGATATTAATAACACTAGCACTGTTGTGAGAATCAAATGAGATAATGCTGCAAAAGGGCTTGACACATTCCTGGCATATAGTAGGTGTTTAATAAATGCTTCTTTCCTCCTTGTCTTCCTACCAGCAAGACTTACCCACAGTGAGAAACAATAGGCCTATCCATTGAATGTTGTAAGCAGACTAGACTAGGAATCAAGATACCTTTGTTACTTGTAGTCTGACCCTGAAAAAGTCTTAATTTTAAATCTAATTTCTTCACTTGTCAATTGAGGTATATTGGACCAAATTGCCAAAGTCCATTTCCCCTCTAGAATTCATGGATTCTGTATTTAAAATGAAAAAAAAAAAGTTAATGTTTAGCTAGTAACATACTTTTGAGTCCCAGAAATCATGAAGCATCTGTCAAGTGCCAAGGCACTCTGCTCTTTGGGAATAAAGGCAAAAAGCAACCCTTTCCTTCAAGGAGCTAACATCTTTATTGGCAAAGTGTTTTATTTCCTATTTAAACTTAGTCATTAATATTTATGGGGAAAATCCATATCATGAAATACAATCAAATTTCTGAAATATGTTTTATTTCAAGTATAATTTATCTAGAGTTGTGGGGATAGTATGTCTTTCAGTTCATGGTTACCTAGACTTATGACTTCTATGCCAAATTTGACTCCTGACTCTCAGTGCTATATATTACCAAGTCCTATTGGTTTCATTTCTCAGTCTTCCCCATATGATACTGCTAGAACCCATTCTTAGGTTCTCATCACCTTATTTATGCCTTGACTATTAAAGTAACTCTTTTTGTCCTCACTCAAGTCTTTCCCCTCTTCAGTCCCTCCATTCAGTTACTACAATGATCCTCCTGAAATATAGGGTTGACCATGTCATTCCTCTATTTAATAAACTCCTATGACTCCACAGTCAAATTAAAAATCCTCCATGACTTTTCCTACGACAGCCAGATGGACAGAGTACATGACCTGGAATCTCATCTTCCTGAGTTCAAATTTTGCCTTATGACACTTACTAGCTGTGTGACCCTGGGCAAGCCACTTTACCCTGTTTGCCTTGTTTCCTCGACATAAAATTAATTGGAGAAGAAAATGGCAAACCACTCCAGTATCTGTACCAAGAAAACTCTCATGAAGATTTGGGCATGCCTGAAAGGACTAAATAAGATAGATTTTAAAGCCCTTCTGAATTTGACCCCTTCCTACCTTTCCAGTATGCTCTACAGTCCTGTAACTGTTGCTATTCCTTACACACATGCCATTTCCCTATTCCAAGTCATAACTCCCCCATATGCCCACCTTTTTCTCCCTCCTCACCTCTGTAGGCTGGCTCCACTTCTTTGTCTCAGCTAAAATCTTACTTTCTGTAAGAAGCCTTTCTTGGTACTCATTAATGTTAATACCTTCTGTCTTGAGATTATCTCTAATTTATCATATGTATGCATGTGGTTGTGTGTATAAAATCTTACTTACACATAGTCATTTCCCTGTTATCCTCTCTCATCCCCACTGGATTGTGAGCTCCTTAAGGACAGAGACTGTTTGCCTTCCTTTGCATTCCCAGCACTTGGTAGAGTACAATTTACAATAGTATATTGATTAATAAACACTTATTGATTTGACTTGAAATAATATTACCTGAAAAATAACATTTGATCTGCCTATGCAGTGAATCCTTTCGAATATATGATCACATCATTGAAAATAGTATAAGTTTAATTTCAATACTATTTTTGTCCCACATCAGCTTCTCTAGTCACCTCAATGCGCTTAAGGTCCTAAATTTTGAAGATGTAGTCCATAATATAAAATTGTTGATGGTTTTATTCCCAACACCAATGCCATCTTCCTGGCTGGTGCTATATATAGTCTTTTTTGCCGTGACTTTGCCATTCACTTTCAAATGGATCTTAAATCCTACTAATTCTGCTTCTTTTTTTATCCTTTCCATTCCTACTGCTGCCATACTAGATGAAACATCCTTCTCTCTCACTTAGACTACTTAAGCTTTCTCTTGGTTTTCCCACCTCCATCTCATCTACTGCAATGGCTCATATACACCACTGCAAGATCAGTTCCCAATGCACATTTCTCGTCTCCTTTGCTCAGATACCATCCATAATTTCTCAAGCAAAATCTCCTCTCCCTCTAAAGTTCTGTAGCATTTTTATTATGTCCATGGAAATGTTCTATCCCATCCTATGGTATAGCTATGTACTTATACTTCCTATTACACTATGAACCATAACTGAGCTTCACTCCTCTTTATATCCCCTGCAATGCCTGGCATAGAACTTGTACAGTATAGATATACAATGATAGAATTGAGTATTGAGTTTAATATCTTAACTTCCCAGTGGAGAAAGAAATATTAGCAAATGTCTTTTCATGCAAGCATTTTTGAGGGAGGTGGGGAAACAAGGAACCAATTCAAAGCTGTGGAATTAGTTTATATTGAGCAGAAAAGTATAAATTGAAAAACTGTATAACATAGTTATTTCTCATAAAATTGTCCTCAAAATGTTTATCTACTCTTCTTTTTCCACACTTTTTACATCAGTATTTCCTTTCCAGCTCATCCTTTCATCCTTTACCTTGTTTCTCTAAAACTGTCCATAATGATCATCTCTGGATCCAGTGTGCACCTTTAACAATCGCCTCATAATTCTGTCTTCCTGTCCTTTCATTCCTGTATAAATTGATCTACTCTGTATTATAATGGAAAACGTGATCCTTAAATTCTTTATTGAATGAGGGGAGAAGCATTTTCTGTAAATTAAGATGTTGATTAGAGATATTTCTTCCCATGAATCTGATGGGGGGAAAAGCTTAGTAAACTTCCCAATGCTTGGAGGTGGGTTGCAGAGTTGTCATTCATGGGATTTTATATGTTGATCCCGTTTACCCATGTGGCTTTGACTCCATTTAGCAAATAACTTGTAACTAACTGAACTAGAAAAATTATACCAATTTCCTTGGGTGTGGATTCAAAGGTTAAATATTTCATTTTTCATTGTCTCATGAAAGCCAGCCTAGCTCAAATAAGAGGGCACCCCTAGGCAAAGACAGGAGGTGATGTGTGCCACCCAGGTCAAACCAGTATCACCTTCCCAACCATTGCATTTTCTCTGATCCCAGGGGAGACAATACAGAGCCTTGGGAATGATAGTATGCATCAGACCCCTTCCAGCTTGGGCAATCACTGTGGAGAAAAGGCCCACCTTCCTTGCTGTTACCAACACCAAATACCAATTGACTACCACCTTAGCAGGTAAGCCCAAGAGTCCTGGACTAATGACTGCTTCCAGCCCTGTTGCAGAAGCCATCACCCCAGGAAGCAATCTCCCATGAAGATGTGGCCTGTTAACTGATTCTAGTGCTACGGCACCCAGATGATGAAGGCTAGAAAAGGTTCTGGATACCAAAGTTCTTAGCACTGTCAAATGGTTTAATATCAGAAATGAATGATTTATCAATGGAAATGAAGTTAAATGTGTTAACATATACTTTGCCATTGCACCTTAATGGCCATGGTCTTCTTTCCATCAGACTTGAATCTGAAATTTTCTATATGTGTTGTCTACTCCCATTAAAATGTGAGCCCCTTGAGAGTAGGCACTAGTTTTTCTATTTGTCCAGTTTTTTTTCATAGTAAACATTTAATAAATGCCTTTTCATTCATTCTCATATTAAGCTATTTACCACAATATCTTATTATAATTGTGGATATGTACTGCAACTAGATTTTACCCCTTAACTACATTTGTTTTAAATATACTAGATATCTTAATAACCCAAAAATATTTATAAAAACTTTTATGAATTGTTTATTGAGCTTTACGTGATTTCTCCTTCTCCAAAAAAGAAAAAAAGGGCAGAAATGGAATGTTTTCACACAGGAAGATCTTAGTATTAATTGGAGTTATCTTTTCCCTCATCTATCCCTCATCATTCAGTCATGGTGTCCTACTGATTCTGCCTTCTAAATCTAAATATAATTGTTAAGCAAAAATTTTAGCATGTACTAAGCATGTGGATATGAAGCCAAAAATTAATAAAAATTAGTTCTTGCCCTTGAAAAACTCACATTCTATTGCAAGAACTTCTCATCTATTCTCTTTCCATTTTCACAACCACTATTCTAGTTCAAGTTCTCATTGCTCATGACCCAGATGACTGCAGTACCTTTTAAACGATCTCCATTATCTCCTGATTGTTCTTAATGATTTTACACACTACTGTTAAATCAATCTGCTTAGAGCTCTGAACTTCCCACTCCCTTTCTCAGAAACTTTTATTAATCTCCACTGTTTGCAGAATTAAGTCTGGACTCCTTTGACTTGGTGAACAAGGTTATCCCACAACCCTTAGATCAGTGATTCCCAAAGTGGGCGCTACTGCCCCCTGGTGGGTGCTGCAGCGATCCAGGGAGGTAATGATGGCCACAGGTGCATTTATCTTTCCTATTAATTGCTATTAAAATTTTTTAAAAAATTAATTTCCAGGGGCCTAAGTAATATTTTTTCTGGAAAGGGGGCAATAGGCCAAAAAAGTTTGGGAACCACTGCCTTAGATCATCCAGTCTTTTTCTATCCTTCTCTCTCACTACACTCCATTTAATATTCTAACCACACTGAAATACTCAATAGTTTCAAACTCATCCCTTTCTTCATTCCTCTTTGCTCATTTTTTTTTGCCTTGAAAACTGTCCCTTTATCTTTACTTGTGATTGATGGTGTGATATATGTTTACTGGTGTTCTCCTTGGAACACCCAAAGCAGTTATGAATCTTCCTTGTTCCAAATTTCCATCAGTTTTATATTTCTCACAGTTAGATTCTGCTTTATGTACCAGTTATCTGTGTACTTGTGTTCTCTTTTATTCTTCCCCCTCCCCCAAATAATAAACTCCAAAGACAAGCATTGTCTCATTCATTTGTATAATTCTTGTCACTCCTAGGAGAAGGACTCTTTACAAGGTAGAATCTCGGGAAATATTCCTTGAATGAATTAGATCTTCAAACTAGCAAGTCTCCAGATCAACTTTTTCTTTTGTAAATGCCTATAGATTTTAAAAAAAATCTATCCTTTACATTTTCTCCTATAAGTCAGAAATGGCCAGATATAAAAAAGGAACCCATAGTCCCTCTTCCTCACTTCCAAGAAACTGGGGTGAGTAAAGGTGAATAAAAAAGCGAGTTTCAACGTCAGTTTGACAATACCCACATATATAACAGATTAAAGCTCCCCCACCCCAAAAGCATTTCAAAATGACCCTTATGGATTGCTCAGATGCTAATCATTTATAAATGCGAATTAAATATTTATATAGTTGCTATGAAAACTATGTTTATGAATCCCCTTTGCTTATGGTGGTACCTTTATTTTATCATTATCTAAGCCACTCTAATAATGAATATTATCTAAGAGTCTCTAAGGATATGCAGGCCCTTGTTATCATGGCAAGTGCTACAAAAATCAGCTCTTGAGAAGACCCACAATCCCTGCCCTACAAGCATCCACAGTTCAAAACTTTGACATAGATAGTGAAATAAGACATCGCATCCAAATAGCATTAAACGTTTATTATTTTTATTTTGATCATTTTTAAAAGTTTAAGATTTTTCCACTTTTGAGCACAATGTAGACTTTTAAACTCAACTATATTGCAGAGTTGACTTTTGGGGTGAAGCTACAGAGAGAAAACACATCTACAGAGAGAAAATACATCCAGCAACCTAGCTCAAAGATAGAATTTTTTTTTTTTTTTTTGCTGAACAATTTGGAGGCTTTTTTTTTTCTCCTTAACTTTGTTCCTGTTTTTCCTTACCCTCTCTTCATGCATTGCTACGTGTTAACAGACATCACGTTAAATGACACTAAACATGTCAAAGTCAATGAGAATTAAAAACAATGCATTGAGTCATTAACATTGGCTATTCTTGATACCCATTAACATTAAAGAAAGCTGGATGCCAACAGTGGATGCTCTAGTGCTGGCTATAAAGGATATGCTAGAACAAAAATATCTGGATCAATCAATACATTAGAATTCATGTTAAGAAACATTTGGCTTATTTAAGTTAGAAAAAGAGTGCAATTCAGAAGAGCTTTTGCTTTTTTTAAATTCTTTTCATATGGTTGGTGCTTTCCAGACCATATGTGGATAGGTCAGTATATTCATGTATAGTTACATGTCTATGTCTAATTCATTATTTCTAGTTTATTTCTAGGAGGCAACTATAGTAGTCAGGTTTTCACAGTAACTGGGGACTGGCTTATTATGCACTGCCGTTAAAAATCTGGGACTGGTTTTATGGTTTCAGAGCAGCTTACCAGCTGGACACTGCCAGGCCAACAAGAAAACTATCAGTGCTACTGTGAGATGTGCAGAACTATCTAAAAATCTCCTAGCTAGCGAGCGGGCTTCCTTTAGGAAACTAGACTTCTTGGTTTTATTGCAGGAAACTAGAATTCTTGATTTTATTACAGGAAACTAGCCTTCTTGGTTTTATTACTGCTAAAGAAATACTATGATATCTTTGCCTGTGTGGAGCAGCAGTGACATCCAGTGGCCACGTGTACACTCAGAATTGTCCATTTTGCTGGGAAATTCCTTTTGTTTCCTGTTTTGAGGCAATAGCCCAGCCCTAGTTTGACGTCCTTTCCCTTTCTCTGCCACACACGCGAATTCAAATTTTTTGGGTGTGATGAGCAAACGCGACTCTAGAAGGAATTCCTTCCCCCTCTTTTCTCTATCACATTAAAACTGTTAACAGCTGCCCTGTCCCACATTTCACATACCTGGAGCTCCTAACATTTGTAAACCCACTCTGTGACTGCCTAATCCTGTTATGAAAAAATAAAGTGTCCTTGAGGTGAGAGAATGGGGCATTAAAAGAAAAACAAAGTAAGCTTGGATCAACAGTCCATACCAACTCTGCACATGTGTTTTCCACAGTGGCATGTCTTCACTGGCAGTGCTCAGGAACAAAAGCTTTGGTTCTGTGGTGCCATTCGGAGGCATTTGGGTCAGTGAGAAAGAAATCCAAAGACGGAGAAATTTGATGGAATGAGCTTTGATAAAATGAAGACCAAAGTATTTCTGGGTGCGGAAGGGGGCCTTCTGAAGTGGAATGAATACTCTGAGGAATCTGTTATTTTATTTTAAAACATAAAAAAGCACTTAAAGCTACTTTGTGTTTCTTATTTTCCCGTTCCATTCAACTGTTGGCCAGAAATTGCCAGTGGGATGTTGTCTGGCTCTACCTACTGCATGCACAACTCAATAGACATTAGGTGAGAAATTGCTTGTCTATCTAGGTAATTTATGCGACTATTATTAAAAATTTAAGGCAGTTATATTAAGAAGCCAAGTACATAATTCTGTAAAGACAATGAAGAACTTCAGCGTCTAGCCATGGGTGATCCAGATCGACTATCTCTTCCTCCCTATGGAAAAGAAAATGTCAAAGATTAGACAAGAGTTCATTGTGGTCCACTCCTGTACACATCTATCAACGCAGCCTCTTCGTGAAGGCCTACAAATACAGACCCTCCTTGCTGGCCGGCTGTGTGCTTTGTGTTTTAAGCTGTGATGATAGCAACTGGGTCAGTTACCTTTGTGTCTCACCCCAGTGCCTAGGGCAGGGCTTTGCAAATAGATAGCTGGTGGATAATTGTATGGATAGATGGCTGCCTACAGATGGGCCACTAAAAATCATGGCACCAGTGTTTCAAGTTCAACAGTCACTTAAGTGCCAAGTAGCTGGAAGAGACAGGATCACTGCAAGGAGTTTACAATCTAACAAATAAAAGAAGAAGCCATACACAAATGACCATAATGCAAAACAGAACGTGAGTGCATAAATGAGCTACAAAGAAAGTGCAATTATTCTGAGCAATTAAAGATAATTTTTAACTTAGGGGAACAAGAGAAAGCTTCATGGAGGGGGCCATGACTTGAAGAATGGGACAAGCTTTCAATAGGCATAGGGGAGGGGGAGAGAAGAGTAAGGGAATGCAGACAAAGAAGGACAAAAAGCACAGGTTGTTTTGGAGAATCTTGACCAATATTTGTTAGGCAGGAGCCAGAATGGAAGGTCTTAATGACTTTTCTGACTAAAGAGTCGGCCTCTCTTCTTAGGCAGCAGGGAGCCACTAAAAAGTTTTAAGTAGGGGAGTGAAGGAATCAAAACTGAGCTTAAAGTTTAATGAGGAAATGGTGTGAAGGATGGATTCTAGCAGGAACATTCCATTGGAACCTTTAATTTCACTTCTGGGGATTATCCTTTGGCTCTTGTTAACTGAATTTTCAAACACTGCAGGATATGTCATCCTTTAGAATTAGGTACTCCCAACATAGACTCCTAGGACTTCTATTTACTTCTGTCGGTGATGGTCATAAATAAGTGATTGCTACTTTGGGGGGGGGTTAAATGAAATGAAGGTCTCCGGGCCAATCTCAACCAAAGCAAGAGTTCAGTAGCCACAAGCACATGGCCATTCCCAAAGTTAAAGATAGCCAAGAAAAGGTGAAATGAAAAAAAACAAGTAACAGTTGACCTTAGAAAATATTTCTCTCTGATTTGTCCCCTAGCTTGACATTGTGGGACAGATAAACTACAATGGCAAGCATTTCAATGTGCCTTTGAGTTAAATGCAGGCTTAATTAGTCCAATCTCTTGATTTCCATTGAAATTTGGTTTGAGAAGAGGGTGCAAAACCAGATTCTGGTCCAGTTCTAGCCCAGTGGTATGAATACTATTGGTTATATTTCTCTATAAGAAAAAGAAAAATGCTTCCTCTGTTTCTGATTTTTGTGACATCTCTTCCCACGCCACAACGAGTCATCCTTAATTAATTTATTTTAACCTGGGAAGGAAAGAGTGCCCTGACTTTCTGTCAAGTCTGGGATGAAATACTTGAAAGAATCCAAATTGCGATGTTCATTCTTTCTCCCGTGTGTTATTATGGTCCAGATGTACAAGTCCCTGACCTACTAAGACCCTCTTTAGTTTTTTCAAATTTCTTTTTGACTCTGGGCCCCAGAAAAGCAAAATATCGCTCAGCCAGGAAGAAAATGAAAGAGCTTTTAACAATTATGGGCCTCTTCTTATCCTACTATATATCTGCCACTGTTATGAAAAGGAGGAAAGCATGATTTTAAAGCAGCAGCAGGATTAACTCAAAATATCCTAGGAAAGAAACTAACAAGGAATCACACAAGTTTTCATTTCTGCATAGGCTTATGAAGGCTATTCTTTTTTGGGGAGAGGGTAATGTGAGGGTTATTTTTTTTCTCCTTAGAACTCTACAAATATGCCTCGCTTTAAATAATCTATTAAAGAGAAGTCTTACGGGGTGAGGGAAGAAGGCTATTCCAAGGATATGGACTATATGAATGAGGGCAGACCTCTTTTGCTGTCTAGTGAAGCTTATGGACCCTTTCTCAGAAAAATGTTTCTGAAACGCATAAAATGCATTGAATTATAAGGGAAGCCAAATAGTTTGAAATATAGTTATCAAAGTTAAGAAACAATTTCATGAACCCCTGCACTAGGGGAATTGCATTTCAAGAGGATCCAATAGCTTCATGGTTTGGGAAAGTACTTTAGAGTTGGATTTATTTTCAGACAATTTTGGAATCTCTTTTGGACAAAACCAAAAAGAGTCATTCAATGATTTGAATACCACCAGTGACAGGGAGCTTATTCTCTAACAAAGCTCCCATTCCCTCACTGGATGGTCCTACTTATTGGAGAGTTCTTTCATATATTGGGCTTAAGGGTGTTTCCCTCCAACTTCTGCAGGCTTTTAATGACAGTTGCTTTACAGAATGCCTTTAAATTCTACTGCAGAGGTAAGAAAAAAAAAGTTATATAACCATTTATTGCAAAAACTGAGATTTCGCTGTGCTAAAAGTGTTTGCCTGACGTGTTCTCTGAGGCGCCACTTTCGGCTTCTTCAGAAATCTAAAATCAGCTCGTGTGACCTTTACTTTGGAATGTGTCATTGGACACCTTAGCTTAAAGCATATGACTTTAAGGGAAAAAATAAATCCCCTTAACTAGGCAGAGTTATCTGGCTTGGTGGATTTTAATCATGTGCAGATTTCATTGTTCTCTACTATGCTAGACTGAATTTTAAAGCTAAATTTCTTTACTTTTTTAGGACAGGGATGCATTAAAATTGAACCAGACCTTATTACTTCCCCAGAATATTCCTTTCCAGCTGCAATTCTTGGCAGCCCAAACTGCTTCTGTTTAAAGATCTGCCTGAAAATGTAACCAGCAAATTAATCTGAGCCTTTCTTTGAGATGTTAGTCCTGTGAATAACCAGATTTCAACAGTCCCTTGGCCCAGGCAGCCATTCCACTTCAATCTCACAGAAAACAGGGAGGGGCGAGCCATTTAGGGAAAGGATGTGTGAGGAAGTTTGGATTTGAAATCATTCAGTGTGAGAGCCGGAAGAGGTCTCCTTAAAGAAAAGATGCCATCTCAGGATTTGGTAAAATGCTATGGGCACCTGGCAAGAAATTGTCTTGACATTTGAAACGGGCCTTTTCTCTAAGTGCTTTATGGGCTTCTCTTTACCCATTAACGTCTCCGAAAAACCTCTCTGAAAGAAATGGTTGCTTTATATGAAATATGAGGAGGCACAGGCTCAGCAAGCTGTATCTCTTATAAACACTGGCCTTGAATCTGTGAGAAAGTTGCCCTATTCTATATTCAATTCCTAGTCCTTGTCTATCTAAAACGGAAATGAGAAACCCTCTTGCTTCCATTTGGGACACAGCATAGTTTAGTGTAAAAGACCACGATGATCTCCTTCCATATTCACTTTTCCTCAAAACAACTGACAAAATTCCAGCGTCTTTCCTTCACTATTTCCTTCTCCTCCAGAAAAAAAAGAAAGAGAAACAATGGTAGAAAAAGCAGAGAAGAGAACATGTAAGATTGCATTAGATGCCATTAAATCTTGGCCATCTCAATGGACTACATTGTGAATCCAAATACAGATGCGCATTAAACAGGAACAAATCCTTCAGCCATCAATCCAGAGGAGTAATGAAAACCTTATTGTCTCTCTACTATTAAAAGTCTGTTTTATGTCTCTCTGTCCTAGACAGGTTTCCCTCTATTATAATCTATGAAAAAAGGATTTGCTAAGCAAATTAATAGTGTGAGAAAGATTTCAGAGAGAATATTCTTTGCCCTTTCCCACACTTTTCCCCCTCATTATTTGCATATAATATTAGTTGCAAATGACTCACTCTGGACTCTTCAAAGCAGGTCTGCCTCAGCCTCTGCTTAGATTGCTTTGTAGTTCTGGTTCCAGTTACTGTAATTATTTCAAAGCCCTGAAACTAGAGTTCTTTTAAAAAATCTCTCTTTCGAATTATTCCCTAATTCAAAACTGCCTTGCTCCATCAGATTCAATCAGTGATGTTTCAGCCACTTCTAACCATTTTTTCCTTTTAGTCCCAACAATAAACAACACTACAATACTCCCTACACAGTTTCCATCTTAGACTCGGCCACAGCGAGCATCTGATTCCCTCTCTCTGAGGCCATTTTTATAAACAAAATTATCATTTGGATAATTCAGCCAATGGGAGGAAGAAACGTTGCCTCATAGGGGATAAGCCTTGAAGTCAAGAAGACAAGTCTGAGCCCTGCTTCTTGGCATAAACTAATAGAGTAACCACAAACCAGTCCCAGAATCTCCTGGTATCCTAAGCAATGTTGTCAAACTGTCATTAATCATTTTACAGTCCTATCCAATTCTTTGTGACCCCTCTAAGAGTTTTCTTGGCAAAGCACTGGAGTGGTTTACCATGTCCTTCTCCAGCTCATTTTACAGATGAGGAAACTGAGGCAAACAGGGTGACGTGACTTGCCTAGGGTGACACAGCTAGGAAGTGTCTAAGGCTAGAGTTCTACTCAGGAAGAGGTTTCTTCCTGACTCTTACAAATATGTGTGTGTATATAAAATCTATTTACAAATATATAAAATATGCATGTGTGTAAATGCCTGAATATAGATGTGTGTTTGTATATGTGAACATGTACAATAATATATACAAACATGAATGTGTGTGTACATATGTCTCTAACTATACATATAAACGCGTGTGTATATGCACATCTGCAGGCATCCAGATATTATAGGGATATGGCACTGGAGCTGGAGTCAGGCATTGCTGAGTTCAACTCCTGCCCCAGTCACTTACTAGCTGTGTGACTGGTCAAATTATTTAACTTCTCAGTCTCTGTAAAATGGGGATAATAAAAGGACTTACCTCACAGGGTTTTGGTGAGAATTGGGTGAGATCTTTAAAGTATTACATAAATGTTAGCTGATAATAGTATTTACTTAATTCCAGAGATGGATATTAGACTCTCCAAACAGTGGCAAATCCAAGCCAAGGGAACAGGGTACTCCATTTTTATGGAAAAACACAAACGTGGTTCTGGTTAAGCATGAATGACTTCCTCTACCTCCATTTATATAATCCCAGGTTAGTGATGGAAAATGCTACCCTGGAATGTTTGTTTCTTATTCTAATCTAGAGAGAAGAGCTGAAAGCTTTTACCGCTTAAGATTTTCCTGACCAAAAAACACATAGCATAGATGTAATGGACTTTGGTGTTTTTCTCTCTGCATCTATTTCCCTGATTTAGAAGGGACCTTAGAGATCACCCAGTCTAACATTCTCATTTTACAGGTGAAGAAACCAAGGCACAGAGGGAATATGTGACTTGGCTAAGGTCACACAGATAGTAAGTGGTCAGGGGTGGATTTTACTCCAAAGCTGGTGACTCTAAAATTTTTACCATGCTGCCTCTCATGTCTGACACGCCCTGCCTTGTTATTTATTTGTAAGCATGCAGTTTGATTTTGACATTCCATCAGTGGAAATGTCTATAACTAGGACCAGGCAAAGCCTCTCCACCTGTCCAGCCTTATACCACTCTTTTTTTCTTCTCCCCCTTCAAAATGCGAGACAACTGAACTAAGCTGAGATGCTTACTCATTTCACTTCAACAGCTCTGTCACTCCTCCATTAGGCAAAGCCTTGGCTTTCTTCCTTGCCTGAAAAACATTCCTTCCTCATAACTTTGTATATTAAAATACTTCTTTCCCTTCAAAGCCACCTGAGGTGTGACCTCTCTCATGCCTCAAGAAGACTTCCCTTTCCTCACAGTTGAAGACCATCAAAATCTTTGAAAGCACTTTTTCTGGATCTCTCCTTTGACCCTCATCCTTGACTCCAGAAAGTATTTATTTGGGCACATGTCTTATTCTTCCTCTTATTAAATTGTAAATAAAGTACCTTGTTCAAGGCAAGCAGGTGCTTACTAAATATTTGTTGCTGTGGATTGAATTAAATTGAATTCAAAGATTGTTTTAATCCTGGCTGTTCCAACACCAATTAAGGGAGGAGAATGGGCTGACTTTGCTTAAGAGTATGTGATGAATAGGAAGATGTAGAAGCATCCATTTAAAAATATATATTCTCTATATAAAAGTCCACTACCCAGAGGGGGGAAAAAACCCAAACCCTAACAAACAAAAGGAGAAAATCATAGAAAAGGAGAAATATAAAAAAGTTGAGCAGTAGGTCAGGGTGACAAGTTCCTCCCAAGTGATGCTGAAAGTGGCAGGTTATCTCCAGGGTCAGAGCACACTGCTTTCTAAAGCCTGTTCTAGCTACATTCTATGATTTTTCCTACTTGAAAATGGACACAGTTACCAGCTCTTGAAACTAGCTAGCATAATCCCCTGAAGTCTTTCTTAATTTTCCTAGCACAGGGAATTAAAATATCAGTAACCTTTATTTTTTTCTATTCCTGAGCAGAGAAAGAATAATTGGATTTTAACCCTCTGAGTAGGAGAAGATTAAGTACAACTACCTCCCAAGCAGCTCTGTGCTCAGGGGTTTAATAGTAGAATATGGGTAGCAAGGACACTTCTGAGGGGAATGATATGGAGGTCAAAGAGATAGCTTGCACAGCTTTCCTTCAGGTCCTGGAATGCAAAGATATGTGCTATTATCCAGGGAAAAGTCACTCCAAAAGTCCAGTTTAGAGACAGCTTATTGGCAAAATCCTCTCAGCGGTGCCTCCAAGGGCTTCCTCCTGACACACAGACCCCACCTACTCCCTGGTGCTGGAGGAAATCTGGCCCCCAACACCTAAGGGGAGCATACAGCATCTTGAACATCCTAACAGGTCTGTGACTGATGTCCTGTGCAGACAGCCACGTCTCTGTTGTTCTGTGGGCCCTGCATTTCATGGACTGTAATAATTGTTTACTTTACCAGTTTAAAGATTTTGGAAAGAGTGCCCTGGCCATCTGGGTGTGCACCCTTGTATCCCTTGTGAGCTGATTTATAGTCTGAAGCCCTTCCTCCATATCCACACCCTGGCTTCTGCCCTTCGGCTCCCTGCAAAGAAAGACAAACAGGTGACTCAGGCTCCTTCCCAGGAGGGATGTGTTGGCTGGGGTGGAGGGCCAGTAGCAACTATGGACAATGAAAGGGGATGAAAATTGTTTTGATTGTGCAGACCTGAGTGTCCCCCAGTGGGAATGTAAATCAATCACTAATTCCAAGAAAACATGTTTCATTATTGCATTAAAATATGTGAGAGGGGAAGATATGTCAATGTGATGTCAGGGTAGAGCTTGTCAAAGGAAATCTGTTCAAATAAAAAAAAAATCCTGTAAAGATGGTACGGGGCAGAACAAAAGAAGCTAAGAAATCTCTGCAGAGATGGAGGCACTCAGGGGATTTCGTTCCTGCTTATTTTAGGTGAATTTGTATTATATGATCTGGACTAATTCTATCTGGCACCTACACTGGCAAAATAAATGGATGTTGAATGGATGAATGAGTTAATTCTTAACACTTAAATTATTTAGCAGATGTTTAAGCCTCACTTTCCTTATCTGTAAATGAAAGGGTTAGACTAGATGGCTTCAAAGGCCCCTTCTTGCTCTAAATCTGTAAACCTATGAAGAAAGGGTTCCACATGAACAGAACTGGACCTGGTGTCCCCCTTTAAACCTTCCTTTGCTTTGTCTTAAAATCACTGAACTAGAATGGCCTCTCAGTACCCAAGGGCACCTGAACTTCAGTGCCCAGCATCCTTAGTGTGGGCAATGGCGAAGCCAAAAGACAAGTGCCAGTAGGAGGCTTGCAGTCTTCCTTCTGGTACAGGAGGGTCCCCTGCCCATTTTCACCTTTCGCTCCTTGCAGATGATGAAAACTCTCAGTGTTAAAAAGAATAAACAAAGGAATCCTGAGATTTCATTACCGATAGCCCTAAGAATGGTCCTGTTTTCCGATGTGCTTTATTTTCACATGGCGTGTGTTGTTTTTGAAATTAAAGAAGGGCACAGGGAAAATATTAGGGTAGTTTGAAGTCTATTGGCAAGACAAGAAAAAGAAAAGTCATCTAACACAAGCAAACTGGTATAAAGATGCTCTCAGCTCTCACATGTGGCTCATTGGGGGAGATGGTTATACCTAGAATGTCTATAGATAGCCCTCTCCTGTGTCTTCTCTCCTTTTCACTTTGCACATCCTTATTGGGTTAATAGGGGCAGACAGTCCTCTTGCTGCTTTATAGATGAGAAATGAAGCCCAGAGAGGCTGACTGGCTTATAAAAAATCAAGCAATTGCCAGCAGAGCCAGGAAAACCAGACCCCTCAGTACTAACCCTTCCTGCCTCGTCTATAATCCTGCCTTACCCTGACTGACTCTTCATTAAGCCCTATTTCCTGTTGTGGAATGTAGCACCCCCACACTACTTCCACCGAAAAACAACGCTCTCAGGTTTGGCTGCTAGTGTTAATAAAAATGAAATGGGAACAAGGAACAGCTTGCAAAAGCTTCCCGATAGCTTGAGGCCAGGGCTGTCCTGGTCTCCCTGCAGCTGCCACCAACAGCTCTCTCCATGCTGGTACACAGAGGGACGGATGATGGTTAAACGGAGCTAAGCGAAACAAATAAAGAAAATAACTGAAAATGATAGCGGGATGGCATTTTCAAGTTAGAATGATAAACTGCTTTGCATTTCCTGTTGCCTTCCTCTGAAGACAAAGTGCCTTTAAAATATTAGGTTCTCGAGCTATTATCCCGATTCATAATTTGCTTGACTGTATTTCTCCTTTTATAGTCTCACTTGTTCTTCTGTTGGACAACCTAGAATTTATCAGGAAACATGTGGCACAGGTTGGTAAAATGAACCACGGGCCTTCAGAATCTCCCAACAAGGTGGCTGGCCATCCTGGAAACCTCTGAAAGAAACCAGGGGAGACTTTTGCTTGGGGAAAAGAAAACTGTCGACCAATATTACTTGGGCTGGAAATGGAGCAGACACAGAAAGGGAGATAAAAACTTTCAGGTTAGCCTCTGGGCTGGAGTTGTTTTCTCTCCTAGAGCCCAGGAAGATTAACCACCCCAAACCACAACAGCACAGCCTCCCCACACCCCAGCCTCCCAACAGCTGATGATTCATTTTGACCCCTTCAGTCTAGGGCTCCCAGCCCAGTTCCAATGTAAATTCTTTAAGGTGTTATCAATAGTTGTGACTAAAGGATCTGACAGCAGGTTTTAACAGGTGGGGAAAAATCAGGACAATGGCCCAGTCTGGGAGAGAGTTCTGCAAGAAGTAGAGGTTACGATCAGGCCTGCTTTGGGCTGACCTTTGGGGACCATTGCTTAAAGCTACTGGCAAAAGGAAGACCCCGTATGGGATGAATAGTGTACCGTATGTCACCAACGGTACCATGCAGAGATTTTTAAACATTAAAATCAGATGGCCATTTCTTCATCGTCTAGCTACTAGACCATGAGCTCCCTGAGGTCAGGGGCTATATCTTACCCAAGCTTTGAGGCTCCCCCAGCAGGAGTGATACAGTGCAGCTAGCAGGCACTTATTCATATACACCTGATGACTGCCTGGATGAGTAGCCCGGGTGTTTCCACTCCACTTTGTGCATCCTCTAAAAGCCCTGGCTTCTCCCCCTGCTCTCTCCTGCTGCCTTCCTTTGGGTCACATTACAGTTTGTTAGCACCTCTGCCAAAAAGTAGCATGGAAACGGAAGGAAGAAAAGAAGTGAAATTCCTGGTCATTTAAAACTGATCCATTGTTTGTAGCTCTTTCAAAGGTCTGGAGAGGAAGGCAGTGGAAACTAAGGGTTAGAATTTCTTGTGAATGATCCTTATCCATACCATCTTTGTCTCCTCTTACCACAGATAACGGATAGCAAGCCGCTTATGTCTACCATTTCCGTATGTGTGATAGTGGAGGAAAATATCTTGTAGATATTTTCCCTCTTATTTACTCCTGTGGCATTAGGGAGAATCCCTGAGAGTTCACTCAGTAAGATCAGGCATTCGTTTGCTAATGATATTTCTCCAAAATCTCCTTGATTGACCCTAAACTGCTCCCAGAAACAAAGGTCTGGCTTTTTAATACTGATATTCCACTAGTGGTACTATACGACTCTGAATCATGTAAACGCTACTGTGTCTGAAGAATTCAGAAGGAGTATCACATTCTGGGCAATGGAGAGCCAAATGGTAAGAGTGAGCAGGCTGCAACATATAATAACTAAAGAACTTGGAAGAACCTGGAGAAAAGGATATCACCAAAGAAACATATGATGGAAAGAGAAGATGGGCTGGTAGCGTGGAGAGAGCAAGGGATGACAGGTGGATGGCCCAAATGGTCCACTAATCCCTTAGTGATGTCAGAAGAAAGCAAAGGAAGGCCCCCAGCATGGTGGGTGGACCCCCTGTGGCAAACTTGTGAGTGGACATAGCCAAGAGTCACATAGGTCCCGCAGACATGAATGGGTTGTGATCAGTATCTTGGAGGGAATAGCCAAACTGATGTTATTACATATCCATTTTGGATATATGAGGGGTTTTTGCATATTTTTTTCCAAAAGACCTGTCAAAGGTAAATGACAAGCTGAGTGACCCTGGGCAAGTCCCTTAGCCCCAATTGCCTCACTCTTACCAGTTCTTCTGCCTTAGAACCAATACTTAGTATTCTAAGACAGAAGGTAAGAGTTAAACAAAAATAAAGTAAATAACAGTTCAAACCCAGGTCCTCTGATTCCAAATCTATCATTCTTTCCTTTTTACTGTATTACTTCTGGGTGTGGGGTGGGGATGGTGCTCAGTTTTCTCATCTATTAAATGAAGGATTTGGTCTTAATGGCCCTTTAAGTCTCATTTAGTTCTAAAGCTCTGATCTTGAAACCACAGGACTTAGAACTAGAAGGAATCTTAAAGATGAGCTATTCTAACTCCATTTTTATTAATGAGGAAACAAAGGCTAGAGGGGTTGATTTTCCCAGGGTCATATAGACAGTAAGGTGCAGAGCTGGCATTTGAACCCCAGGTCTTGACGATAAATCCAGGGCTTTTTCCCCTCACCAAGTTGCCTCAAAAAAAAAAGTATACTTTCATTTGCCAAGGTGAGACAGTCATTGATTTAACTTCTTAAAAAAAGTTTCCCCCCTTTTTAAATAAACTTTATAAACCCTAATTTGTCAGTGCCATTTACACCGGTTTTTCTTTTAAGTTGAGCAAGGGAAGGGTATAGATTTTGCCACAGGCAAAGTCCTCTAGGAAGGAAGGGGTTGGGAGGAAAGGGTCTATATGCTTTGCAAATTTGTGAAGCAATCTGAGGGACTGATGAAGTGTTTAGATGAGGCTAGATTAGGACAGCTCTGCTTCTGGATACCTACAGTGCCAAATTTTCCCATTTCTGCTCCTCATGTCCCACTCCTTTTGCTGTGGAGAGAAGAAAATCTTCTATTGGACACTCCTATTGTAGGGGAACTGAAGTTTCCCACCCCCTCATAAATCCTGCTGAGCCCTTCCCTAGTCATACCCACCCCCCCTACCCCAAGCCCCCACCCGCATCCCAGGGTCAGAGAATCAGGCTCAGAATATATATAGTTCATCACACTGAAGATAAGGGTCCTTTCCCTCAGAGTCCTACTGGAACGCTTCCTCCTGATTTGGAGGTGATCTTGGGTTCTCAAAGACTATTCCAGTGGAGCGTAAGCTCATACAGACCTAACCATGCTAGAAAAGCCCAGTGACAGAGTGGATGTCTGTCATCCAAGGTCCAGTCTAGCCAAATTTGGAGGACTTCCTCCCTAGAACTGTAATCATTAGGTTATTGTTTTTTCTAGCCACAGTGGCTCATGAAGAACACCTACAAAGGCTACCAACTGCCTGGGTGTAATGAGTACCTACACTGACTGAATCACATTCCCTTAAATTCCTGAAATTTAAATAATAACATAGCTTAGGGTTCATCCTAGAGAAAGTGTCCTCTCCAGTCAATGGAAACATTTTTTTTTGACAGTCATTTAGGACCTCCTAGAAGCATTCAATTTCTGTCTGTGGTAAAGTGTGTCATTGATGTGATTTCTTCCACCCCCGCCCCACTTTCTTTAGAGAAGGTACAGTCTGTGAGTTTGTGAAGTGGAAGTCAAATATAGCCTACTGTTCAACAGTAGCTAAAGCCAGGGATATCTGCTAGAGAATTTTGTCAACCTCAATGGAGAGACCTTGAAGAATAACTGAGAGATCATAAGGCCATAGTCATTTCCAGTAAATGAGAGGGAAAAAGCAAACCCTACTATATAGAGTTTATGTTTATTGAGCCTTGTGGTCTTGCTAGCAGATGTCTATAATTTCATTTTCTTTTTTCACTTGATTTTTAAATTCAAATAATTTAAGGACAAAATCTCATTTTAAAAGGAATTTTCTTCTGTCTTTTTCTTTCCAATAAATGGAATTAGCCTTCAAAAGCTCCACTGAAAGGTCATTTTTTTTAACTCTTTGTTAACACTGCTGCCCTCTTCCAGACCCCAGGATTCACTTCCCTCATCTCCTATGTCTGAGGGAAAATTTCAGTTGGCCAAATGAGGTGCTACCGTTCTGTATTATAAGACAAACCAGGGTTGGGTAACCAACTCTGATTTTATCTCTTCCCCATCCCTCCCGTCCTTCCAAAAGAAAAAAAAAAAAGAAAGAAAAAGAAAACAGAAGAAAGAAAGAAAAGAAAAACAGCCGAATCTTCCAGGAGCCTCGAAGGAGAAAAGGTGGTTTGCTATGCGTGAAGTGGGTTTGTCCCACTGGAGCTAAAGCAGAAGAGTTGAGTCATCGTAGAAAAGGCCACATTTCCCATTCAGAAGCAAAGCACCCAAATTACAGCCACAAGCAAACTGCTGTTTATAGGGAAGAAAAGGTTCGGAATAGGTTAAGCAACTGAAAAGAAAACCAGAACGGAAAAATCAAGTGGCTGCAGTAGCTAGACAGGTAGGGGGAGCCAAAGGAAAACGCAGTCATCACCTACCCAGCTAAATCTGCTGAGGGATAATCCTCTCCCCTATACAGGAAGAGAAAGAAACAGCAACATGGTCAACAAACAAGCGCTGAGGACATGGGCTCTCAAGACCTCACGGACACCAGCAAGAGCCCAGGACCCAGCAAGCCCAACATGGCCGCTGGACGTCATTCCACATGCGCGGGCTGGTGATGAATTTTTCCTGGACGAGGGAGAGTCAACCTCTCTCCTACTTGCTTTAGGAACTTCCAGGGAATGACTAAGGGAAAAGGACGGCTTTTTAAAAAATCAGCTTTGGTTGCCTTCCTTCCCCCCTCCCTCCCATCCACCCCTCCCACAGTCCCTTCAAGATCATGTCTTACCTTTCCTTGTCCTGCAGGTGGTGTCCGAGGTGACACCTGGAAGACAATGCAGAGAATGGTGAAGAGGTGACTGAGGGGCCAATGAGTCCTCAGGACCCTCGGTTAACTGCCCTCTGGGCTGCTAAACCTCATGTTACCACTCTTCCTGGGCTGGCAATGCCTAGTGTCTGAGATTCATGAGATTCCCAGGCTGCCCCAAGGCTCAAAACAAGCTGCAGGAATTTGGACTTCAGCAAGAGTTTGAAATGCTGCAGCATTATTTTACATATCCCAGGAAATGCTTGTTCAGAAAATTTAAGATAAAGAGCAAGGAAATGTTTCAAAAGCCTCTGTAGAATTTTTCTCCTTTAACAAAGATTTGCACATTGCATTGTAAGCTTTTTGAAAAATGGGGTTTTCTCCCCCCTCTTTGTGTCCATAGTTCCTGGTATATAGGAAGTGCTTGTTGGCAGATTGATCGAGGACTTTCTCATCAGTATCATGTGGCATTTTGGTTTTTAAATGGCAATCATTTGGGGTAGCTAGATGACTTAGTGGATGGAGCATCAGGCTTGGATAAGGAGGGTCCCAAGTTCGAATGTGACCTCAGACACTTCCTGAGTTGTGTGAGCCTGGGCAAGTTACTTAACCCCATTTGCCTAGCTCTTACTGTTTTTCTGCCTTAGAACTGATATTTACTATTGATCCTAAGCAGAAGGTAAGGGTTTAAAAAAAAGTACAATTTAAAAACCTGTAATTCTATGACATTTAATCACTAGTAGAAGTTCTCTAAATACACAGGATTAGCTTATGAAAAATAGAATGGAGAAGGGCTTGTTTTAAACTTTTGAGCTCTGCCTGATATTTATCTCAATTGCCAATGTCATCTTCAAAATCAGAGTCCAGTATTTGCTTTTCCCCCCTTTAAACTCTTACCTTCCATCTTAGAATCAATGCTGTCTATTGGTTCTAAGGCAGAAGAGTGGGAAAACTAGGCAATGAGGGTCAAGCGACTTGCGGGGAGACACACAGCTAAGAAGTGTCTGAGGACAGTTTTGAAACAGGGCCTCTCATTTCTGGGCTGGTCCTCAATCTACTGAATTACCTAGCTGCCCCACTAGGGGCCCAGAGTTTTCAAAGTAGAAGGCTTTTGGTTCTGTCTGTGGTTTGCCAATAATAGGACCGTTGATTCCTATTTTTACCTTCAAGATAAGGGTCATGCCACAGAAATATCCAAGGACCAATCTGTTCCCCCAACAAATGTCTTTCTTTTCCCAAAGACCTCACAAGGAAGAAACTTACAATGTTCTTGAAGAAGTGAACTACAGGGTTGTCATCATAAGTGCGGCCATGCTGGGACTTCTGTGGCAGGGAGCCATAATGGCCAGCTCTTGTTGCATGATGGAGATCCTGAAATGCAAGATGCAAAGCTTGACATGAAGACATTGCAAAGTGGAGACAAACTCAGAGCCCCAGAGAGGTGAGATCAGAAGTTTAGGGTAAAAAAAAAAAAAAAAAAGAAGAAGAAGTTCCAGGGGGAAAAACACTTTAAAAAAACCACAAGAATTCTTTTCTGATATAATACACATTTCTCTATTCCATGGGAGACACTGCCATTCATTTTTCCATTACAATGTAGAAGTGTACATATCACCATTGAAAATATGACCTGTAACTTACGTAGGGACCAGCGTGCCTTTACAAAGCCGGTGAGTCTATTCCTGTAGAAATTATAATTTAGAGTATCAGAGAATGGCTTAACCCACAGTGTTGGTTCAGGGGAAGGTCAATTTGGTTTAAGGCCAAAGGAAGGTTAAAGAAGGCACAGAGAGATCTCCCTCTGTTATCCAGGCTGTCAGTTTTGATGAAGGGAAATATCCTAGGAGCTACCCATTGACTAACTAGTAAAAACAAAAGAAGTATCAGACCATTAACTCTGAAGTGGTTACAAAGCATGAAATAGCCTTGGTCAACTGAAATGGATGTCTTGTGCTCTAACAATAATGGGGTCTGCACAATTTGGCACAATAACTGCTACATTTTGATTTAACAGGAGGTAAAGATGTAAGCACTATTGGGTATGAGTGACCCATGGCAGATTCATGATCACTGGGAATCATAACTTTCTAGCTCAGTAAATACAGCAATAACAAGGTGGGGGGCGGGGCACATGGTAGTCACCAACTGAGACGATTTCATCATGATCAGGAAAAAAAATGAAGTCAGAAGGGGAAAGGGGAAATTGTGGCTCTTTCAGGATCAATGAGTTCTGTAGATAAAAGTAAAAATTCCCAATCTTCAATAGTACCAAAGACTTTTAAGATGCTTAAGAGGGAGAGAAAAAGCAAGAAGTTCAGTCATATATAGTTCTATAGAGAAAGGGCAAGGAAGAGGACATTAGAGAAATATATAACCAGGAGAAAAAGAGAGCTGACCATTCTGTGAGACTAAGCAATAACCAACAGACAGTCCATGTACATTCCACTAAGATCCATATAATGTCAAGAAAATGAGCTAAAGGCCTCCAGCAGAGGGAATGAACTTTATTCGGTGAATTTATATAAGGACATGAACGAGAGTCATGAGGATGGAAAAACATGGCTCGCTTGTGATCTCTGCCCACATCTCTAAGATCACATCCTTTAGATTGTAGCAGTAAAGAGAACTTGATTTGGGTATTATTGGTCTTGTCAAAAAAAAAAACACAGTGATGCTAGGGGGCAGCTGGGTAGCTTTGTGGGTTGAGAGCCAGGTCTAGGGATAGGAGGTCCTAGGTTCAAATCTGACCTTAGACACTTCCTAGCAGTGTGACCCTGGGCAGGTCACTTAGTCCCCATTGCCTAACCCTTACTACTCTTCTGCCTTGAAACCAATATATAGTATTGATTCTAAGGTGAAAGGTAAGGTTTTTTTTTTTAATGATTCTCAGAAGGAAATAAAAAACAACCCAAGACCTTGCAAGAAAAGTATACTGAAATTAATTTTCAGGAACTAGATGACACAGTGTTAGAGCCTGGGACATGGAGTCTAGAATTTTAAATCCTGCTTCATGTGCTTATATATCTGTACAAGTCACTTAATTTCAGTTTTCTTACATGTAAAATAAAAATATATAAAAATAAGAGCACCAATCTTCTTTGTAAAGATAAAATAAGATATGCAAAGAACTTCATATTCTGAATGATTTCTTTCTCGTAAGCCCTGTTTACATTGGTCTACCTTGGTTCTTCTCTTTGACATGCACCATTGTACATAAATACACATGTTCTGCAGCTTTATTATGTTGCAATTGTGCAAGTATGAAAAAAAAAAGAGTAGAAGGAGAGCAGGAAGACTTTCTGTCTTATAAGGTCAGGATAACTTGTCACAGCCATCAGCCAGTGAAGTATAGTCAAACCACTGGCTCTAAGTGTGTTAAAAAAGCAATTTCTTTTCTTGATGGGTTTAACTTTCACATTTTATTAGAGCTACTCTCTTTCAAAGGAATGTTGTGTTACAGGCAAGATTTGCATGTGATCCGCAAGGATTCTGATATTCTTTTTCTTGTTTGTGGTTTTAAAAGTTATATAGTAATACAGAACCTTGCAGGAATTGTTATGTTTCCAAATAATTTCAAATGGCAACAAAGAGATCCCCGTCATTTTCATTAGCTTGGATTAAGTTTAATGGATAGGCTTGTCATCAAAAGTGTGTGAACAGAAGGCAAAATAAAGACTGATGACTGAGAAGAGAAGAAAGTTGATCTCTAAGGATAAGACTTTTGAAATGCTTATACTATTAACCAAAAAAGAAATGTTTTAGGGCCTAGACAATGTTTATAGTACTTCAGACTTTAATGAGATTGCATATAATTTTTTAACTGATAGAATGAGCATAAGCCAAGTGAAAAATGGCTTAGGGGACCCCATGAGGTGTCAGGATTGGGAGGTTTGATTTCCTGGTATTACTATCATTTTCCTTTCAAATGAGCTTCTCCCCAGCCAACCTCCCTTCTGGCTTCTGTCAGCAATAAAACCATTCTCCCAAGTTGCTCAGGCTTGAAATCTTGTAGTAAACTTGTGATTTATCCTTTATATCAAATTCTCCTATTTGCATTCTCTTTCAAAATCTCATTTTGCCCTTCCCTTTCCATTTACCCTTATCTAGTCCTTTTGTCTCTGTCCTAAACTATTGCAACAGGCTCTCAGCTGGCCTGTGTTAGTTGAATCCAGGCTTTTCTCAAAGCTCCTTTATAAATACATCTTACTCAAAAGGATCTCTAAGCTCTCATCTCTAAAAATCTTACCTTCAACAATATTGATTGGAACAAAATTGATGGGTGATTCATGCATGTCCATCCTGTGCAAAATTTTTCCTTATTCTCCCATAAAGTCACCCTTTGGAAGTCTATTCATCATACTGGGAACTTTCCTTATTTTTTGTTGACATCCTTTGCTCTCCCTGCATGAGTGGTCTATGTTCTTCTTCAATCAACTATTCGCTTGTTGAAACAAAGTAAGCAGAGTCAAGAAAACAATGTATGATTCCCCACCATACACAAAGTTGAAAGTGAATGTTGCAAAGTGATAAAGTACATGCCGAGTCCTGAAGAGATATGAGAAGACACCTTCCTCCACTCCTTTGCAGAGACAAATGGATAAGGGTGAGTGGTGGGTGGGGTCCCCGGGTATGGAATATTGCAAATTATGTCAGATTTTGTCAATGCATCAATTCGTTTTCCTAAAATTTTCTTCCCTTCATCCTCTTCTTTTTTACAAATTAAAAAAGGGATAGTTTTCCAATTTCATTCATGCTTTTCTACATCCTGAATCGACATTGATTCTACTGTCTATCTTTCCCAAATCTGCCTCTCCTTCACTCCTGAGCAAGTCAACGTGCCTTTGTTACATGTCTACTGTGGGTGGAGCAACACTGGATAAATTGTGTCTGAGGGAAAAGAGAAGAGAAACAAAGTTTAGGTAACAATGGGGGGGCCCAACCTTTAAAGACCTTATGGATAAGACAGATTCATAATCTAGAATATTACATGACAAGCCCATTAAAGAGTTACAAATCAAAGTATTCATTGGACTTTGACAAAGAAGAGAAGACTGTGTGAAGGAAACAGTGCTTAGCTGGACTTCAAAGGATGGCAAGGAATTCAACAGGAAAAGATGGAAAAGTGTGGAGAGAACGAGCATTCTGTGCCTAAGTAGCAACCAAGTGCTAACAGGTGTGAGAGGATCCCAGAGAATGTTGGGAAGTGGTGCAGATTGCTGGCTGAAGCATATAGTGCATGGAGGGGAATAAGATGAGATATAATAGAAGGGGAGTGGGCCACAAGATTGTGGAGGGTCTTAAATGCCAAGAAGAGAAGCTGGAACTTCAGAAGCAATAGGGAATTGCTTTTGAGAGGTATTCAGAAGTGATGACGCTTTTAAAAAACTGTTAGTGACCTAACAGGGAATCTACATTCAAAAAAATATTGTTTTGGCAGCAGAAGGATGTGTGGACTAGAGGAAAGAGCCTGTAGATCTACTCCTTCCCTGAAGACTTCCTTGAGTCTTCTAGTTCTTTCCCCTAAACTCCTAAAACAAATATACTTGATACCCACAGGTTAGTGCTTAGCTACCTATATGTTATCATCTTGTATTATTGTTTCCTATATGCCAGCCCTATCTCTTAGTGACATAACTTCTTTAAGTTCTTAGTTTCCCAATCTGCAAAATGGCAACAATAAAAGGTGTGTGTGCCCCATGCCTATCTCCTTCACTGGTTTCTTATTAGGTACGTGAAAACCCTTTTAAAAAGCATGAAGTGCCATAAAAGTGTAAAGCTTTGTTATTATCAGCTCAGAAAAATGTTATTCGAAAAGTGCTTGACATCCTCAAGAGAAGACTCCTACAGAAATGAGAACTTTCAGATAGCAAGAGTGGCATGGAAAATAGCAAGAACTCTTCAACTAATTAGCCGAGAGGCCACTAGGAAATGGTTTTCTTCAAAGTTCTCTAGCTCTTAGGGTCTACAAAGTATGCCCAGAGAGGTTATTTACTAAACACCACTCTTGTGGCCTGAAAGAATTAATGAATGCCTTAAAATGGGAACAATTCGCTCCCTTATAAGGTGCTTTGGGCCAGTCAGGAGAAGGGCTAAGAAAATAGGAAGCATTCTGCATTCTTGATTTTTCCACATGCTGAAAATTATTTGATAGCTTTTGAGTTACAGGTAGTATCATTCCATACTGAGTCACATGCAGTTTTTTGATGAATGTAAGCAAGTGTCTTAAAAATTAGAGAAAGAGAGAGACAAACACAGAGAAACAGAGGAAGACAGCCAGAGAAATAGAAAAAGAAAGAGAGGGAAAGAGGAAGGAGGAGAGGGAGAAAGGCAGAGAAGAGAGAGGAAGAGAGACTGTTTATATAATAAAGCATTTTGGCCTTTATAATGAATTTGCACAAAGATTGAACAAGTAGACCAATGTTTGATACCATCAATAATGATATCAATCAGACGGAAAGAAAGATGTGTGTGATGCCTTTGTGATGTGAATGACTGATTACTGATTGTAGTAGTCACACTAAAATCTGATTTTTCAATGTATGCACATGGAAACGTTACTTCATTTGCTTTTATTTTAGCTCTTCTAGCTAAAAAACTGGGTGTTAGAATTCAAGACACAGCTCTGTGTGTGTGTGTGTGTATACACACATATACATAAATATTCTGGGTTGCATATTTAAATAATAATAATAAGATAACTGACTTCACATAACACTAAATGTTATGTACTTTAACTTACTACTTTACAGGCATCATTTCTTTTGATCCTCATGAGAATGAGTAAACTAGGTGGTGTAAGAAATAAAACACTTGAGGAAATAGAGTAATAAATGATAAGGCCAGGATTTACATCTAAACTTTTGATCCCCAATCCAGTGATCTTTCTGCTCTTTGGACGGCCAGAGAAAACAAGGTATAATGACTACAGAACTGGCCTCAGAGTCAGGGAGACCTCACGTTAAAAGTCCTTCCTCTGATACAATTTGGCTGCCAAAGCAAGTCAAGTAATCTCTCGGTGTTTTAGGCCAGTCTCAAAGACACTGAGTTACAGAAAAGTTATACCTTAATAAAGGAAGTTTCTCACCAGGAACTACCTTAATAAATGAAATAAAAGACCTACAAATAAATACATGTATATGATATTTTATCTACTAAATATATGTAACATGTTATATGTACCTAGTATACAGACTATATCACATGCCATATAATATAGACACACATATATCATGTTATAAATATGAATTGATAGATATAGCCATCTATAAAAATAGATAGGTCAATGTACATATTCAAGCAACCTATCAGTTCATCAGTGTGGAAACTCCATCCTTAGCTAAAGATTAATAACTTCTTTCCAATATATAGCCTAACAGAATTTCTGGGGGCACCAGGCAACCTCCCCATGAAAGGAATAATATATAACAAATTACATAGGTAATATATGTATGAGTTGGGATGTGAATCTCAAGACCTTCCACTGAAGCCAGATTCATCCATTTCTTTGGGCTACTTCCTCATAGTTCTTAATAAAGGGCTGGGTGGTGAGTAGGCAATCAATAATAAATGCTCATTTAAAGAATGTCGTATTCTGAGAGTAGGGATTGTTCAAATATTTTGTCTTTGAATTCCTAGGATCTAACATAGCTCCTGATTCCAGAACATGAACTAATAATCCCTGCTCTCAGAATTATGCTTTAGACATCATACCATTGATTGATCATGCCGCTGTAGAAACTGTCTTAGAATATAAACAGAGGGAACTGATGTAATATTATTACAACAAATTCCACTGATCTACCAAGTTGGAACTTTGCTATACAGAATTTTGCTTGAAACAAGAAGGTAGATCTTTTGTTGTTGTTGTTAAACAGAGAATATGATTTTATTTTTTCATCAGTGGCTTTGACCTGCAATTATATTTGGTCTATAGAGTATTTACTATGAACCATCATTCCGTAGCCAGAAATAGAAAGCTTTACATCAGCGAATGTGGAGAGGTCACCCCTGAGTGGTAGCTGAAGAATTTAAAACAGCAATTTGGCAGCATTTCTGTCTGGTGCCCTTTCACAGGCTTTTAAATGGGTCTTATTTATTTGTTTCCTGGTATGGCTTAATACAGTTGTTGGTGAACCCAAGAAAAGGGTGAAGGAATTCACCCTTAGCTGCTAGAGAAAGAATGGCAGCTACTGATGGGAGCATCTTAGTTTGGTCCCTTTACACAGCTTAAAGAAATGTCTGTGGGCATGCACGTAGAGTACTGTGGCCTGATCACCAAGGTGCGTAAACCTGGCCTATGGCAGTATTTCAGTTCTTTTTAGAAGCTTTCTAGCTGAAGGTATGCCACTAAGTCATAACTCAACTTCCCTTAATAGTCCCAAACTAGCACCTACCCAGCAGATGACTTTATTTTTCAGGATGACATTGCTGGGTTGAGGTCAGTTGGAGGGTCAAGCACCTTTCTATGAAAAGAAATGCATGGCTTTCTGATCTTCTAAATTCCGTTCATAGTCAAGGCAGGCATAGGCAGAGGAAACTGCATCCTTGGGGTGACATCATGGAATCATCAAAATTAAGAGTTGGAAGGGACCTCAGGAGCAGAAGCCCACCCTACGACATACTAGACCAGTGGACTTCCAGCCTCTGCTTAAAGATCTCCAAGGAGAGGGAACACACTACCACTTTCCAAAGTAGCCCATTCTGCCTCGGGACTGAAAGGATCTTTTCCCATCACAACTTTTTTCACTGGCTCATTTTTCATTGTTTCCCTACCTCTGGATCTCTTTTAAATTGCAGACTGACTGGGGTGGGGGAAGGGGAAATCTCTATGTAGCTGCTTAGAAGGGAGTTTCTCACTTTATTTCCCCAGAACTGAAGGGATCACACCTTGGAGAGCACAAGGGAGAGGCTAGAGATAGAAAAAGTAGGGAAGAATTGCTAAATGCATATTTTGCCCATTTTCCAGATTTCCCTAGGGCTAGCATTCAATCTAAGGAACATGTAGAAATTATGGAAGTTATCCCTTTTTGAAGGGTAGCAAGATCTGTAAGAATGACTAAGCAAATTGCAGTGGATAGGCTCATAGATCACAGATTTTTAGTTGGAAAGAGACTGTCTTCCTGGGGTGTTATAGTGCTTACAGGTATAAAGGGTTACAAAGCATTCAGAGAAAGTTTGGGAAAACTCGCATAAAGCGAAGAATGGAAGTGACTGGACCTTAAGCACTACTAAAAGAGTAATATAAATGGAGTTTACACTGATGTAAATGAAGGCAGGGGATAATATAATTTAGGTCAAAGACAATGGAAAATGTCAGATTAAAGTGCATCCTTCTGGGTAACAGACAAAAATTGAAAGTGATATGTATTGTGAACTGACTCTGATATTTTGTATAACTTTCCCAAGAAAGGTGCATTGTGGGGGCTTTGATTATCTGTCGGGGGTTTGTTTGCTCTGTCAAAACAAAAAGTATCCATAAATATTAGTGAGTCTTCCTTGAAAAAAAAAGAACTTTCCTAATTCTGGGGTCAGCACTGAGAGATGTGTGTAATTAGCTTATTGCTTACTATTCTTCTGCTAGATATGCAGCTACCTTTTTCTTTTTTTTTTGAACTCTGCAAACCTAAAGCCCTTTAGCCACACTAATTTTCTGAAATGAAAGATCAAAGGAATTAAATAGATTCCAACTTTAGAGCAACAGAAACCAAAAACAAATAAAGTGAGGAATTTAGTCTGATGACACAATCTGAATAATTTTGAGAATTATGCTTGTGTATTCTGAATAAAAGTAAAGTAATTATGGAAAGTATTGAACTGGAGAGATCTCTAGAACAACTAATTGAATGCACTTTTTATACAACTGATAAAACAAAGAAATCCTCAGTGATGAGTATGATTTGTACAGGCTTTTGATCGTGGGTGTTCTCTTCTAACCTGGAAGTGAATTATATGAGGAGGTAGAATATTGTGTTAGCAAGAACAGCAGCAGATTTCCAGTTTAAAGCTCAGTTCTGCTGCTTGCTACTTGTGTGACCCTAGACAAAGTAGTTCATGTTTTGGAGCCTGGATGATGTGATTTGTAAAATGTGGGGATTGGCCTGGATAATCTAACTTATTGCCTTCCATTTGGAAGGGACCATCTTCTGATTTATCGAGTCAAACCCCACTTTCAACAGCTCTCAGAGTTTCTAGTTTTATATACAGCTCCTTGATTATATAACATAAGGGCCTGCAAAGGTTTAAATGATGTCATTTGTTAAAGAAGTCTCATGAGGTTTCTGTTAGAAATAAAAGGTAGCTCTCAGTTGCTCTGTTTTGCTTTCAACTTGGGATAATATTCTTTACCAGCAAGAGGAGCTCTTCTTCCCTTGCTTTCAGATTCATTCTCCTTTACCTAAGAAGTCATAAAACAAACAAAAAAAAACAACAAAAAAGAAAAAGGATTCTCATCTTATTTTTCTCTCAAGTTGCTTTGTGGCCATGATTCTTCACTTTTGAGCTAATAGCAAAAGATTAGCATTCCCTTAGCGTGACATGAAAATGCATCCTTTTGGACAGTAGGAGTTGAATTGTGAACATGGGTTTGGGACTCCTTAATCGAATATAGAATTTGATTAAAAGCAGCATGTCCAATGAGTCTTTTATTACCTCTCAACTGAAGAAAGTACTCGGTAAAGATGAATAACCAATGCTCTTGGGATTTCTCTGTTAGGGAGAAGAAGGCCAAATGCTCCTTTGATTTCACATGATAGAACAGAACAATTTTGAAATCCTTCTCCTAGAATCCACTATTATGTTTATTTTCTAAGGTGATCAAGAAAAAAAAGGAAAGAAAGTAGATGCTTTATTTATTTGTTTGTTTGTTTATTTATTTTAACCCTTAACTTCTGTGTATTGACTCCTAGGAGGAAGAGTGGTAAGGGTGGGCAATGGGGGTCAAGTGACTTGCCCAGGGTCACACAGCTGGGTATATCTGAGGCCGGATTTGAACCTAGGACCTCCCGTCTCTAGGCCCGACTTTCAATCCACTGAGCTACCCAGCTGCCCCCAAAGTAGATGTTTTAAAATATTTATAGCTGCTCTTTTTGTGGTGGCAAAGAACTAGAAACTGAAGAGGTGGCCATCAATTGGGGAATGGCTGAGCAAGTTGTGGTATATGATTACAGTGAAATGCAAAAAGCCCAGAATAAGAATAAAATATAATTCCTGTCTGATTTTAATGTCTTGATGTATTCATAAAAATAAATCTGTAAATACATGTGATTTTCTAAATAAAAAAGATGGAAAGAAAGAAAAGAGGAAGAAGAAAGGGAAAAAAAGAGAAAAATAGAATGAATGAAAAGGAAAAAGAAGGAAAGAAAGAAGAAAAAGAGAGGAAGCTAGAAAATGATGGAAATGATAGAAGAAAAGTTAGAAAGAGTATGATTCATGGACAATCCTTCCTCACACCTTTTCTGCATTCACAGGGTTCAGACACCACTCATAAATTTGTGATTTCCAAAAGGTTTTTGAGCCAGAAATATTTTCAGTTGATTTTCCCCCTCTTTTGGTCTCTAGGTCTCCCCTTTCTTTGAAGGCATTAATGATATTGGATGGGTGATAAGGAAGAAAGAATGTAATAATAGTCATCCTAAGGAACCTCCAGCGTGGTTATGATGAAACTTGAAATTTGTCTGAATAGGTTTCACAGCCTTTAGAAACACAGTGAAATAGAGTAGATCTGTCACTGCAGTAAACAGAACTTCCTATTGACCAACATTCTCTCTCAGAATCTCTTAATGTCAAAGAAGGAGGATCCTAGAAACTATCTAGTCTAATCCTCTTATTTGACTGGGGAGAGAAACTGAGACCTGAAGGGAGAAGTGATACTACTGCTGCTGCTGCTGCTGCTGCTGGTAAAAGGTTTTCAAAGTAAAAACCTTGAGGAACTCCAGAAGACAAGGAAGCATTTTACTAAAGTCACTAACAAGAGACTAAATTGTGTTTGGTGATGTCAGCATTAACTGCTTTTCTAGTGAAATGAAAATGGATAATTATGTGCCGGTACTATGGTGAACTTTATAAATATGATCTCATTGGATCGTCATGACAACCCTGTGAGGTGGATGCTGCAATTTTCTCCATTTTGCAATTGAGGAAATTGGGGCAAAAGACATCAAGTGACTTGGCCAGAGTCACAAAACCAGTGAGTGTCTGAGGCTGGATTTAAACTTACCTTTTCCTAATTTCAGATTCAACATTCTGGCCCCTGGACTAGCAAGGTTAATACTAATATTAACAATTAGCAATTAATATTAATACACTGAACTAGCTAGGTACTTAATATGTTCTTATTGATGTGCTGAGTAAAGCAGGAACTAGAGAGAGGCTCTTCCCTCCCTTTAATCCTGCTGTAATTTTAAACAGCAACAGGAAAGACTGAGGTGAGATATTAGAAAAAATATCTGTAATATGGGATCATGAAATACTGATGCTTTGTACCCTTCAGGAAATACTTATTTGCACCTTAGCACAGGGGCAGCTAAGTGGTACAATGGATCGAGGGCTGGGCCTGAAGTCTGAGATAACATGTCTTTGTGAGTTCAAATATCAAATAGTTATTAGCTGTGTGACCCTGTACAAGTCACTTAATCCCATTTTCCTCAGTTTCTTCATCTGTAATGAGCTGGAGAAGGAAATTGCAAACCACTCCAGGATCTTTACCAAGAAAACCCCAAGTGGAGTCAACAAAGAATTGAACATGACTGAAAAAATGACTGAACAGCATCTTGGGAACTAGACCCATTATTTTACTGCTATAGGTAACTCCCAGGTGAGAATATAAACTCTTTACTGGCAAAGGTAGGCATGTTCTCTGCAATTTTGTCTTAGAGAATTACTTAGTCACTCAACAAATATTTGTTAAGTGCTTACTATGTGCCAAGCACTATATTAAGCACCGAGGATCCAAAGAAAAGCAAAAGACAATCCCTGCTCTCACAGAGTTCACAGTTTAATGGGGCAAATGGCATGCATACAGCCATATACTAGATAAATTGAGGCTAATCTTTGATGGAAGGCCCTAAAATTAAGGGGGATAGAGAAAGATCCAAGTTCTTGAGAGGTAGTAAATAGAATAGTGGGGCTCTAATTCTTTTTCCAAACTCCTTCCCTTCCCTCACACTGACTTTCAGAAGTTCAGAGCTGTGGAATTTGGTGTTGTAGATATTTGAAGAAATTGAACCCAGTGAAGCATAGGGAGCCTCATTTCTGACAGTAAGATGTTGACTCATGAAACTTATGGGCTATTCTGGATTTGGAGCCTTGTACAAAAAGGCACCATTTTGCCATGAAGACGGAGTTCAAAAATCAAGAAAGATCATAATGAGGTCATTGGTGCCTTTAAGGAATGACATAATTTTTAATAAACAGCACAGGATAAAAGGAATGGTGGGATGGAGGATAAAAGTCAATAGTGTGTCACATTTACATAGTGTTTTAAAGTTTCTATGGTACCCGCTTTAGAGCTAGATGGAAACATCTTCTTATTCTTATCTTACCCAGGCAACAGGGTCTTAGAAAAATGAAGTGGCTTCCCAAAAGTAATGCAGGTGGTAAATATTACAGCTGAGATTTGAACTCAGGTCTCCAGACTCTGGGCTACAGTTTTCTCTTGGTAAAATGAGTGGAATTGATTAAATAATCTTCAGGTCTCTTCCAACTTTACACTATGACCTAACCTGATGTTTCATTATTGTGTTCTGTTGATCACATGGGGAAACTGAGCAAGAAAATATGAGTAGATCCCTGTGAATTCATCACTACTCACTGGAATTCAATTTACTTCCACAGACTTTTATAAAGCATCTCTTCTATACAAGATATTATGCAAGGCCTGGGGATACAAAGACGAAGACAAAAATGAAAACAAACCTCCTCCCACCCCTAAGGAGGGAAAATTCAGAAGGAAGAGTAAGGCACGGATAAATGAGTACTAGATAATTTGAGGAAGGAGAGAAAGCTAACAACTGGGGAAATCATTCAGTATGTAGCTAGGTTGAATCTGGAAAGAAAATAAAGAATTTAATGATAACCTTGAGGATACAGCGAATTCCAAGAATGAGGCAATAATTTGTGTCAGCGAACAGAAGAAATAGCATTTCCACTTAGTTTGGCACAAGTGGAATAATATAAAACAAGTCTGGAAAGGTAGATTGAACCCAATTTTTGGATGGCCTTCAGTGTCAAGTTCTGGAATTATGTTTTTTGTTGTTGTTTTTGTCCCAGAAGCTACAGGAAGTCACTGAAGGTTTTAGGGAAGATGAGTGATATACTCAGACCTGTGCCTTAGGACATTGTTGCTTTAATTTATGTAAAAAATAGATTGGGTTGAGGAAAAACTGAGTCCAGAGAAGTTAATTAGAGAACTGCTTTGTAATTGTTCAAATGAAGGTTTTAAGTTAGGGCAGTATGAGAATAGAGAAAGAAAATGATATGCTGTGAAAGTAGAATTAATAGGACTTGGTAATTATTTATTCCATATAGGAGTATGGAGCAAAGGGAAGTGTCTAGGACACTAATCCTGGACATTGACTTGGAGGATGACCATATGCTCAGCGTAAGAGGGAAATTTGTTGGGGGGGAGTGGTAAGCTTTGGGGGAAAGGGAATATAATAAGATTTGTTTTGTACATGTTGAGTTTGCTTAGGTGGTATCTAGCAGGCAATTAGAAAATCAGGACTGGAATTTTGGTTAAAGATTAGAGATGGTTATATATAAGTAGAAGAATCATCTGTGTAAAAATGATCTTTGAATCCATGAGAACACAGATCACCAAGGAAAATTTTAGAGGGAAAAGCTGAATTTAGAAGAGAGCTGAAATCCAGAGCCTTGAGGAATTAGTGATACTTTGGGGAGAGGAAATGAGGAACTAGCAAAAGGGATGAAGACACAACAGTCAGACAAGACAGGAAAACCAGGAGAGAGCCAGGACATAGAAGCCAATGGACGGGAGAATAGACAAGAAGAGGGGGTGATGAAGAGTCACAAAAGCTTCAGAGGTCAAGAAAATTGAAAATTGGGCAGAATTTGAATCCAGGTTGCAATGTTTTGAGAAGTGAGATCTCTTCATAGGACAATCAACTCAGTGGGATGAAAAATGTTACAACTGAAGTAGAGTTAGGGGGCACATGATATTTGTCTTTATATTTTTGAAGGGTTGTCATGGGCTTTGTTTTATTTTTCTTAATGCCAGGGGACAGAAGTAAGAGCAGTGGATAGAATCTGCAAAGAGGTAAATGGGGGTTTGATGTAAGGAAAAATTTTTTCCTTAATATTTATAACTATTCAGCGGTTGAATGGGCAGGAGGTATCAGTTTCCTCTCCCCAAAGCTCTTTTTAAGGAATCCTTGTACAGGCAATAGCAGTACTATGTGGGATCTAAGGTTGGTTTCAACCCCAAGATTCTGGCATCCTATATTGTTAATTTTTAATAAAAGTACCTATCTGTAATGCCAGAAAATTCAACTTTGCATGGTATATAGAAATTTAATTTATGATGACATTGTTAAATGTGATGCAGAGAAAACTGAGGGCCTCAGTTGTTCCACAAACCCCTTGTTGGAAACCGGAATGGGAGGGAGAGTTCAGCCTTGGAGTGGTGGATGGGAGGCATAGTTGGATCTATAATAGAACAAGAAAAAGACTCAGTCCATTTAGTCTCTGAGTCCTTTTGGCCAGTGGATTATAGTAGGAGGGTTCACGGGCACATAAGGAAAATAAAAGAGTTGGAACTCAAGACCACTGAGAGATTATGGATAAATTGCTTAACATCTCACTGCCCCAGGTGATACTAAAGATTAATACAGAGGAGTCACTGATCTATATGAGTGAAGAACTTTCAAGGAAATCACATTTCTAATTCTTTTTTTCCTCAAATAAAAACCCAAATAAACTGGAGTATTCTAGATTCTAGACCCAGTCATTGAGCCTAATCCTCTCAGAGAAAGTTATATTTGGAAAAAGAAAAGAATCGTAATGCCATTTGCTGCCATCGTCACAGCTAGGACCTAAAAAGTCTCACTGTTGCTTATTATTTAGTTGCAGACAAAGTATATGTTATTTCTGCAAATGTTCTTTCCTTGCATCATTTCATATTATCTTTTTGTATTTCTTTCTTTGGGGTCGCCATTCTTGTTATTTCTAACCATTCAGTAAGATTTCATTTTCACAGGCAGAAGACAACTTGCTCAGCTAGTCTTTTTCTCTCCCCCCACTTAAAAATAATTGAAATTATTTTGGAATTATTCTGTAAAAAAGCTTAACAGAAATCTACATACAGGGTAGTGGAGTTGAAGCTGGAGTTGAGTGGCCAGAGGCGTAGTATCACCATCTCAAACTTTCTGAGGTGAAACCAGGCTAGGAGGAGTCTGAGTCTTCCAGAATAGAGCTGTTCCTAACCTAACCCCTTCTACCATGTGCCTCATCCTCACTTTTCTTAGTGGACTAGGCCACTAGGGAATTAAGTCTGTAACCAAAGAAATATGTTATTAAGGCAACATGGTTCTAGTTTGTTGTCTTTGCCATAATTTTATTTCAGGGAGCAAATGATTTTTTAGAGGAAGCAATTATAATATTGCTGCTCAAACATCTTCTAATACGATGCCCCAGGGGAAGGGGGAGCTATTTCTGGTGAGGTCCAGGCAGTTTAGAATTTGTATTTTAGAGAATATTCTGCTTTGAATGTTCTATCTCATTTTTCCTTTGAACTTTCCAGACCTCAATAACATGGTTATTTAAAAAAATTAAATTAAAAAGTAAAACAAAAACTATGGATTTTTTTCATTCTTCATAAAGAGTCAGTCTCACATTCATTCCCTAGAGAAATAAGCAGGTAAGTCTTCTGATTCTGCCTGAAATTTGCATATTACCTCATGACCTATTAACTAATAGAAGACTGCAACAGGAAGCTGACTTGTTAATGATTTCCAACTGCACTAGTAATGTGCCTTTGATCATTTGCCCTCTGTTGTGCCCAGAATTCTACTAGTATATATGTACACTATATATACATGTATATATGTATATATGTATGTATTTTATCTCTATCTATTTTTAGCTCTATATTGGAAACTGGGTCTCCCTATATTGGAGAGTATAGCAGCCACTCAGAAACGTTTCCTTTGTTTTCTTCCAAGATGAACTTGCTTCATTGCCTAGCCAAGAGATTTTTTTCTAAATATGGAAAGACAATTTGAATGGTAATGTTCGATAAGCCATTACCTGGAGAATAGATGCGGCTCACTTTGATTTCTGTCTCTGACTTTCTCTTTTCTCTTTTACCCTACATATCAGTCTATCTCTCTTTCTTCTTTCTGTCTGTCTGTCTCTTTTTCTCATTTTAGCTCAATTTCAATTAATTAAATTTAACAAAAATTTCTTAAAGGGTCTCTTGGGTGCAGAATATTGTGTGGGTGCTGGCAGTGATGTAAAATTTAGATAAGACTTCGTTATGAGGACTATATTCTAGCCTGGTACTTTGTGGAAGACAAGGGGGTCATGACCAAGTATGGAAATAGACTGGAAGAATGGAGATTGATTAAAGATAGATGAAGAGTAGGTCTACAATAAGTGAGATAATGGAAGGATGGGAAATTGTAGTAAGAAAGTTGAATTTAGGAGTTGAGAATTTCAGTGCTAACAATACTCCTCCTGAGTTAGGATTATAGGATTTAGAGTTAGAGGTCATCTACATTAGATCAGCTTTTTCATTTTATACATGAGAAAACTGTGATTAGCAAAAGGAAAACGACTTGCCTAGGTTCACACCAGAGAGTAAGTATTCACAGCAGACACTGTTAGAGACAGCATTTGAATTCACAACTTCCAATTTCTGTTGTCAGAATGAGTGCTCCCATGCCCTGTTCTATCATTTCACAAGACTATTCGTTTCAATCTGCAACTAAAAGGATCTGCTGAGAGAACATTTTGCTATTATTTTATTGAAGAGCAGTGACCAGGACCAGAGGGTGACCCAAAGATAATAAAATAGCAAGAGTTCTAAGTACCAGATGTCCTGATCCAAGTGTGGATAGAAGATTCCAAGTGAAATGCTTGGAACCTGATGGTTTTGAGCATGAAATTAAGTTCTTTGATGACTTTTTTCCTGCTCATTTTGGATTTAGCTTAAGTTCAGGAAAAGATCGGATTGCCATTCCTTTTATGCCCCTAACTTGTTATCTGTTCAGACCCTTTGCCTGTGGTCTGTGAGCGATCCTGAATGAGAAGAGAAGAGCAAAGAATATACCAGAGGAAATCAAATGCTGTCTGCAAACTTCTTAGAAAGTCATAAAAACCTTTGCCAGTTTCCTATCTTATACCATTTATAGTTTCCTCTCTGCCTTAGGTGAGCTTATACTTTAACAGAGTTATTTCTCTGAAGACGAGTCATTTAGAAATGCTCTTAATAAGGACAGAGCCAGGGAAGCTTATTCTTCAAATGGGTAAACACAGTTACCTCCCTCACTCCCCTGTGTTGAGAAATTAATGAAAATCTCATACCAAGTCCAGTGTGAACTCTTATCTAGATGGGAGGAAGCTAACAGAGCCCTCGGTTTTCCAAAGCTTGGTCCTCCCCAAATCTAAGGTGGATACTAATTTATCTGGTTATATTTAAATACATGAATGATCTTCATTATCTTTCCGCCTTTCAAATTCTTACCCATCCCTGAAAACCCAACTCAAATACCATTCTTTTCCTTGATTTTCTTTTGGCACTTGTGAACTCTTGCATAGCACTGGTAATTTGAGGATAATATCCTGGTCATTTGACTTTATGGCACTAGAAATCTCAGAGAGGAGCAATAGTTAAAATCCTCTCCTCCCCTCCCCTCTCAGGTGTATATGATAGTCAATGGGTTGAAATAACCCCAACTAAAAGTTTGCCATATGATTTAGTGAATTATGTCCTGAAACACACATAACAAATAATGTCCCATCTCCAGTCTCCATGCCTTTGCACTTACCAAACCGTTTGTCTGATATGTACTTCCTTCTTACCTCCACATGATGGAGTCCCTCTCTTCTTTTAAGACAAAACTAGAGCACCATCTTCTACCGGAAGCCCTTCCTGATCCACCCAACAACATATACTCTTCCTCCTGAACTACCTTGTCCTTAACAACTTCATATTTATTTGTATTTATTCACTTTACGTTGATACTATCTATTTCCTGATGTACTTGTTTTTCTCTCAGAATGTGAGTTTATTTCCAGAATGGACTGATTATTTCAGTGTTTTGTACTCGTATCCCTAATTTCTAGCACTGTGTGAGGCATCTAGTAGGCTAAATACTTGGTGATTGATTGAAAAATATCCCACAATATACCTACCAGTCTCTTATACATGAAAAATTTCAAGTCTAATGCTTTACATCCCACCTCTACATCCTTCATATTTTATTATATACTAATGGTATGTGTTTGCGTCTCATTCCTATTTGTTCAGTCATTTCAGGCAGTTGTATCTGATTCTTTGTGACCCCATTTGGGGTTTTCTTAGCAGAGATATTGGAGTGGTATGCCAATTCCTTCTCCAGCTCATTTTATAGATGAGGATGATGAGGCAAACAGGGTTAAGTGGCTCACCCATGGTCCCATAGCTATTAAGACAGACAGAGGCTGGCTTTGAACTCAGGCTTGATTTTTTACTATACTATGAACTCCATGATTCAGGTCCTGTGACTTATCTGAATTTTGGATCTTCCTCAGTGGTTAGCAAAGTGCTTTGCTCACAGTAGATACTTACCATTTGTTGGGACATATAAATCATCTCAATTATGTACATTAGGAGAGACAGTCAGTTTGTAACCTCACTGTCATTTTACAGAATGCATCTCTGCATTTATATTAAGAAGGTATGTTTTGGGCATCAATTCAAATCATCATGAAATTCCTGGGAAGTTGTGGTGGGAAAACAGAAGAAGTTGGAAGTTAGGCATTTCAGAGCTAACACACTTCTTTTGAACCAGGATTATCATTTAGAGCTAGAAGCTACCTTAGGCCATTTTACATGTGAAGAAACTGAGGCTCACAGAAGGAAAATGATTTGCCTTGGTTCATACCAGAAAGTTAAGATTCACAATACCTGATAGTGTTAGAGGTAGAATTCACACCCTTCTCCTTCAAGTGTTCCATTCAATCAGACTAGTATATAGTAGAAGAAACAGGAACTATAACCCAAGAAACTCGGGTTCAAATCCTGGCATTTGTGGTTTTCCCACTTACCTGTGGGATCCCTGGCTAGTCGCTCCAGCTTCTCTGGGTTTTGGTTTCTTCTTGTATATAGTAAGAAGGTCGGACATAGCTCCAAAATTGTATAATTCGATGTAAAACAAAACATATATAGAAATACAAAATGGGGAATAGGGAAGGTGAGGTATTTTGGTAGCGAAGATCTAAGAATCAGTGTTCTTAAAACAGAACTTGACTTAGCCATACAGAATTGTAGTTTGTGAAAGATTCTAAGAAGCATATGCATATGAATCAGACAAGAGTGGTCTATGTCCCTGCTATTAAAACATGATATGGAGGGCTCAGAGCAAACAACCAAAAAGATTTTTTAAAAAGAGAGTCTTGTAAAGAAATTGTAGAGAAATTGGATTAATTAGAGCTGAGGAGGGAGGAAATGTTAGCTTTCCATATTATATGATGGAGAAGTAGATCTTCATTCATTCATTCATTCATTCACTGATTTATTTATATATTTTGCATCTATTTTTATTTATCTATTTATTTATTTAGTCATTTAGTCATTCATTCATCCATCCATCCATCCATCCATTTATTTATTTATTTATTTATTTATTCATTCACTTATTTATTTATTCGCTTATTCATTCATTCATTCACTTATTTCTTCATTTATTTATTTATTTACTTGTTTGTTTGTTCATTTATTTATTTAGAAAAGCCAGGCCAGATACAACAGATGTGAGTTGTTAACAGGAAGTCTGATTACTTACCATTTCCTGACTACTGTCTTGTGATACCTTCTCTAAAGTTCTCTCTGTCTCTCTCTCCCCTCTCCCTCACCCTCTCTCTTTTTCTCTCAAAACAAAATACCTTGAAAAAATAAGAATCATCTAGTCACCTGGTTCTGGACTTCATAGAGGAATTTGCACTCTAGTTGGTAAGACAATATCTTCCTATGAAAAGTTAATAACATGACCTCAGGGGCAAATGCAACATAAAGCAGGGGAATCATTGCTGGCTCTAGAGCCAGAGGGCCTGGATGACCTTGGACAAGTCACTTGACCTCTTTGGGCCAGTTTCCCCATCTGCAAAATTAAATAACTTGACTAGTTGGCCTCTAAGGTTTTTCTAAGGTCTAAATATATGATTCTGTGGTTCTAAGTAGATAATAGTTGCCAAAATGTATAGACAATAAGGACTTTGGGAAGCCAGGGGGGGACTAGATCACTAGTTGTTTTTAGTCATATCTGATTTTTCATGACCCCGTTTGTAATTTTCTTGCCAAGATCTTGAAATCGTTTGTCTTTTCCTTCTCTAACTCATTTTACATATGAGGAAACTGAGGTAAACAGGGTTAAATGACTTGTCTAGGGTCACACAACCTAGTGTGAGACTGGATTTGAATGCTGGTAGATGTCTTCCTTGCTCTAGGCCTGGCATTTTATCTACTGTGCCACCTAGTTTATGGAATCTTTTTATCTCTAGTTTTTTCATGTTTAATTGGTAAAAGTGACCAAATACCCCTCCCCACACACTCCCCCACTGCCATAGTTTCCATGAGATAATAAGGCCACAATACAGAAGCAACTAGCTACCAGGGCTCAAAGTAGAAGAGGATGAGCATTTGTGAGGGGAAGGCTGAGAAGGATTTGGACTCAAAATGGGCAAGAGATTTCTATGCTATCCCAATGTCTAACCATCTTTGCCTTCTTCCAATCTGGTATAGGCTTTGGCAAATCTGCATCTAGGGAAGGAAGGCTATTGTGTAGTAGGTCAATTCAATAAACATTTATCATGAGCCTACCAGGTGCAGAAAGCACTGTGCTACACAACAATGAAACAGCCCCTGTCTTGAAGGAAACCTAGTAACTACTAGTACACAAACAAGAAATAAGAAATAGAAACCAAGTGATTTCAAGAGCATGACTTATAACAACTTGGGTAATTGGAAAAGGCTTTGTTTAAGAAGTGGTAATGAGCTATGCTAGAATTTGTCTTATTTACTACGTTCTTCTAAAATAAGGAATATTTATGTTAACTTCCATGGAAAGAGCAATGGCCCCTATGTATACATGTGTGTATATTTATGTATATATTTTTAATATATATGTATATAAAAGGGCTGTTTCTATGGAAGTTTAAGATTTCTTGTTTTAGAAGAACATAGTAAGTAGGACAATTAAGTGGAAAGAAAGGGACTTGAGATATGTCCTTTACCTTTAACTCCTTTTATCATTTGGCCCTCATGCCCTAATGCCACCTAAAATTGTTACAAAATATTTTCTGGAGACGACTCTGATCTAGTATCCCCTACCTACCTCCAAGAACCCAACTTCTCAGGTGGCATATTGAGCACATCCTTGGATCTAATGAGACATTTTGTTGTCCTTGTGTTTCTCCTTTTTCTTAGCAGCAATTATGTATTAAGCAGGAACTCTGAATTCAGATAAATATAACTTTTCTATTTGTCAGAGATGCTATCTCATCTGCCCCCACCCCCTTTTATGTCTTTGTCCTAGTTGTTCCCTTGGTATTCTTTTCCCCCCGGTCTGCCTTCTTTTGGAATCTCCAGTATTGCTAAAGTGCTCTTTATCTTGGGTAGTACATAGGAAGTTCCTGAAACCCATATTCAGAGCTAGTGACCAGGTTTTTGGGATGATGCCAGAGCAGCATTTGATCACCACAACTGATCCTTAGAGGAATGACTTCAAGATTCAGTGTGTATAGTTTGGGGCACTTTAAGTTTTGTTGACTTACAGCTCTGACTCTGTTGCCTTGTTGCTTTTTCATCTAAATTATCTCATCTGTGGAGGAGAGTAGCAGAATGGGATTGGCAGTAATTGCCAAAAGCATCTTGAAGTTGTTCCCCAAGAATTTCACATTTTTTGAAACACGAAGGTAGGATGTTTTCCTTTTCTGTCAATCATGGTTTAATCTTTGAGAATAGTATATAAACATTGTTGCTTGGAGTTTCTACTCTTCATAATCACTGTTGCAGCAACCCCACCCTCCAGTCAAAAATAAGATATCCTTAAAATGAATTTGATCCATGTATCTTCTTAATTTTAGTGCATCTATTCTATAATTATTAGTGCAATTTCTTGAAATAATAATTAATGTGAAGGTACTTTATTCGTAGATTGGTTTTGTTTGGGACAAAGACATTAAAATTTTAAGAAGAGAGAGAAAGAGAAAGTATCTACCACCTGAGTGGGAGGCAGATAAAGTCATTGAAAGATCCTTCACAAACAGGAAGGAGAAAAATTATTAGCTTACTCTTTACTCAACATGAAAACAACCATAGGATTGCAGTTCAATATTGCCCTACTTAGAGGATGATGAACATTCAATGAGTCATCGGAGAAAATGTTGGCATGTAATTCAGAGAAGCTTCCTCATTCTGCCACTCAAATTTATCCAGTGGGAGAAGCAGCATGTTGTTCTTTTACCAAAATACATTTGGGGGACTGGAATAATAATTCTGAAATGTTTCTTTATGGAAAGAAATCAGATTAAGACATCCTTATTGTTATTATCATGCTTTTTCATATCATGCCCAAGTGGACTATGGAGTGGCATTGGGTATTTTAAGCATGAGAACTTTTATTTCCTGATGAAATGTAATTTCACAAAGGCTTATATTGACATAACTTCTCTTGAATTTTAATAACCTGTAGGCTCTGCCTATAGAATGACAAATATCCCACTGAGAAGAGAAAAATTCAGCCAACCATCCAGATGTGTGGTATTGTGCAAAAAAAATGGATGGATGATTGAATTTTTCATTTTTCATCAAGATGTTTATTGTTGTATAGTTATTGACAGTCTAGAATGAAAGCACGGTGATCAGAATGTATTTTAAAGTTCAACTAATTCATTTGGCAGATAAAAGAAAATGAGGCTCAGAACCACATAATTAATTGATGGAACTGGGCAGATTCAGATTTGGTCTGACTCTTCTCTACTTTAACCCTGTCTATTAAAAGAGCATGAGTTTGCTGAAAAGTTCCTAAAGCTTGAATAACCATAAAAAGTCATTTTGTGGAAGCAGAAAATATGGTCTGCATCCCAGCTTTTTCATTGGAGATCAGTCTCAAAGAACAGATGTTTTTTTCAGATTTAAGAGATGTAGGTTAGATTTCTCATAGTCCTAAAGGAAATGATGTGATTTGTTTGTCATACTAAAAGTTATACAGAGGGATCTTGGAAATTATCAAAGGGGATGGTTTCTATATTTTTTCATCTGGGGAAAGGAATACTTAAGACATGCTATTTGATAAACATTCAAATGAAAAATAATAATTTAGTCTGATGAAGAATCTAAGGTTATCTCTTTTCCAAGGGCAACTCATTTTTAGGAGAAGAAAGTTCTGAGTACCATTGGTAGCTCCAACTAATTGACAGTAGAATTCACAAGCTTGAGGATTTGTCTTCATCTTCCTTGAGAGCTTTCTGAAAAATCTAAAACCCAAGACCTGGAAAGACCTGGAAAGGGGTGGGAGGTGAAGAGCTGTTTAATTTAAAAATATAGACATTCTGTTTCTGAGTCCTTTGGGCAACTGATTCTTTATATTTTTGTCCAGCATTTTTGATGCTTTATCTCAGTTGATGAGTCTCCATGCATTCCAATTTTTTATTCTACCCTCAACTTTGACAGTAGGTGCAAATTCAAGTACTGATGTCATTTGTTTCTAATATATTACCCACAGTCAGCCACTATGTTTAACTAACAATGATGTGTAGTTGAGAGATGTAATAAACAAGATGTGGTGGAAAAAAAGACTTGATTTAGAGTCAAAGGACCTGGCTTAGAATCTCAGATTTATTTGCTAGTTGAGTGACTTGGGGCAAGTAATTTATACTCTTTAAACCTCAGTTATCTGTAAAATGAGAGAGTTGGTGTAGATGGATTCTGAGGTCCCTTTTAACTCTATATCTGTGATCCTGTTTAGCTTTCCATTAACTGGAATATTTGTTAGCCTTCAGCTCACAGTCTGCCTTCATTATTTACTGTGAAATAACAGTTTTTCTTTACCCATCTCTAGTCATTCAAAGTGAAAAGATATTAGGGAACTGATTCAAAGCTCAATCTCTTAGGTTTGTCTCAGAATCATTGGTTCTTGCAAGAATGTGCTCCCACTTTTATGTATTTAAGTACTTAGTACTTTTCATCCCTTTGTATTTTTCCAGGCTGGGAAAACACACTTGTCAAAAGCCTAAGTAGAGCGATGGATAAGTCATGATAGTGATTGTAACTTCCATTGCTCAGTTCCAATCAATCATTTAGGGAATTAATTTCCTAAATAAATTACTTAATTTACAATTAAATTTAAAAAAAAAGCTTTCTCTTCTTCCCTTCCAAAACTTTGATAGCTTGCATAAAGCCCTTATAGGAAGAAAGAGTAGCCAAAGGGATGCCATTCAATGAGCCAATGTCCCAATAGCAGAGTCATTTTTAAGGTGAAAAAGTGAATTGGTTTTGGAATCATTCATACATCACTTATGCCATCTTCTGCTTGGGTGGCCTTGAGCAAATTACTTAACCTGTCTGGGCCTTAGTTTCTTCACTAGTAAATCGATGAGGGTCAGACTAAATAATCTATAATAATAATAATAATAATAAAATAATAACAACAATAATAAAAATAATCTCTAGTTCCCAACAGTTCTGCTCCTGGACTTAGCCTCAGGAAAGAAAGAATCCTGGGAAGTTCAAAGCTTTCCCTCACTGCAAAGCTACTTAGGCTGGGCTCTCAGGTAGAAATCAATGCACCCTACTGACAAAGGCCACAGGGTAACCCTGTTTTGAAAACTAGCTTAGTAGTGGCTCAATCTTTTTTATTATTGTTGTTGGTATTATTTTTAGAAGCAACATTTCTTTATAGGGAAGGAATACATCTATTATTATTGTTTCTTTGAAGTTGCTAATTTACTTTTGGCTTCATGGCCTGGCACTTGAATCTTAGAAGGCAAGTCCACCCTGCAGTTTTTGTCCATCTTCTGAATACTACTCAGAATGGATTTTTCCAACATTCTCTTTAATGGCTTGTATGTTCCTGATTCGCTAACATTATTTGGGAACAGATGTGACCCTAGCATCCTCTGACTGGAGCTAGGTCATGTCATTACTAATGTCTTGCATTTTAAGGTCTATAACTAGGGGAGTTCAGAGATTATTTTAGAAAGCACAGACACACACACACAGACATTCACTAAGCAAGAAGAGGAACTCTGGAGTAGGAAGTTGTCTCCATTCTTTAGTTTCAACAACATATACCTTAGATATTCTGAGAACAGTTGTGATTTCAAGAAAAGAAAGTTAGCTTTTTTAAGGAGGCTTTGCAGAAGGAACATAGGCAATAAAGTAGAAAGGATACTTAGAGATTTTCTACTTCAACCCCTTCGTTTTATAAATTAAGAAATTTAAATACAGAGAGAAATAAAAAAGCAACTTTTCCCAGGTCACTTAGTGGTTGAACCAGGATTCAAACCCAGGTTCTTTAGTTCCAAACTCAATGAGTACTTTTCTGGTAGATCACAAAACCCATACCACACTGCTTCTGTTTTTGTCTGACAGTCTGAATTCTCTCTTTTTTAGTTGGATATGATGGATATTTTTTAGTTGATAATATGATATTATAGGCATGGTTCTCCTGTGTGTAAGGAGGTCAATATTGTACTTACCATGATTCTATAGCATAGAGATTGTAAGATTTAAATTAAAATCCAATAAATCCAAGTATTATATTTTATAAGATTTATTAATAATCACTTGAAGTAGAGGAAATAAAAAAGACAAAAGTAAAAAGTCTGAGTAAAGAGAAGTTTTCGAGACTGTGTTAGCGGGGAAAAAAGAGAGAGAAAGCAGGGTTACAGAGACTTTATCTCTAAAGCGTAAGGCCATAACATGAGGACGAAAGTGGGATTCTGGGAAATGGAGTCCTGGGCTATAGGAATCCTGGCCTAGTTTCTGAAGGAAGAGACATTGTAGCCAGGGATTCTGCCAGGAAGGGAACCAAGTCAAGGATTTGAGTCTAGTTCAGCCCTACCCTGGTAAAGCCTAGAAGAAAAGGGCTATGAAGTTGTTCTTTCCTTCTAAGCATTGAACTAACTCTGGGAAATGAGATAAAAGGAAAGAAGAGAAGAGAGGAGAGCAAGTAATCAAAGAGATATTCATGGTTAGAAAGACAGTGAAGTGAGAGAGAACCAAGAGAACCAAGAGAAAGCAGAGACAAAGAGAGAGAGACAGAGAGCTATATAGAGCCAAGAGACAGTAAGAGATAAAGAGACAGAGAGAGATAGAAACAGAGAGAAATGGAGCAGAAAGAGACTAGAACCTGACCAGAATCAAAGTTCTCTAACTCCAAGTTGCTCTCTCCGTTCCATTACATATACATATCATTGCCTATATTTTCTAAATTTATAGAGATGAAAAATTCATTAATTACCTTAACAACATAAAGCTATTATATTTAAACAATGTTTAAAGGACAGTCACTTTTTCTTAATAAAGTATTAGAATCAAAATTGGATTTCCAACTAGAAACAATCCTTGCCTGGAGTTTAATGGACACTGAGCAAGTTTCTCTATTTCCTTTCTTTTGTTTCTAGGTTTTCATACATCTAAGGAAATATTTTTGAATTCAAAATATATTCTTTACAATTTCCCTAACATCAGATAAGTGGGTATGTCTCAGTATAGGCTATTGCAAATACCTATTGGGTATTGCAAATCCCATTTCTAAAGTTTATTACCTATGAAGCCTGGCATTCAATGAGCCTTCTATCTATTAAATAAGAGGGTTATAAGGGATTAGGTGGCCTCTAAGGCTTTTTCCAACTCTAGGGCTGTAAATCCTTTGAGCTTGAGCTGTGGAGAGATTTTGGAGTTGGAGTGAAAGGAGACTTGAGTTGGAATTCTGGGCCAATCTCTTATTACCTGACTGACTATAGTGCAGAACAGCCTCTAGTTTGGGGGGCCCCAGGCTTTGTAGAATAGGCTGTCTCTACCTCATCTGTATTTCTTTTTTTTTCCGACTTAAGCCTCTTCTCTTTTCTGTTTTATTGGGCTAGAAACATTCATCCTCTATTCTATATATTTTTGCTTATACTTACTGTCTCTGATATCTAAGAAAAGAAACTAATTAGAGGGGCATTATTTCTGCCCTTTTCTAGAAATCACCCTGATTCTCTCCAGCTGCCTTCTTATCATGAACAAGGATGGGAGTGATGAAAGCTTGGTAGAAAGACCTTCCTATTTCCTTCTTGTATTCCAAAGGCCCCTCCAGAAATCTGATTATATCTTTGTCCATCTGGTTAATAGGACCAGACACTGTGTACTCTGCCCCCTCCAGATACTGATGACAGGATTGATAAGAAGGAAAAGCTTCTCTCTGGTTCCTACTTTAAACAATCACAACAAGAATTTATTAACTACCAGCTAAGGAGTGAAGTGGATAGCATACTTGCCCTTGATTCAAGGAAATGTACTTGAATAAAATTCTGATCTCAATTATTTACTAGCTACGTGACCTTGGGAAAGTCACTTAACCTCTATTTGCCTCAGTTTTCTCAACTGTAAAGAAGGATAACAATAGCACCTACCTTGCAGAATTCTTGTTGAGTATCAAACGATATCTGCAAAAAGTACTTAACAGTGCCTGGCACATAATACGTGCCTTCCCAATTAATTATGTCCCTTCCCAATAAATATTCATCAAGTATCTATGTGCCAGGCTGTGCTAAGTTGGAGTGGGAATACAAAGAAAGGCAAAAGACATCCCCTGCTTTCTCAAGTTCACAGTCTGATAGGGAAGACAACACAAAAATACTTTTGTACAAACAAGATACATGCAGAAAAGTTGAACATAATCTCAGAGGGAAGACATTAGTATTAAGGAGGACCAGGATAAGCTTCTTGTAGAAGGTGAGATTTTAACTGAGTCTTGAAGGGAGCCAAGGAAGTCATGAGGGAGAGATGAGAAAAGATACCATTCTGAGCAGGGGGGTATAGCCAGTGAAGAGACACAGAATCAGGAAATCCTGTGAAGGATTTTTCAAGTCTTAAAGTGCTATAGATTAGTTATTATTACCCGTAAATCAATCAGTCAGTCAGTCAGTCAGTCAGTCAATCAGCATGAGTCTGACCCTGAGCTAGATGCTGAGGTCTTAATGGTAAATAAATCAAATAATGTAGAGTACTCAAATGACCCCAAATGTTGTTTGCTTCCCCCCCCCCCCAACCCCAAAAGCTTCCATGTTCTAGTCTGTATACAGGAGCAAAGATTTTTTTGGCACTAAATGATCAGACTGAGTTTCTAGAAAAGGGCCACTGCTAAATCAGCAGGAAATAGTTTCACTATTTAGTTGTAAGCCAATAACATATCTCTGGAGGAAAGTAGCCAGTCTGCCTTCTAAATAGGAGAAAAGAAATTTAATCTTTTCAAAAGACTTCCGGTATTGACTAGGAAATACATTGATTTTATTCAGTCCCCTAATTTTATAGGAAGGTTAAGAGTTAAGGTAAGGTTAAATATTCTTTTTCCTTAGTGAGTGAGGTTGCTTCTGAATGCTTTGCTTTAAGAAAGCTAGAATTATATGTACTTTCATTTTCTGTTAACAGTTACTGAAAGTACCGAAATGGTATTAAAAGGTTTCTTCCTGTAGATATGTCTTTAGTAGTTAGAATCTCCTAACAAAACTCAGCTTTTGTTAGCAATGAGGAATATTCCTGAGAAGACAAATGAAAGAATGAAGGCACATTCAGTCCATCAATGCAACTCAAAAGGATAAAGAAGACTTTTGAATAAATAAGCCAATTAAACAGCTCCTTTGCTGTTTACCAAGCAAGTTAGGATAACATTGACCCATCCTAAAGGGGCCATGATTCTGACCTGCCAGCAAGAGGATTTTCCAGAGTATGTGTATGGTTTTGTGTTGGACCATCTACGATTGTATGCCAGATCCCTTATTCGTGAGGCAACTGGACAGGGTAAGCAATGTAGTTGATGGCTGAGAAACAGTCTCCCTCTGTTTGATGCTAATCCATGACTGTGAATTTGTTGGTCTCATGGGTCTACAAAGTGACTGGTCTAAAAATCAAGATAAACATCTATCCCATCTCTGCTTTACTTCACAGCAAGATCTTTTATTTCATATTGTGTTTCTCAGGGTACGTCTGAAAACTAAAAACCTGTTAGTAGTAGAATTAGGAAACCAAGAAGGAAAAATCATTGGGTAATGGACTTTGAAGGAATTTTGGAAGCCATCCAGTCCAACTTCCTCATTTCTGATGACCAGGGAGGACAAGTGACTTGCCTAAGGGAACATAGATACTCTGACTCTAAATTGAGTGATTTTTCATTATACTGAACTATCTTTTCATAACAGACTATGAAATCCATGAAACCTGGTTAAGGCAATGATAGACAGTGCTAAGGGCAGGACTCCTGACAGATATATCATGATTTTGGGGCTTAAGTTTATGAAGCCATATAAAAACACATTTTTTCTTGATTCTTTTTATGAATTTTTAGGAAGAAGATTTTAAGGTATCTAAAATCTATGGTTATTACAGAAATACACTGAGGTGAATATATAATGTTTAAAATAAACCAGAGTTTTATATATGAACCAGTCTACTTTAAAATATCAAAATACTAAATAGTTATCCCATGGACTCTCAATGAAGAAATATTTTGTTAACCACCTTCTTAAAATAAATGAAATGGTCAAACAGAAATAAAGCTTAGCCTTTCATTGGCTAACCAGAATTGGCTAGTAGTAAATCATTAACTTCTCTTTTTTCCTATCTGTCTGTGTGTGTCTCTTTATGGTAAATGGAATCTTCCTTTCTTGCCCAGGCTGGACATTCAGTAACTACTTATAAGTATAGAATCCTACTCTGAAACATGATTTCCTTTGTCTTTTCAAGATGAGTCTACTTAGTTGCCAAACAGAAGTCTCTTTTGCATTTGGGAAAGATGAATCCCATAATATTGTTTCATAAGCCACTGTCTGAAGAACAGATCCATCTCTCTCTGTCTCTGTCTCTGTCTCTGTCTCTCTGTCTCTCTATCTCTCTCTCTCATCCCTACCCTCCTTGAGGATAGGGGCAGGAGAAAGAGACTTTTGAATAAGGATCTGAATTTAAATCCCAGATTTTCCATTAACTACTTGTATGACTATGGGCAATTCACAACAATCTGGTCTTCAGTTTTCTCATCCGTAAAATGAGAGGGCTTGACTAGATGATCTCTTAGGTCTTTTCCAGAATTCCTGATTTGTTATCCTATGACAATTTATAATCTTAGAGAGTTGCCTGGGACACTGACAGGTTAAGTGAATTACCCATGGACACACAGCTAATAGGTGTTAGAAGTTTGACTTGAACTGAAGTCTTCCTGATATCAAGACTGGCCACATATCCACTCCATCAGGCTCTCTCATTGCTTTTATGTGCTAGATAAAAATATTTATTCATAGAGTAGGACCATGAGTTCATTCATTCATAAATTATTCAAGAAGTATGTATTGTGCCACTACTATGCAAGACAGTATGCTAAGAATGAGAATATGAGCATTTTATGAAGCAAATTTCAAGCTAGACAGCTTGAAAACAAATGTTGGTGTTAAAAATACAGCCATAATGACAACTATCTGAATACTATAAATTGCTGATGTGTTTTTAAATACATAATGCATAAAGAAATAGGTGATTTGCTCCCATTTAACTTAATAGAAGTGATTAGAGGTTAGATGCTTAGAACTGACAAATGTCCATCTCCTTTTCTAAATGGTTGGTATATCTTGAGATCATAAAAATACAACTCAAAACTTGAAGAAGTCATCTGGTTTCCTGAATGAATGTGCTTTTTTTATCTTGTTACGCCAAATCAAGAAAAAAAAGTAAGCAATTAGTATACCATTTCTGTTAAATAGTTTAATAAATGCACAAGCTTCTTATAAAGCAAAGGATCAAAGCAAAATTACATTGCAATACAAATGGCCGCAGAGCCAGTACCATTAAATACAGAGGTCATTTACATGCTTGCCATTTAAATAGCAAATATACTGAAATAAAGAGCCAATACAATGACATACAAGTCTCTTTTAACTGTGTTCTAGTTAAATAACATAGGCAACTGAGGTAACGGAAAAACAGTCAATTTCGAAGCAGTTGAGCCAGAGTTTTGGGTATCCACTAATCAATAAGTTCTTTAAGATGATATTACTTCACAAGAAAATCCAATAAGAAACTTCAAAAATATGTGTTTGAGGCTAGAGGATAAAATAGCATCCTAGACATTTGTTATTTCAAAAGGATTTTTCATGACAATCATCTGGCAAACACATGCTTTGCGTTGCTGTGTTACTAACCACTTTACTCCATTTAGTTGTGTGATTCAATCTGGTGTCATATACACTAGTATACAGGAGATAAGAGAATGAAGCATGGTAGAATTATGAGCAAAAAAGCAAACACACCAAAACAAAAATAATATTTTTAAAAAACAGTGAATGCCGTTCTTTTTACCAAGCAGCAGAATAAAAAGATGACAAATAGGATGATAAACTTAGACTTGGGTATTTATATTGAAGATGTTTGAGATCTTCAAACTCAATGCCTTTCATGTTAGTTCCAAATGCTCTAATGTCCCATGCAAAAAAGCTTACAAAAATTAGTGTGATGTTAACGATGAGGAATTAAGTTATCATGGAATAAAAAACCAATTTTGGGGATATGGAAATAAATGAGGAAAACAATTCAAGTAAATTAATTTACAAGAATGCTTTCAGAATGGCCAAAAATTTAGCTGCAAAATTAAAATAAGGAAACATTTTTTAGCATATATTCTGAAGATCACAAAAATATAACACAGCAACAGAATATAGAAAGCATCTGAAAGAGGGTTACTTTAAACAGAGATTTTAAGGAAAATAAAACTGAGTTGAGAAAGATTTGTTCTGCATAGAAGTGTCTTGTTCCCCTACGCCAATACAGACATAGTTTCAAAAGATGAAAAAGAAGTCACTTAAAAATGATGGGGGGTGTGTCTTCCCTATATTCTGATGTGCTAGCCATCTGTGTATTGTTTGATCATTCTTCTATCCAAGGGCAATGACTATTGTTTTATCTGATTAGTCTCAGGGGGAGAAACAAACCAATCTAGTAGTTTCTATATGTACTATTTCAAAGCTTTTGTTATATTTGCAGCGATTAGTTTAAGGTACTAGTTTAGTTGGTTAGCATGGCATTTGGAATGGGTAACACACAATGCAAAAACAGATAACTGAAGTTAGGGAGGCAATCTCTGTCAATATAAAAGCCAAATAAGTTTTACTTTTACCCCATACTCCCACCCATTCTTCCTATTGTTCCAACATTCCAGCAGATGGGAGAACCTCTTCCCTCGAAGAAACAAGAGTCATTCTTTTTCCTTCTCTTCCAACAAAGGGGGTTGTTATGTGCCAGCCTGCTTTATTTCTGCCTATCAAAAGAATATGCCTAATCAGGGAATTTGTAATGCACTTTCCCTGAATGTCAGCTCTCTTTGGCCTTACAAAGGGCAAGTGTTGTTAGTACATTCCATGTTCCTGGTGTGGGTAGTTCTGAAACATGGCACCCACTGGCACCATGGCATGGTCACTGAGGGGGGGAACTGTTAAAAGAAGAGATCAGGGCAAAACAAACAAGCCAACAAATCAACTCCTTTTCAATGTCTCAGTGCAAAATCTTGTCATTTGGAAATTTCTTCTAACCAAGTTAACATCAGTGACTCCTGCAAATTCCTCTGAAAAAAAATGTGTATATATATATATATATATGAGGCGGTTTGCAATTCTATTGCTAAGTTAGCTTTTTAAAAATAGTCACCTATCTTTTAAGTTCTGAGGAAACACAAATCAAAATCTGGCCAATGTGTTGGTGTGGTTAGTGATCACAGCTACTCTTTCCAAGTTGTCTTGATTTTTAAAGGCCCTTGAAGACTCTCTGAAATATTTTTACATCAGTTAGACTAATAACTAATATGATCTTGGTTTCATTTTACAGGGGGAACAAAAAACACCACCGTGACTAATCACTTATCACCACCAATAAATACACCCGAGTCTCACGATGACTACTTTAGGCTTACTTTTCCATTATTTAAAATAAGCAAAGACTCTAAATCGTTAGGGTTGGGTTGAACCAAATATTGCCAAATCCTCTACACTTTCAGCAAAGATACTCCATAGAAATGTCTAACAATGTGTGGTTAATGAACTTGCATATTTCTATAGCTATAAATTCTAACAAAGTACCAATGTTCTTGGCTCATGGTTCAAAAATCGCCCACAGCCAACATTCCACAATTTCTGGAATTGGTATTTCAAAAGTTAAAAAGCAGATATTTTAAAAGATGAGTTTGAATTTTTAAACATCCAAGAAAAGATCTGTCATATATTTTTGGATTCATCCAGGATACTTAGTTGATCTATACGCAGTCTTTTGTGATGAGAATGACTCCTTTGGAGACTGGCAGCCTTTAAATAACCATTTACTGAAGATTTTACACAGCACAGGTTTAAATCTTAAATGCATATGTACAGATTCAGTTTGAGGTACATTTTCACAATGACATAAACAAAGCCACAATTTATACCCAATTTAAACTACTACTACTACAGACATGAAATTCATTTTCTAATATACAAGACCCAGCTGCTCAATCTTTTATTTGCAAGACCAATCCAATTTAGCTGTTCCCTTGAGCTACAGAGAAAAACTTAAGGTTCAAAACTGGTGATATTCTAGAATACAGTACTTAATGTAACAGCAAGATGAGTTAGTCCACCTGAATCCACGGCAATTAAGCGTGGTTTAAGATTTGTTCTTTGGAAACCACTGCAAATTATTATCAGCCTGAAAAATAGGTCAGATAACATGACTTCTGTTGCAGGATGAGGGAGGCAGTCTCAGAAAGCCTCAGAAAAAGCCTGCTTAAACAGCCACTGTAGTAACCAGAATATGAATTCGATAAATTGGAGTATAATTTACAAATAAAGGAGAAGATGACAGACACCATGCTTAGTGGTCTTGACACTGAATGGTTCTATTATTGAAATGAATGTACTTAAGCCTTGTGTTCTAATACAGAAAATGAGATTGGCAGACGTATCTAAAGTCCAATGTACCCCTCTTATTGATTACAATAGATGTCTAATAGGCATACACTATTCCAATGAAGCACCGAAGCATTACCTTCAAGATCTTGAATCAAATTAAAACATTTTCAGAGTAGGATGAAGGGAATTTCACCTCCAAACCTCCTCCCCATAGCAATAGCTACTCTATTGTTGTTACTAGAGGTGTTATTGCTCAGGAAGGAATTATTTTTTTCTTTAAAGTTCCTTCAAATCCCCAAAGGTAGGTCAAAAAACATTGTCCTAAACACAATATATGCTCAGGAAAAAAAAAGTTACATTCTAAGAGACAGTTATCAATACTCAGGCACTTATTTTGAGAACAAACAGAAGCTCGGCTTCAGAAATCAAATGAAAATCACTTTTGGAAATATTTGAACTGCTAACAGGGAATCAGTTTCTTAATTCAATAACAGCTGCAAACCAGCAAGAACTGGGAGCTTCACCACTACTGGCCTATGTGCCCCTTGTGCTTCTCAACAGGAACATTTCGTGGCATACAGTTTGGTCCACTAAATATATATTTTCACTCACTAAAGGTCACAAATTCTATAGTTCAATTTAAGCAACAATACAATTAAGAATAAAGCCCTGAATTACACATACAAATATTTCCCCCTCCCTCTAGACAGATGAGAAAGAAAAAAGCAGGTTTGCATATAACATCAGAGATTTCAGTAGCATATTAAACAGCCTTCCTCCAATTTCAAGTCAGAGGAAAGCTGTCGTCGTTTGTTTTAACCAGCAATGGGAATGAGAGAAAAACAAATCACCAAAACACCTTAAGCCTCAGGTACATTTTTTTCTGCACTGCCATATCACTACAAATTCCCCCAAATTCTCAGGCTTCCTGAGACTCACCCTGATTCCCAGCCCTCATGAGAGGAAAGAACTCTAGAAAAAGTGAAAATGCCCTAAGCAGCAAGCCAAGAACATTTCCTTGTGCTACTCTGTTAATTTTGATTTTTAAAACAAAGAGCAGCATTGCATAAAGCCCAAATGAATACCCACTGTCTGCTGGTTAGATAAATTCTTGCTCCATGGTAGTGATTTAGCTCCACTACTTCCTTTTTTCTTTCTCAACTTTCTTAATTTAAAAATGAACGAGCACACGTTTTGCTGAGGTCCCTCTAATCCTCAGAGCTCACCTTGCCTGAGGCCCTCCTGGGCACATCCCTGTCACCTCCAAAGAATCTGCCCAGTGAGTCAAGTATACCCGTGTCTCTGTGCCTCGGGTTGAATCCATGCCTAGCATGGTCCATGGTACTTGCAGTTGCCAGGTATTTTGATCCGTGTCTCTGAGAAGATCTTTTCTGTGAAGCCATCAACTCTGAGCCTTCCAAAGCTGCTGCACTGTCTTCTTGGATGGTCTGAAGCTCATCTGACTCCGAGGGCCGATCTTTGAAGGTGTTGTCTTCCCTTCCTGGAGCATCTCGGGAAAAGAGGCGGATTAAGTGGGGGCGACCCATGGTGTCAGCTGGTTTGGCCTCTGGCCAGGCATTCTTTGGGTCCCCTGTGCTCTTGGAGTCTGTCACCGCTGTGCCCTTAGAGGAGAGCCCATTGTTCTGGTTCACATCTGCCTCTCCTGCAAACAACAAGGATGAGATATGAATACAGGCCTGTGAAAAACAGGGCGTTGGAACAATGCTGCTTTCTTTGACTGGTCTTGACTTAGTTATTTCATGCAAAATCCACAGAATATGGGTCGTTGCAATGAAATCGCACCCCGCCTCCCAAATGGCCCTCTGTAAAATGGTCCCAGAAGTAAGCACCCTGTTGGGGGATTTTGGCAGAAGTAAGGCCTAAGAATCAGCCAGTGAGATTCTGAGTAAGATGCAGTACAGTTTCCTGATGAAACTAGCAGATCAAATATAACAGTTATCAAATGTGTCCTCCAGAATGTTGATATAAGCATATTCAAGCACATCAGGAACACAAGTTAATTTATCATAAATTAGCCTCACACACACAAAATGTATTGATCTAAGAGCTTCCTTAACTGATAACATATTAAATACTTGAAGGTTTTCCAGTTAAATATTTGACTTTCCATTGATTCCATATCCATTATTTTTTTAATGTAGTCTTAGGAAGGGGACATTTTGGATTCCTGAATCCCCAAAGTCCAATGTTCAGACTCTCTCAGAGGAGAATCAACAGTTTGTTCACCTTGGAATCCCCACCATAAAACTGGGACAACTGGCAAAGTTCAAGGGTGCCAGGGATTTTTTGGGTTGTGTGCCATTATTTGTCAACTTAAATTTTTTTTAAAGCTGTATTTCTCCTGAGGACATGTTCCTCAAAGGTTTTAGAGAAAAATGTCCATCTCAATTCAACCAGTTCATTCTTTTCTGATGAGTTCTGGCCTATATGATTTATCCATGGGTTTTCAAACCAATTATAACTAGTACCACCGCAAATAATTCTACTTTATTTTAATAATAATCAGATGGCAATGCATTCACTTTGGGAAAGAAACTGCTTCTTTAAGACAGTCTGATCTCAAATTCCATTAAAACGCTTTTAGGGGTGACTTTGGCTCAAGAAATCCAACGCAGTCCAACAAGTAATAAGCGCCTACTTTGTTCCAGGCATTGTGCCAGGTGCTAAGGATAAAAAGATATAAATGAAAGTCTCTCGTTACATTCTTATATTCATACAATTTTGACTAATTAAGACAATACATTAGTAGCCACAGAAGCGCTTACACATCAATTTAATGTAATTCAACTGACATTATTATGTTAAGGTATTATGATGACACAGGTGAAGAATGTCACAATCTCTGCCTCCTTAAGCAACTTAACATTCTTTGGGGGAGAAGTTTAGAACAAGAGATAATTTGATAAGTACAATGGAGTAGTCCAAAAAATTACCATGAAAAATTTGACAAGGGGCAAATTATTTCTAACTGGGGTAACGGACTAGGTTTCGTGGAGGAGTTGGCACCTGAACTAAGCCCTAAAGAAAGATAAATTTGTAAAGGGGGAGGAACAAGCATTTTTTAAACTGCTATATGTGCCAGATCCTCTTCTAAGTACTTTCCACAAGCCATTCCCCAATTGATAAATGGGCAAGGAACATGAATAGGCAATTTTCAGATAAAAAAATTAAAACTATCAATAAGCTCATGAAAAAGTGTTCTAAATTTATTATAGAGAAATGCAAATCAAAACAACTCTGAGGTACCACCTCACACCTAGCAGATTGACTAACATGACAGCAAAGGAAAGTAATAAATGTTGGAGGGGATGTGGCAAAATTGAGACACTGATGCATTGTTGGTGGAGTTGTGAATTGATCCAACCATTCTGCAAGGCAATTTGGAACTATGCCCAAAGGGCTTTAAAAGACTGTCTGCCAAAATAGATAATAAGGAAAAATACTTGTACAAAAATATTTGTAGCTGCATTCTTTGTGGTGGCAAAAAATTGGAAAATGAGGGGATGCCTTTCGATTGGGGAATGGCTAAACAAATTGTGGTATCTGTTGGTGATAGAATACTATTGTGCTGAAAGGAATAATGAACTGGAGGAATTCCATGTGAACTGGAAAGACCTCTAGGAATTGATGCAGAGTGAAAGGAGCAGAACCAGGAGAACATTATACACAGAGATGAATACACGGTGGCATAATCGAATGTAATGAACTTCTCTACTAGCAGCAATGCAATGATCCAGGACAATTCTGAGGGACTTATGAGAAAGAATGCTATCCACATCCAGAGAAAGAACTGTGGGAGTAGAAACACAGAAGAAAAACAGCTGCTTGATCACATGGGTTGATGGGGATATGATGGGGGATATAGACTCTAAGTGATCACCTTAATACAAATATTAATAATATGGAACCAGGTCTTGATCAATGACACATGTAAAACCCAGTGGAATTGCGTGCTGGCTATGGCAGGGGGGGGGGAGAAGGGGAGAGAAAGAATATGAATCATGTAACCATGGAAAAATATTCTAAATTAATTAACTAAGTAAAAAAGTACTTTCCAAATATGATTTCATTTGATCCTCTCGATAGCCCGGTGAGATAGTTGCTATTTTCTTCATTTCCTAGTTGGGGAAACTGAGCTAGAGAGAGGATAAGTGATTTGCCCACTGTAATACAGCTAGTAAGTATCTAAGGCTGAATTTGAACTCAGGAGAGCAATGTCATGGAAGTCAAATCTGGAGAAACTATCAAGGAATAGGATAGATAAAATGTATGATGGAATATGAACTTCTCAATATCCTATATTTCATTTTTGTCTTTGTATTGCAAATGTCTGACGACTTCTATATATTAAATAAATGCACATTGATTGTCTCTCAACCATATCAAATGATGCAGAAAAGTCAAGGAGGTTAAACACCACGAGGAGCCCATTAGATTCTGGAAAGAGGTCATTAGTGACTTCTGAAAGAGCAGTTTCTGTAGAGTGGAAGGGAGAGCACCCAAAGTTCAGTATATAGCTGAGATTAGTGGGACACGGGTAAACTTTAGCTTTGACAAGGAGGAGGACTACCTCATCTCCTTATAAAAGAGGGAAGAAGATAAGAGAGATGTTAAAGTATGTAAGAGAGGAAACAATATTTGATATTTATACAGCACACACATTATCTCATTTCATCTCCACAACAAAACTGACACTGACACTCATCATCTACATTTATGTTTAATTATTTAAACACTATTTAATAATTATCTACATTTTACAGATGAAGAAACTGAGTCTCAGAAGGTCAAACTGCTTATAGTCACATAACTAGAATTGTTAAGGGGCCAATTTTGAAATAAAGACTTTTCCAATTCTAGATCTAGTACTCTTTTCCACTATACCCTAATGATTCTCAATAAGGTATTGGCCCTCAATTGGTTCAGTCTTTTAGAGAAAATGTAAAATAACGCCCTTTGCTGAGAAAGGAGGGATTATTGGTGATGGTGAGTTGGGGTTTAGGATGGTTTAGGATAGATTGCCATGAGAGCCAAACTGAGTTTCTGGGGGATCCAGCTGGTAAGACTTTGTGACTTTGTAACACTCAGGATTAAGAACAGAAAATGGCAGTATTAATCAATGGCCAGAGATGAACAAAGAAATAATATGGCAGAATGAAAAGGTGGGGGATTTAAGACTGGAGAGGAGTATAATGCTGAAACAGCTAGATATGGAGTCAAGAATGCAGAGGGATGGAAGCAAAGTAGGAGCAGAGGTTATGGAATGGGAGAACAGGGAGAATGAAGGGTTCAGGAGGTGGGTAGAGATATGGAAGGACACAAAATTGTGATGAGATAGGAACTTAGAATTTGGTGATAATTAAGAACCTAAATACATTCATCCATTGTTTTTCATCTAAAAACAAATTATTGTTTCAAGACACTGATCACCTTGGGATGACAAAACAACATGACATGGGGAAAGAGTGCTGGAGTTTGAATCAGTGACAATAAAATACCAGTCTATCACCTAATATCTGGGGGGGGGGGAGACACCTTAATAATCCTTAGTTCCTCAATTTTAAAATGAGGGAGATGGACCAAATGACCTCTAAATTTTCTTTCAGATCTAAATCTATGAGCCTATGAAGTAGGCATGTAATGCTCTTCATATAAACTCTGAATTTAAAACTGTTTCTCCTCTTGAATCAATTCATTGTGCATTATTACACTGAGGCGTTGGCACTATTTGCCTTTCTTCTGAGTTTTCTGAAGGAAAACCCAAAGAAAGTTTACTCTAAACCTTCTATTGTAGCTAATGTTACATTTTTCTACTTTCTTCTTATTCTAACATATGTACAATTTATGTCCTATATCTGTTATCTCAACCCCTATCCTTTCATGGTACTTTTAGCTACTGTTCTAATAAGCAAAAAGATATTTTAACATTAAAAAACCCCCAAACTCCTGAAATCTGATATTCACATTCACCTATGGTAACATAACTTGTTACCAATGACAACCTTTAAACAAATGAATGGACTTTTTTGTCTTTCTTTTTCCTTTTTTCCTCTTCCTCATTTGGACACATAACACAACTGATTCCTTCTTGAAAGTCTTTTTTCTCATGGTTTCCATGACACTGAATTTTCTTCTTTCTCTTCCTCTGTCTCCGATTGCCCTTGGCTGTTTATTTTCTTTTTCTTCCTTGAGATAAAGTGGGGGTGTGGGGGTGTGGAGGGCAGGAATCTCATGAATGGGAGTATGCTTTACCTTTTGGCTGTTTAACGTTTTTATCTTTTTTGGGGGTGGGGAGTTGAATTAAGCCATGGAATATTTAGCAAATCTATAAATGATATCAAAGTTTAGAGGGATGGATAACACACTGGATGACAAAGTCAAGATGCAAAAATATCTGGATGGGTCAGAACATTGGACCAAAATTGAGAATTTAATTTGGATAAATGGAAATAAAATTCTTGGATTAAAAAATCCACTTGAGGAGTACAATAGAGGGGAGGGATGGCTAGACAGTGATTTGAAAAAGATCAGAATATTTTGGTAGACCAGAAGCTTAATATGAGTCAGTAGTGTAAATGGAAGCCAAGAAAACCACAGAAACATAGTGTTTGGACTAGGAAGGTAAGAATGCCTCTGTATTCTGCCCTGGTCATATATCATCTGTAATATTGTTTTCAATTCTAAATTCTATATTATATGAAGAACATGGATATGCTTCCCCAGGTTGAGAGGAGTGGAATCATAAAAGTGAAGGAATGAACAATTATGACCTAACAGCTGAAGAAGTAGGAGATGTTAATCTTGGAGCGTAGAAGGGATGTGTGTGTTTGGGGATGGTGGAGAAATACAAGATAGCTGTTTTCAAATATGAAAAGGGCTGGGATGTAAAAGAAGTATTGGATTGTTCTGCTTGGGTCCAGAGGGTTGGATGGAAATTGCAAAGAGGCAGGTTTAGGCTTGATGTTGGGAAAAACTTTTTGAGAATTACATGTCTGCAAAAGTGGAATTGAGCTGCCTTGGAAGGTAGTGGTTTCTCCCTCATTTGAGGGTTTGCATCAAAGGTAAAATGACCACATTTATGTAGAAAACACTTTTATTGAGGTTTGAATTGAATAGGAAGTTTGACTCAGAAGGTCCCTTCTATAACTCTGTGATCCTACTTCTTAAAGAGAGATGTCCTATTACCCAAACTTGTTAACCTTTTCAATCTCATTTCTTAGAGTTGTAAAACTGTTACTGCAATCTCCCAGGCTAGAGATCTCATAGTCATGTTTGACTCCTCTCTTTTTCGTCTTTTATATTCCATTTATAATCAACCCTTTTAATTTTTTTATATAGTGATACAATTTTAAAAAATCATTTTCTGATACATATTTTCTCCATCCCTTTCTTGTCTTGCTCTTTCTGAGGTAGCAGATAAAATGATACAAGTTATGCATAGGCTCTCATGTGATATGTTTTTCCATGTTCATAATGTTGTGAAAGAAGATAGATATTGCTTATAAAAAACTCTTGAAGGAGACAAAGTGAAAAATGGTATGTTTAATCTGCATTCAGATTCCAACATTTCCTTCTATGGTGGGGGATAGTTTTTTTTCTTTGTCATGAGTGTTTTGGAGTTGTCTTAGATCCTTCCATTGCTAATAATATTTAAGTTATTCACAGTTGGTTATTGTACATTTTTGTTGCTATTGTATATAATGTACTGGTTCTGCTTACTTCACTGTAATTAATTCTTGTTGGCCCAACTTAAGATTCACTTTTACAATAAAGTCTTCTGTGTCAAGTCCATATGTCAAACACTGAATAATGTTCTATTTATCTAGCCAAATACCTATCCCTCCCCCTCCCTCCATCCATTCCTCCATTGTCCATCTAATTTAATCTTTACAAAAAAACTGGAAGATAGGTGCTATGTATTATTTCCAATTTACAGAAGAGGAAACCAAGGGAGACAGAGGTTAATTGAACTTTTCCAAGGTCATACAGCTAGTAAGACTCTAAGGTTAGATTTGAACTTGGGTTTTCCTGACTCATGGCCCCATTCACTGCACCACAAATCTGTTTGTCTACTCACCTCCCTCCCTCCCTCCCTATCTATCTATCTATCTATCTATCTATCTATCTATCTATCTATCTATCTTTCTTTCTTTCTTTCTTTCTTTCTTTCTTTCTTTCTTTCTTTCTTTCTTTCTTTCTTTCTTTCTTTCTTTCTTTCTATCTATCTATCACTTTTTCTCATTTCTCTGTCCTCTAAACTATTATACTTCTAGCTACTGACATAGCAATTAAGTGATCTTATATAATATTTCATGTTATTATACTGAGAGACTGGCCAGCAATGGTTCAGTTCTCAGAAGATGTTTTAATTTGTCCTTCTAGGTAGGTTATCAAAACATGCACTTCCTGGTTTTATCCAACATAAGTAAGTTTGGCAAGAGTCTTGCTAATTATGAGCAAATGAGGGGCCCACACTATGAAGTAAGGGTTTTCTGTTTGGCTAAAGAGCCAGAAGAAATGACATTGCAGGAAAAGCTAAGCTTAAACTGAGGACACCTAAAAAAAGGCTCAAGTGGGTTATCTCTTGCTCCCTTTTATGATGTCTTTTAAATGTGGAGGATTTCGGTGAGCCACCAGGGGAAGGAAAGGTAGGCTGTTCTCTGTTCCTGAATGCATGGTGTGTTTATTCTTTCTTAATTATAGGTGAATGAGAATCTGAAGATAGAATGGTTCAGACTGTGGCTTCGTGAACTTTGAAAAGTTGGAGAAATAATCAGCTACTAGGATTAAGTAACAGAGACCACTAGAGTTGGTATCAGCAGTAACTGAGTTTAGTGAAAGGTCACTTCTTAGCAGTTACCTGTGTGATCCAGCCCATTAATAGATTCACCTATCATATAAAGAGTTTGCAATCTGTAAGAAACCATATCAGCTGAATAAGGGAACAACTCATCCACTAGTGAGACTACACCTAGAAATAAATGTGGTTACTCCAAGGGGAGAAAAGAGCTCCTAGGGCCAAGAATCATGGGCTACCCCTTGGCCCTATGTATTCCTTACATGTGTATTTTAATGCCTTCATGCTTTAAGCTTGAACTCATTTTCCCAATGGAGTCAATCTATATGTAGCAAGAAGTTATGCTCCTGGCTTGTGCAAAATTTTCTAACTTCTGTCCTTGCCATATCTTCTGAGTAAGCAATTAATAAAAAAAAAAAAAGGCACTTGATGTTAATTGGTTCATTGAGAGTGGGGAAGAACAACCTTAAAAGAAGTTTATAGGTAATAGTAAACCTTAACCCTTCAGGATTAATACTAAAACCCTGGGAGAGTAGTTAGCCATCCCAAGGGGACCCAGTCTAAAGCAAATGAGAGTTGGGGAAATAGATCCCGAGGAAATACACGCTTTTTAACCTCATCAAGCCTATATATTTCTTGAGAATGAAGACTGTCTTATCTTTTTTTTAGAAACCTCATTATCTTGCCCCACTTCTAAAGTTAGTTGTGTGATCTTGGGGAAATTAGCTTCTATGATTTTCCTCATCTGTAAAAGAAAAATAGTATATAAAGTACTTCCCTCCCAAAACTGATGTGAGACTTTAATGAGATAATGTATATAAGAAGCTTTGAAAAACTTTAAATCAGTATAAAATGACATTTATCATTTTTATTTAATCCCATAATCACAGATATAGAACTGTGAGGGACCTTGGAAGTCACCTAGCATAGCTACTCATTTTTAAAAACTTATCTAAATGGGGGGGCAGCTAGGTAGCTCAGTGGATTGAAAGTCGGGCCTAGAGACGGGAGGTCCTAGGTTCAAATCCGGCCTCTGATACTTCCCAGCTGTGTGACCCTGGGCAAGTCACTTGACCCCCATTGCCCACCCTTACCACTCTTCCACCTAGGTGCCAATACACAGAAGTTAAGGGTTTAAAAAAAACAACAGGGGCAGCTGGGTAGCTCAGTGGAGTGAGAGTCAGGCCTAGAGACAGGACACTGAAGTACAAGGGTTAAAAAAAAACAAAAAAACAAAAAAACTTATCTAAGGGCAAAAGGATAACATGTTGCAGAGCTAGGATATGAAGTCATATCCTGGGACTCTAAGTTTAGCATTTTTTTCCCCTATTATACCACGATGCTTCCCTTCAATGTCATTTTTTTTAAACCCTTAACTTCTGTGTATTGGCTCTTAGGTAGAAGAGTGGTAAGGGTGGGCAATGGGGGTCAAGTGACTTGCCCAGGGTCACACAGCTGGGAAGTGTCTGAGGCCGGATTTGAACCTAGGACGTCCCATCTCTAGGCCTGACTCTCAATCCACTGAGCTACCCAGCTGCCTCCCTGTCATTTGGTTTTGAACTGAATCACATTTATACTTCCTTTAACCACCTCTGAGACATAATTATGAATACAAGCTCTTTCCAGGCAGGCACTTTTTCTGTTTGTCATAATATCTAGCAACTTGAATGTTGCTTCACATGTGGTTGGTTTTTAAAAAGTTGCTTATTGATTAATTCATTTGATATACGTACATATAAGTCTTTGATGCAAAATACTGTATTATTTAACATTTTAATAACTGCTAGAACGCTTATAGTTAATATCTGTTAATTGGTTGTTAATATTTTACACACATTGGTAAAATTTAAGTAACAGGTTAAAATGTGTATGATTAAAATGAAAAAATTAATGTAAAATACAGAGGTTTTAAAATATAATTATTAGATTTTTCTTTCCTCTCTAAATCATCTTGTAGTTAAGCCAAAATTTCATCTTCAAAATACAGAGATATTTTGCTCAGGTTAAGTGCAGAAGTACAAAAATTACATCTATTGATTTATCTATCTCTATGAAAGAGAAAGAATTCCAAAATACCTGGAGTAAATCATATGGAGAAAGAACCATACAAGGATAAAATTCGTCATTTACTGATATTTCAAAGTCTATTTTTAATGCAAAGTAGGATTTCTGAGCAGATGTTGCAAATCTACACCTGAGACTTAAGCTGGCAACACATGCCATCACTCAAAAATAGTTTGGTAAACAGTAGAAAACCAGAAGTCTGAATCCAAATTATATGTTATGATTACCAAAAACACTTTCAGATATCAGCCTCATCTCATATGACTTAGAAATTTGCCATTCACTTCAAGAAGACTATGGAGAAAAAGGGAGGGAGAGAAATGGGATTACTTGATATCCATGTTTTTTCTAAAATGTGATCACTACTGCTGATAAAAACTGTGAAAAGAGACTTTTTAAAAATGAAGCATATCTTATTTTTGTTAGCTTAATCTTCCACATTACTGAATATCAATCTACTAAATGAATTTAGGTAAAATAATAATGGACTATACACAGAAAGATATTTTGTAACTGATAGCTCATAAAGACATTTATTTGATGAAATGTCTCTTAAGGGTGGTAGAAGCAAGAGAAAGGGTAAAACATCTGAATCACTAGCAGTGTTTTATACTCTATGCCATAATATAAATTAATGCGAAATGAAAGGGGGAAACAATGAACACATTGTGCTTAATCAAATGCATTAACAAAACACAAGAGCATCTGCATACTAATATTTTTATAACAGTTGGGCTTTGTTTCCTTGAATATAATTATTTGTGAGTAACAAAGAAGGGCGTTTGTGTCACAAAAGTAGCTTCTCCTAACATATAAGATGTATTCTTCAAAATCTAAATCATTACATATGTCTTTTGGGCATGATAAAAATGCAGTTTAAACTTTGTTACTAAATTTACCCTACAGTAAATCCATGTTACAGCGCATGAAGAGAATAAGACATTCCTTGTCTGTCTTTAAATACACATCTACTTCCATCTATGAGGGCTGCTTCTGGTAAGCACATGATTATTTTAAAAATAGCATGGATGGATTGCATTTCCAATCATGTGTTAAAATGTCTGTGGTTTTCCTAAAGAAGGCCATTGAATTCTAATTTGCCACTTTATTCCAGAGAAATAACAACAATACCAATCAAAGTGACTTGCTATCAGATTTGGTTTTTGGAAATATTTGGCGAATTATGAGCTCTATGTCCTGTGAAGCACGAACATTTTCTCAAAAGTCAATTCCAAAAATCCTGGGATTCCACCTTAATTTTAAATTCTCTTAAAAACTCAAAATATACTTTTCTTTGTCTTTTAAGTCCTGGTGTCACAAACCTCAGTCTGACTTGGCAGCATCAGAATATTCTAGAATCAAAAGGGGCCATGGAGATTATTGTTCAGTCTTACTACTATAGTGAAGTCTAATATGTCACCTGAGGTTATCCTGCTACTTAAAAGCAGCTACCTAGGTACCATTGGTCAATCAACTTCACCTTTAGGGCTTCTATTTCTATAAGTAATAGGAACGCTACAGAGATCCAATACCACAGCAAATGAGAGAGTAAAATAATAGATAGCAGCATAATTTCCAAAGTCAAATAGCAAGAGATCAAATCAGTGGTAATTAAAGAAATATAAATTAAAGCAACTTTGAAGTTCCCCTTCTCACCCATTAGTTTGGCAAGGTTGACAAATAAGGAAAATGACAAATGCTAGGGGAGCTGTATTAAAGCAAGCCCATTGATACATTATTGGTAGAGCTGTAAACTGGTCTAATCATTCTGGAAAACAATTTGGAATTACATCCCCAAGTTGTCAAGCTGTGCATACTCTCTGATCCAACTATCCCACTATAATGTAGAAAATTATCTATGGCATTTTGTTGTTATGTTAAGAATTGGAAACTAAGAGGTACCCACAAATTGGGAAATGACTGAAAAATTGTGTTGTATGATGTACTGTAATAACATACAATTATGCCATATAAGAATTAGAGATAGAGGGATGGTTTTATAGAAATCCAGGAAGTCTTATATGAATTGATGTAGAGTGAGGTGAGCAGAGGCAGAAGAACAAGTTCTACTAAAACAATATTGAAAAAATAAACAACTTCCATAGAGTTAGGAAGTCTGACTAATAAAATGATTAACTATGATTTCAGAGGTGTATTTTCTCAGAGAGAGGTAATAGACTAATTTTGGAGGCATTTTGAACACGGCCAATATGAGAATTTGTTTTGTTTGACAGTATGTATTTGTTACAAGGATTTTCCCCCTTTTCTGTGGGAAATGTTAGAGGGAGAGAAAAATAAATGCTTGTTAAGGAAAAATAATTAAAATTTATTTAAAATATAAAGAAGAAAGGAGTTTGAATAGCATCCCTTCCAGCTTTAAAGTTTTGATTCTTTAGCACCATCTCCTATGTTACATCCCAAATCATCCACTGTCTTTTAGATTAAAGCATTTACTGGGCAAATGCTGCCTAGTGAACAATGGGGATAATAAACGCACAATAGTGCACAATGGGGATAATGAACCACCAACAGGGTTATTGTGAAGATTAAATGAGACAACACGTGAAGTGCTTTGCAAACCTAAAGTGCTATATAAATGCTAGCTTTTATTATTAATTACAATATTATTATTGTCCTTGATGAATTCTAGACACCTAGCTTATATAAACTACATTCTTAGATAAATGAAAGGCTTGTGCCTGGGAAGAACTGTTATTGTTGCCCCGTTATCAGTGATATTTGCTGATATTTAGTGATAGATTACTGAAAATAGGAGAGATACTACAGGGTCAGAGATAGGCAAAGATCTTGATTAAAACAGTCTAGTAGAGACAGGAGGTCCTAGGTTCAAACCCGGCCTCAGACACTTCCCAGCTGTGTGACCCTGGGCAAGTCACTTGACCCCCATTGCCCACCCTTACCAATCTTCCACCTATGAGACAATACACCGAAGTACAAGGGTTAAAAAAAAAACAGTCTACAGTGAGTTAGACTTCACTTCCTGAGGAAATTCTAAAATGAATTATCAAAGAGATATTTATTTTACAAAAAGCTAGCATGGCTTCATCAAGAACAAGACATGCCAGGCTAAGATTATTTCTTTTTCTGAAGGATTACTATACTATTAAAATTGGGGGAATGTTTATACATATGTATACTTACATACATACATTTATATAGAGAGAGGTTTTAGGATAGTATTTAATAAAGTGACATACTGTCTTTGTGAAGAAGATAAAGACTAGATAGGATATGGTTACAATCAAGCAGTAATGATTAGTGGTTTGATATCAACTCAACCTGTGTATAGGTACCTGTGCTTGACCCTATGCTTTAATGACTTGGATAAAGGGATATATATATATATATGTATGTATGCCTACATATGGCATGTTTATTGAATTTGCTTGTAACATAAAGCTGAGAGGGAAAGCTAATGTCCTGAAGGGCAGGTTCCAAAAAGACCTTGACTAAAACACGTGAAGGAATCGAATACAGGAAATTCAGTGTACATATGTATATGTATATGTATATGTATATGTATATGTATATGTATATATATGTATATATAAAGTCTTATGCTAGAGTACTGAATATGAACTTTCCAAGTACTGGATGGGGAAGGTAATGTGAAGCAACAATTTGTTTTTGATAAAGACCTTGGTGTTTTATAGGATTATAAGGTGAATATGAGTGAGCAGCACAGTGTGGCAGCAAGACCAGTTAATGTAACCTCTGGCTACATTATGAAAGGCATAATTTCCAGAAACAAGTTGGTGACAGTCCCACTGTACTTTACTCTGCATAGATCTCTTCTGGAACATCATGTTCAACTCTCCGCCCAGGACCAGCAGTTTTTGGAAGACATTAATAAATTGCATAGTGTCTAGAGGACAACCAGAATAGTGAAAGGGTTTGAGTCTATGTCATCTGAGGACTGGCCAAAGGAAATGGAGGTGTTAAGCCTAGGAAATAGGGGTTAGTGAGGACATAACAACTGTCTTCATATTTTTGAAAGGCAATCATGTGAAAGAGGCTAGAGGGCAAAATTAGGGATGATGGATCAAACTTGCAGAGGCAAATTTAGGTTTGATTTTAGGATTTATTTTCTAATGAATGGGCTACTTTGAGAAATGTAAATTCTCATTCCTTAGGACATCTTAGAGGTTGTATGACCATTTGTTATCCAGATAGATAGGCTGGAGATATAGGAGAGAGAGCAGGAGATTGTAGGGGCAAGATTTTGAGAGCCTAGAGAGAACTGAATAAGGATCACAGATAATAGAGGGTTAATCTTAGTAAGCAACAGAAATACTTATTTAACTATAAGCATGAATGGAATAGAGAGCAGATGATGCTATGGAAGTTCTGAGAAGCAGAAATGTCATTTTCAGGCCTTAAGGAGGAAAATTTAGAATAGTCATTGTACAAAATAGGACAGGGAGCTGATTAAAAGTAGTGTAGAAAAATTATCATACAATAGTGAAGAACTTTGGTTGATTTTTTTCCTGTAGTAATGTTTTGTTCTTTCCCAATTACATTTTACATTTTTTGGCAATTGTTTTCTAACATTTTGAATTCCAAATGCTCTCCCTCCTTCTTAGATGGTAAGCAATTTGATATCAGTTTTACATGTGCTGTCATGTAAAGCATATTTCATATTTATCATGTTGTAGAAGAAAACACATAAAAATGAGAAAATAAAGTGAATTATAGTATGCTGTGATCTGCATTCAGACTGCATCAGTACTTTCTCTAGAAATGCGTTCTTTGAGATTGGGTTGGATCACTGTATTGCTGAGAAGAGCACTGGTCATTCACAGTTCACCAAAAAAGTATTGCTATTATTGTGGACAATGTTCTGATTCTGCTCACTTCACTCTGAATCAGTTTCATGTAAGTCTTTCTAGGTTTTTTCTGGAATATTCCTGGTCATCATTTCTTATAGCATAATAGTATTCAGTTACGATAATATGCCACAATTTGTTCAGCCATTTCCAAATTGATGGGTACCTCTCAATTTTCAGTTCCTTGGTACCATAAAAAGAGCTGCTATAAATATTTTTGTACAAATATGTTCTTTTCCTGCCTCTTGAAAAATCTCTTTGGGACACAGACTTGGTAGTGATATTGCTGGATCAAAGAGTATGCAGAGTTTTATAGCCCTTTGGGCATAATTCCAAATTGCTTGGTGAGAGCTTATAAAAAATAATTAACAATAGTATTTTATGAGGATGAATCACTAGGATATTTCTTCTTTGTAAAAAATGGCAACCTATAAAGTTAACTTCATTTTATTTCTAAGTGGTAAAATGATTTTTAACGTAGTTTTTGCAGAGGTTTTCCAACTCTATTTGGAGTTGGAAAATATGGTTTTATTATAAAATGGACATATCAAGACAATTTTACAATGTACTTCAGAATACTTAAAATATTACAATTAATTTTACTTGACACAATAACAATGGCTGAAATTTTTGAGCTTTAGTGTTTGAAGGCATTTTACATATGCTATCATATTTAATACCTACAATATCTATAAGGAACTGAGGCTCAGAAAGACTATGATTTGCCTGTAATTAAACAGCTAGAAAGTCCTGGGAATCAGATTCAAATCACATTCTTTCTTCATTATAGTTCCAGTGATCTTAGGTGCAGTACAAAAAGAAGAGACTAGATGAAGCTCACTGTCACAAAGTCAATGTTATTTTATAGCATAATGTTAATAATAATAATAATGTAGCATTTATATAGCACCTACTATTGAAAAGGTACTGGGCTAAGTGCTTTACAAAAATTGACTCATTTGATCCTCACAACAATCCTGGGAGGAGGTAGTTATTTTTATCTACATTTTACAGTTGAGGAAACTGAGGCAAAACAAAAGTTAAGTTACTATGATAGGATCATACAGCTAGAAAGAGTTCAAAACTGAGTTTGAACTCATTTTCCTAACTTCAAGCCCAACAATCTATCCACTGTGCCATCTGGCTACCTAAGAGGGGAGAAGAGCCTTTATTAAGCACTCTACTATATATTAGGGACAGCGCTACATGCTTTATAAATATAATTTTGTTTTATCCTTACAACAACCCTGTGAGTTAAGTGCTATTATTATCCATTTTTATAGTTGAGAAAACTGAGGCAGACAGTGGTTAAGAATAGGAAAGCTATGAACCTTATTCTCTTCTTCCTGCCATTCTCCTACCCAACCATTTGACTGTAAAACAAAGCAACAAATTAGAAAAAAGCAGAGAAACAGTGACAACAGTAATAACTAAGAAGAGTTGTCATTTGTGTGGTCCCTTAAGATTAGCAATTGTCTCATTTTTCTAGAAGAAAAGAATCAATCCAGTGCAATAAGCCTATTTGCCAGTTCAGCAGTCTCTTTATTTACGTGTAAATACGTGTCAGATAAGGGCATGGTATTGGAGGCCTACACCATTGACCCACTTTCTATTTTTTGCCATCAGGTACAGTTTCCGTTAATTTTAAATAAAAGGCTTCTACAGGCACCTTGAAATGTACTTTGTTACATATTTTTAGCACACTAGAAGTGATACCTTATAGTAGTTATAAGTTTAAAGTTATGAATATTAATGGTTATTTATAAAACCTTGCCATTTCTCATCATTCTTCAATAATAAAATGAGAATCACATACTTATTCTCAGTTTCTGCTATTTTATGACCAAATCAATAGTAACCCCATACTTAAGTGTTATTATTATTCATAGTGATGCTTTATCTGACAATTTTGGGAATTAAGTGTTCCACACAAGTGAATTTTCCAAATTAATGAATTTTCTTTTTTTACACAGAAATCACTAAACAATTTTAACTCTTCTAGATAGAAATGGACATTTCTGTAAAATGTATTACCCAATTCCTAGCCTTTTCAATGAGCATGCTCAATCAATCAATACTCAAAATTTAACCCTTTTCTTGAAAATTCATTGCCATTCATATGAATATCAATTGTGGAAGTATGAATAACATGGTAGTAGCTGTAATCTGGGATCCCCAGAATCTGTGGACATAAATCAAAGAGTCCATGAACTTGGAAGGGAAAAATTACATCCTTATTTTCACCAAATTCTAACTTAAATTTAGTATTTTCTTCAGTAAAAAACAAACAAACAAACAAACAAACCACATTATTCTGAGGATTCTATAGGCTTTATCAGATTGCAAAAGGAGTCCACAGGGGGAAAAAAAAAAGTTAGGAGCCTTTACTAAAATACAATCAGGAGCATTCCTTCTTAATCATTACAATTACTTTAAGGAGGTGCAGGCATAAATAAATATACATATATCTATGTCTGTGTGATACATGTATTTCATATTGCTTGAGATGTAAAAAGCACCAGACCATGTAGATTATAGAACTCTGTGGAAATGTATTTTGGTTCATAAAAGTACCACTAAGCTGGCTTTTTAAAACAAATGATCAAACAAACATGAAAAAAAGAAATAGCATAAAGACAAAACTTTAATATATGCTGAACCTTTTAACAATGTAGAGCCAAATGAATAAACAACAAACAAGGCAAAAATGGCAATGTAATTCCCATTCTGATTTCCCCTTCAATGTCTATCTGAGAATCTGAAACCACAGTTGTAGTCAATATGTATTTTGTTCTGATTTTGTTGATCTTGATTTGTATCAATTCATAGAGATCTTTCCAAAGGTTCTTTTATATTTGTTTTTCTTGGGCCATGACATTAATAATGGAATCATTATTGCTAATACAACGCAATTTATTCAGTCATTCTCAAAATCCTGGATAAAAAATAGGCTATAGTATACTGTTAAAAGTGGAAGGGAGGGGGCAGCTGGGTAGCTCAGTGGATTGAGAGCCAGGCACAGAGAGGGAGATCCTAGGTTCAAATCTGGCCACTGACACTTCCCAGCTGTGTGACCCTGGGCAAGTCACTTAACCCCCATTGCCTAACCCTTACCACTCTTCTGCCTTGGAGCCAATACACAGTATTAGCTTCAAGACAGAAGGTAAGAGTTTAAAAAAAATTGAAAAAAAAAAAAAAAAAAGAAGTGGAAGGGAAACCCAGTGGCCATCTAGCCCAATACCCTCTAATGATGAGGGAACTAAAGTCTAGAGAATTTGACTGATCATCTAGTAAATGGTAGAGCCAGCATCTGAAGTTAAGTTTTCTGACTCCAAATTTAGTGGCATTGCACAACAATGCCATCTACAATTTTTTTTATAAGAATAGGGTCTCTCTCTCTCTCTCTCTCTCTCTCTCTCTCTCTCTCTATATATATATATATATATATATATGTGTGTGTGTGTTT
>NC_058130.1:583179167-583442645 GCF_016433145.1 Gracilinanus agilis
TCTCTCTCTCTCTCTCTCTCTCTATATATATATATATATATATATATATATATTTATATACATACACATATATATATGTGTGTGTGTGTGTGTGTGTGTGTAAAATTCTAAAAATGTAAACTTCTTTGGGCCTTTACAAATGCACATTCCCATGAAAACTTAAAAGAAAGCAAGAGTATGGTATAGAACTCAGTTGACCTCTCCAAGTACTGATTTAATTTAGATTTTGGGCACATTCTGTTTAGCATGGATACCTGAAGAATTGTTCAATCATTATTTGAAGAAAATTCCATTTATAAAATTGACAAAGAAAAGCTGTTAACAATGGTTGTACTACCATGTATCATTTGACAGATCATTTCTTTTGAATTTAAATAACTAAAGAAAGGGAAAACTAATGTTTTAAAGAAGTTACTGTAATTCAACGTAGGAGGACAATGATGATAACTGGAGTCTAGAATTATGGAGTCAGAAGTCTGAATTATACATTAAGTACATTACTAGCTCTGGCAAGACTTCTGACAATTGTTTTAGGTTTTTTATTTGTAAAGTGGAATTGTTTCCTATCTGAAGCTTTGTCTAAATAATGAAAAGAATAGAAACTTCAAAATTCTATTTATTTATTACTCAGTTACTTTTATTTAGAGAGATGGCATGGCATAGCATGCTTAGGTAGCTTGACTTGGAGTCAGAAAGACTTTGATTCAAATCCTATCTCTGATACATACTAGATATGGATGACTAAGAGCAAATCAACTTTTCTAAGTCTTGGAAAACTAAGACTTCCCTTAGTTATAAAGGATTGCATAAAGGGATTTTTCATACCTAGGAGAGTATGGATTCTTCACTCATGATGGATATACAGTGTCTTCTAGATCCATGTTCTTGTGAAACTGGTTATTGATTACATGATTAATGAATGAAATGAATATCAATGGATCAGATTTTAATTTAATACTGTAGGCCCTAGTAGTAGAGTTTTAAGAGCTTATATACTGGGGTAGCTAGGTAGCTCAATGGATAGAGAGCCAGACCTGGTGTCATCAGGACCAGGGCTCAAATTTGGCCCCAGACACTTCCTAGCAATATGGCCCTGGGAAACTCACTTAATCCCAATTGCCTAGCCCTTACTCACTCTCTTTTGCTTTAGAATCAATTTTAAAGATAGAAAGTAAGGTTTAAAAAAAAGTCAACTTGGTCAAGGGATGGTTTGTCTAGCACTGGGAATTTCTGGTACCAAGAATGTCATGGGACTTGACAAAGGCTGCTAACTATGTGTCTTCTCTGTTGTTATGGATTCTGGAGACCCCCATGCCAATTAGTGTGATCTCTATCCCACCCTTTGCCTTTCTTATCCACCATTCACAGTCATTTTAGGTTGCACATTGGACTGTATATGACCACCAAACTATATAAAAAGCTGCTCTGATTGTAAGGTGTGTCTCTGATCACTGAGAGGTCATTGAGCTCTCTTACTGGCAGCTGCTAGCCTTGCTAATAAATTATGGAAGGACCTTAGTGCCACAGTCTCTTCATTGCAGACTTTTACTGTAACAGTCTAAAGTAAGAGTTTGAGGCTAGAATGCTTTTTAGCAGCTTGTAATATCTTTTCCTCGGTTTGGAAGCTCTTGAACTTGGCTATAACATTCCTAGGGGTTGCCAATTGGGGATTGAATGCAGGAGGTGATCTGTGGATTCTCTCAATCTCTACCTTACCCTCTTGTTCAAGACTATCAGGTCAGTTTTCTTGGATTATTTCCTATAGAATGATGTCCACACTTTTTCTTTTGGTCATGATTTTCTGGTCAACCGATAATTCTTAAATTGTCTTTCCTGGATCTATTTTCCAGGGCTGTTGTTTTATCAATGAGATTTCATATTTTCTTCAATTTTTTTCATTCTTTTGATTTTGCTGTTTCGTGAAGTCATTCATGTCTAATTGTTCAATTCTAATTTTTAAAGACTGAATTTCATCCCTGACATTTTCAACTTCCTTTACCTTTTGATCTATTTTTTCTTTGTAGGTCATTGTTTTTATCTTTTATCTTCTTTCCCTCATTTTCAAACTGGTCAATTTTGGCTTAAAGAACACTATGACCTATTTTGCTTTTTAAGTTCTTTTCCCAGTTTTTTTCAATCTCTCAATTGTTTTTTTGAATTATGTTTTTAATTCTTCCAGGACCTGAGTCCAGCTCACAGGAGTTCCTGAGTTTTTGCTTGGTCCTCCTCTGTTCCATTTGTTCTTTGTTCCTTACCTGAATAGAAGCTACCAATTGTAATTTCTTTTTCTGCTGTTTACTCATATTTTTTCCTTCTTTTCTCCCTCCTTATTGGCTGTATTCTTGCTCCTCTTTTTATTAGCTGGATCTGTGAGTTTGAGCTTTTCTGCCCTGAAGGGACTTCTCTGCTCAGCTGATTAACTGGATTAGGCTGATGGAGCTGGCCCTTTGTATTAATGTGCCTGTGGCCAGAACTTCCCCAGCTGCCAGTAGAGTTGAATTCAGGTGGGATAGAGCAGGCGACCCATGGCTCTATCCTGCTTCCCAGCCTGACTCTCTGCCTACTCTGCATCCTTGCGCCTTTGGTTTTCTGCCAGCTCTGTGAGACTAAACCTCCCCTGCCCTCTGGAGTCTTATTCTCTGCACTACTGATAAATTGGCTTAAGCCAGTTGAGCTGATCTGCAGAGCTAAATGTGCCCTGAGGCCAAAACTTCCAGAGGCCCAAGATGGGGGTATAGTGGCTGAAGGCTGCAACCAGCCTGCCCTATTTTCCACTTCTCTCCTCCAGTTGCCTCCTTGCTAGCTGTGGTCAGAGCCTTGAGCTTCAGGTAGTCGTGGTAGTAAGGCCCTAGGTCCTAGTTGAAGTCCTAGTCCTGAGAGCCCACCTACCACCTGAGTCTCAGCACAGTAGGCGAGAAAAGGGCTCTGGAACTTTCCTTCTTTCTTTTTCTTAAACCCAAGAATTCAACCTTCTCTGTATAACCTTTTAAGTTGAATTGAGCAAGAGGGTCCCTCAGGTCTGTCTTCTTGTTGGATTTGGTTTTCTGTCCCCCATGAAGCTCTTTGTTTTTGATTGATGTGGAAGGGTTTTCACAGAGGAATCAACTTTTGCTGCTTCCAAGCTACCATCTTGACTCTGCCTCTCTTGAGTTTAGAATACTGACGTATTAGATTTAGTCAGTTTAATGTAAACATATCTACCTCCACTATCTAGGTGGAAGAGGTCAAGTTATCCAGGAAATCCATAAAACCACAAAAATGCTTGGGCTCAAAGTATTAAAAGTGTGTATGCTTGCACTCTCATTGCATATGCTTCTGTACCAAATAGCCTCTTTTACTGGAGTACAGAGTTGGGATCAAATGTTTTGTAACAGATTAGTTTTATTAAAAGAAAGTCAAATCATAAGGAAAACAAACAGATACAGAGCAGACAAATTAAAAAATGGCCTCTGAAGGATGAACTTGCCTTTTGGAACTTAAATGAGCACATCGTACTTATAATTACTTTTGTCTTTCACATTAAAAAATGAAAAAATAAAGTGCAATGCAAATGAAAGCTACCAGGATATCATAAACATCTTCACTATCTTGGTTGATGGGATCACACAGCATTAGAGAAAATAATTAATAGAAACAAATAATGAAGAATAAAATTAAATAATTTTAAGAAGCTTTTGATGGTCAAAAGACTTAGTAAGTGAAAGAAGGAGCACATTATAGACAAAAAGGTACTAGATTTAGTTAGAAGACCTGTTTTTTAAATCCTGCCTTTGCTAGTCATTTCAGTCTCTTTTTCTGTAAAATGAGATTAGATGAGATGAACTTTAATCATCTAGCTCTAACTTTCTGCATATTACAATGTTAATCAAAGTCCTGAGTCTTCATTGTTTCATTAATTTGTTATATTGCCTAGAAAAGGTGGACTATGGAGTGGACAGTGACTATAACCCTCTTTCTTTGGATACACCAGCAGGACTTGGATCTCTGGGTGGAAAGCACACATCCTAAGGTCAATAATAGAGGACCTTTAGCCCAACAGAAACTTCTGGAATGAAACTGGAGCAAATAATGTAGACACTGTCCAAAGCTTTCTGGACACTGAATGTGTCACCTAAATGTGACAAATGAAGTGTCTCAAATCAAGAGAATATATCTTTTAAGAGTGCTTAGGAAAAGTATAACATGGATAACCCCAGATATCATCTTTCTACACGTGGCAGTTTTATTTCCCAGGAACTAATTCTGGGAATTATTCTACCTTTATGAATAGAGATTCTATTCTACTTTTATGAATAATGGGACAAGTTAGATTTTAATTGTGAAATAAAAGGGTCCTATTTTTAGCACAATGGCAAATGTGATGCTCATTGTAAAAGCAAATAAGAACTCATTGCTGTTGCTGCCCATGTATCTTGGCTAAAGACTTTTAAGAGACTTTTTTAATCCCCTTTTAAGAGGGGATTCCGCATCTAGGATTCCCAAGAATGTATTTTACTTGTGAGCCATCACAGAACTAAAGTGCTCTATTTGACAGGACCTATCAATAGGATAAAAGGATGTAGAAATGGAAAAGACCTTAGGTATCACAGGCAAAATCTTCATTTATTAGTACAGAAATGGAGGACAAGATTGGTGACTACTTGCTACAGGTTATACAATGTACTTGCCAAAGGTTACATAAGTGGCATATAGGTTAAGACCTGAACCTAGGTCTCTCATCTTTAAATCCAGTGCTCTTTCTACTGCCCCATATTAATTAGCTTCATGCTAAGTGAAAATGGGCCATAGTGGGAAAAGCTCTCAATATCACAGAAGCACAGTCCTTAAATGTGACATTCAATTTAATCCAAGAAGTATTTACTTATTATGTGTAAGGTATGCCAAGATGAGCAAGGAATTCAGAAGTGAGTTACTATGGATTAAGTTTCTGATGGTCAATGAATACATCTGAGCAAGCCACGCCTAGATGACATATTCTTGGGATGCAAATTCCCGGAAGGCAAGGATAGTGCCATATTCATTTTTGTAAGCTTCTCAGCTCCTACCAGGTTTTGTAGGGGATGTTAATCTGAAATTGTTGTGATTCATTCCATAGTGACTTAACTTATGGTTCCTATAACCAACCCTGACTTATGATATATATATATATATATATATGTGTGTGTGTGTGTATATATATATGAAGATGTTTACCTCTTAGAATTTTCTGACTTTATTTTTTCTCATTTTGAGTAATGTAATTTATTTGAAATTACTTGTTGTAGCATATATATGTGTAAATATTTTTATAAGAATAATTGAGGTCTTTTCCTCTACTTTATTCTTTGTATTTCGGGAAGTTATTCCCCCACCCCTATAGAATCTGAGTTAACACTCATCTGTAGAAACCTGAAAACATAAAAGCTCCCAAAGTTAGTCTCTTAGCACTTGCCAGATAATTTAAGAGGCAAGACCCTTTGGGAAGATTCATGTACATAGCAGTTGGCTAATAGGCTTGTAAATGTCAATTGTTTCTTGCTTTTTATTAAGCTTTACTTTAAACCCAGTTAAAAAAAAAGGTTTCCCACTTTTAAACCAATTATAAGCTTAAAGATAAGTATCTATCTGAGTCCAAAGGGCCCCATGAAACTAAAACTATTATTATTATTATTATTATTATTATTATTCCTGTTGACTCCCTAGGAGCATAGGGCTGCAACCATCTCACGCCAGCGGACTCTGTTCTGGGCAACTTCCCCCACCTGGGCCCATGTCATTCTGACTGTTTTTGTTTCATTTTCGGCAGATCTTCGCCAGGTCTGTTTTGGTCTTCCGACTTTCCTCCTCCCTGAAGGGTTCCAGCTCAATGCTTGTCTGGCTACGTTGTCTTCCGGTTTTCGTAGCGTATGTCCTATCCATCTCCACTTACGTTTCTTTATGTCCTGACTAATGGGATACTGGATTGTTCTTTCCCAGAGACTGGCATTGGAGATCTTTTCAGGCCATTTGATGTTCAAGATGTGGCGTAGACATCTATTAACAAAGACCTGGAGTTTGTTGGTATTAGCGCTCCTCACTCTCCAGCTCTCTGATCCATGTAGGAGGATGGCCTTTACGTTGGTGTTGAAGATTCGGAGCTCAGTGACGAGGGACAGTGCTTTGGAGATCCAGACAGACTGCAGGGTGTTAAATGCCTGTCTGGCTTTGTTGATTCGGTTTCTGATGTCCTCATCTGCTCCGCCGTCCTTGCTGACGATGCTACCCAAATAGGTGAAGTGGTCCGTCTCCTTGATGTTTTCTCCCTGTAGTTGGATTGGCAGGTCCTGTCTGCTGTTGACTGTGATCACCTGGTCTTCTTCTTGTTGATCTTCAGACCAGTCTTCTCCGCTTCTTCAGAGAGTCGTGCAAGTTTGGCTTGCGCATCCTGCTGCTTGTGAGAAAGGAGACAGATGTCATCCGCGAAGTCAAGGTCCTCGAGCTGTTTGGTGTGAGTCCATTGAATGCCCGTATTGTTGTCCTTGGTAATTCTTCTCATGGTCCAATCTATGACCATCAAGAAGATAAGGGGCGAAAGCATGCAGCCTTGCTTCACTCCGGTCTTCACTGTGAAGGGAGCCATCAGTTTCCCATTATGGATGACTTGGCAGGTAAAGTCTTCGTATAACCGCTGGATGATGTTGATGAGCTTTGGGGGAATCCCGTAATGCTGCATCAATCTCCAGATGATGCTCCTGTCCACGCTGTCAAATGCCTTCTCGAAATCCACGAAAGTCATGTAGAGGCGGGACTGCCACTCGATGGATTGTTCAATGATGATTCTTAGGGTGACAATATGGTCGGTGCACGATCTGTGCTGACAAAACCCTGCTTATTCTATTCTCAGCTTCTTGTCCAAGGCCTCCTTCAGTCTTTCTAAGATTACTCTGGTCAGGATTTTGCCGAGCGGATAGAAGCATGATTCCTCGCCAGTTGCTGCATTGGGATAGGTCACCTTTCTTGGGTAGCTTCACCAGATAGCCTAGTTTCCAGTCTTGTCGGGACTTGTTCCTGTTCCCAGATCTTCTGCAGGAGGGGCTGTAGCATCTCCGCTGACATTTCTGGGTCTGCCTTGAGTGCCTCAGGGGGGAATGCCGTCTGGACCTGCAGCCTTACCATTTCTCATGGTCTTGATGGCTTTGATGATCTCAACTTTGGTAGGTGACTAAATAGCATCACAGCACTTTAGGAACTGAAAGAGGTCCCCTATTCATTTTTAATGGTCTTCATTTTAGAAAATTCTTACTCCAAATGCTCCAGTGAGTTGCCTCAATTTAAAGAATTGCTGTTGTTGTTCAGTTGTGCCTGATTCTATGTGACCTCATAGTCTTTTGCCCAGGGGCTTTTCTTAGTAAAGATGCTGGAGTAGTTTACCATTTCTTTCTACAGTGTGTCCTAATTTTATAGGTGAGGAACTGAGTCAAATTGGGTTAAGTAGGGTCACATGGCTAGTAAGTACCTGAGGCCATATTTGAACTCGGACTCCATGCCTAGTGTTCTAGTCACTGTATGAATTAACTATCCTTGAATACCTTATACATAACAAATGGTAAGTGGAGCCACTTACCATTTGTTAAAACTACTTTGTTGTATAGTAGAGTCCAATTTGTAAATGACCATATATCAAAAAATGTAGAAATTGGAGTCATAAACACAGGTTTGAATTTTAATACCATTATTTACTACCTACTACACCTCAAGCACATCACAATCCTGCTGAAACTATTACTTCATCTGAAACGTGAAGGGTAGGACTTAGTTGTTTCCTGAGTCCCTTCTAGATCTAAACTCTATGATGCTATAAACTTGTGAGAAGAGCTTGGCATAGTGAGTATTGGACTTGGCATTATGATATCTGGCTTTGAATACCAGCTTAGACACCACTAGATCTGAGATCATGGGGAAATCACTTAACCTCTCAAAACTAGTTTTATTATTTAAAACATAGAGGCAATGATAATTTTGGACCTTCTTGTGATAAAATATCAAGTATAAAGGTCAGATGTCTCATTATTATGATGAATCAGATGTAGTCTTATTATTCAATTTTTTAAAATTTTGAATGAAATCTTCAAGGAACCCCCCCAAAAAGATGATAGACATATTCAATGGCTTTCTATTGCTTCTGTGATAAAATAGAAAACTATACAACTTGGCCCCAATCTATCTTTCCAGCTTCAATGAACATTATTCCTCTTTTTGCACACTGGGATCCAAATTGGTCCTCCCTCTATTCCTTACCAACGACATTCTATCTCTGTGTTCTATATCCTTATATTGGATTTCCCTTCATGCCTAGAATGTTCCCCCCCACCCCTTACCTTCAGGTTATAGATTCTTTCCTTGCTTGATGCAGCTAAAGACAGGCTCTTCTTCAATGAAGTCTTTCCTATCTCCTCAGCTTCTAGTGCTTTTGGTCCCAAACTGCCTGGTATATAGTTGTATTTATGAACTTTATGTGTGTTTTGTATATATTTTAATATATTCTTGTTGCCTCCCCTATTAGAATGTAAACTCTTGGTAAGTAAGAACTGTTTCTTTCTTTGTACTTATATCCCTAACACTTGGCACAATGCCCGGCACATAGTAGGTACTCAATAAATGCTTATTGATTGACTGATACAGTTTTCAATTGATATGTGCAGATTATGAATAAATGAAAGGAAGGAAAATAAATCCATACGGTCTTCATTATGGCTATAGATACCTAATTACAGAATGGCCGACACCTTTGCATTACAAAGTCCTCGGACAATTCGCCATGAAAAGAGAGGAAACTGCCCCTGTGGGGCTTCAGCAGGGCAGGGCAGTGGAATTTGGAAATGTAGGCCTGAGCTGAAATAGATCCTCCTTTTCTGTGGAATATTTTTGTCACTGACACAGTTTTCTTAGGGTCAGAAATGAGGACAGAGAAAACAAAAAGGTCCATGGTTATGGTCAGTGGGATTTGCTATGGCAGAAATTCTGCATCTATGAGAGGCATGTGGCAGTCCTCCAGGCAACCCAAAGAGATTTCTTGAAAAACTTTTACACAAATGAATTTCATCAACCCACCCATTTCAAACTAAATAGTTCTTTTGTGGAATAGAACATATAGTTTTTATTTGTCCTAAAAATCTCAACCATCAGAGCCTCCCACAATAAAATGTACTATGAGGTTACTACTGAAACTACAGCTCTCTGGAGCCCTGTTTACTCCTCTTTCCATTCCTTTCTCCTTTCCCAGCCTATTCTTAAATGAACCCCACAATCTTAAATGAATTTGAAATTTGGGGTATCTACTGAATCATGGCAGAAAGAACCACTCACTAGACCTCTACAAAATGAGGCTTCTCCATTTCACTCTCATCCTTCCTCATGAAAATACCATTAGAGAAAATTTGCAAATATTATTAGAATACAAGGTTTACATAAATGTAGAAGCGACTAGATGACTCAATGGGGATAGAGAGCCAAGCCTCTTTAGAGGTGGGAGGTTGTGGGTTCAAATTTGACTTTGGAAACTTCCTACCTGTGTGACCCTGGGCAAGTCACTTAACTCTAATTGTCTAGCCCTTACCACTCTCGTGGCTTCATATCAGTTTTAAGACAGAAGGCATGGGCATCCAAAATATATAAAATGTTTTACAAGTGTCAAAAGTAATTGAAATTATTTTATGACATCTTGGAAAACAATGTATAAAACCTCCAGGCAAATTGGAACAGCAGAAAGAGTAGTGTAGAACTTGAATTGAGAGGATTTTGGTTCAAATCCTACCTCTGCAATTTCCTACCTATGGATTTTTGGTTAGGCAAGGTGAACGATTTGGACAGGAAAAATGAGAGGGCTGAAATAGATGGCCTCCAAGATCTCTTTCATCTCTAAAACTATGATTCTATGAGACTAAATGTAGAAAATGGTTAAAGCTTTATGTAACTTCTGCAATAGCAAATGTTTACCTGTTTGTCTTTTATTTGAAATCATAACTCTTCCTTGAAATGAATAATTTTGATAAGAATGCTTTTTTTTGCAATGCTAGTGGGTTGGAGCTTCATAAAAGACTATAATAATCCATTTGCAAGTTTAATAAGCTGGCTGAATGAATGAATACCAAACAGATTTCTGAGTTAAATCATATTTAGGCCTAGATTTCTTTCACTTCAAATTTGACAACTGCATCTTCCTTTAGGTCTCTCATTTTCCTCAAACACTGCTGGCTAATGTTTTTGTAGGAAATATCTAAAAAAGACTGTAAATATGTAGATTGTGTCTGCTTTGACACTTATGTCCTGAAACTATGTAATTGTTAGTTTAAATCTATTAGTTCACTCTAGGGTCACTATGGAATCAGTTTCTTTTAAAGTAAAAAACCAAGTACAAGCCCTGTAGCACCTTTTGTTGTTTCAGAGCTTTGAAGAAGAAGCTGCAGCTTCGTTTTTGATTGGCTTTTCTGCATTACAAAAAAAATAACACAGATATAATTTTCTATGCCTTGAAGCTCTTCACAGGAGGGGTAGGGATGAAAATGGAGGAAAGGCATTGCCATCCTAGACAAGAGAAGTCCAGGACTGCTGGTACTGCCAGCCCAGCAAAGGAGGCATTCATTCTTTTATTCAATAATGGACAGTACACACAGCAGGCTCACAAAGGCCAATTGTAGCTACCAACTTTATTTCTAAATGGGATTCAGAATCTGCTTAAGAACAGTATCCTCTCATCGAGGGCACTGAAGGGCTGAACATAATGTACATTCTGGGCAGCGTCAGGTATGACATTGTTCCATCTTCCCTTAAGATTCTGACATCTTACTTTTCCAATAGCAAACATATAAGATCTTGCATTAGGTGCTCATTTTGTTTTGATATGCTGAGAAGCCAAGAGAAATTCCCAGGAAAAGAAAATATAAGCATCTCATTTCTTTGGCCAAAGAAAAGCCAGTTTGATCAAAATGGCTATGGTAATAGGGAAACTTAGAAGACTTCAAATAAAGAGGTGGCTAGTGGAGGATGTGGGGTAGGAATCAAGCTTTGATCACCATAAACCATTAGCCTTTGTTAGCATTTTTCCTTGGGCCACCTCTGATGTATAAAATTGTTGTCAGTCACAACCATATTTTATTTTCTTTGCATGTTGTTTACATACATCTTCAATGGCTATCCTCTATTCAAGCAACTTTTGATGTAAAATGCGTGATTATCCTGAAGATTGTCATTATTCAGTTTCTCTTTTCTATATTAAAGCTTTCTTACTCACCAACACTGACCCATAGTGTTGACATGAAAAGTATACAGGAAAGAGGACAGGGATGGAAAGAGACATGTTTTGGCAAGGGAGGAGAGGGGAAGAGGAAAGGGAGGTGGCCAGAGCCAGGGCCATGTTTGCCAAGTTATTAATTAATGAATTAATGAATCATGGGCAAGTTGGAGAAACTCTGTTTTGAACTAAGTAATTTATTTTTTCATTAGAATGGGAAATAGCGGTAGGTATGCATTTGGGTAATCACAAGAAACCTAAATGTTCACCATACTCATTAAGCTTTGTTTTTTGCTTCTGTGACTTCTCTTGCCTAATTTCTTTTGTTCTCTCAGCAGCACTACTCTATTATAAAATTATATTTATCTCTGGGTTATTAGAGTCTAGGATTCAAGTGACTTTTTCTTATTAAAAACCTTTCACAAAGAGAGTCACATTCTCATATTTCCTTTGATTTATTCCAACAGCAAAGAGATTATTATTTCAGATGTCCCTGTGAGGGTCCTTTGTTTACAAGCTATGTGCCCATGGGCAAGTCTTTTCAGATCTCTGAGTTACTGCCTCTTTGGTAAGATAGCATAATCATGCTTAGAAGACCTAAAGTTTTTGAAGATCAACTGAGATAATGTATGGAAAGTTCTTTGCAAACTTGAAAGTTCTCTGTGTAATAGTTATTACTATTATCATGATTATCACAGGAAAGAAAAAAAATAGCTACGACAGGTTTTGGCATTTCAAATTTTATTTTTTGGGGCTAGTGGGAGAAAGAAACATTCAATATGCATAGTTTTATTAGGAGAAGGCTAAATGATAACAGAAATCTTAAGAAATACCTGTAGGCTATAACTGAGGAGGAGAATATTAGAACTATGTCAAGGATAATTCAATTTAGAAGATTCTAATAAAAATCTGGAAAGGGAAAGAGATGCGGCACCATCACACATTTTTCTATGGCATTGTGACTAACACTACATATACTGGCCTGATGAGTTTTTTTAAAAACTTAAGCAGGAATTTCCTGCAATGAGGTTATACCTCCCTCCTTTTTTCCCCATAGAAAGCCAATTAGGAACCTGGAGGTGGAGATGGGAGAGAGAGAATCTAGCTCTGGAGCATGGGAACAGAAAAAGCATTGAGGTGCTCTGTTTTGTGCTAATCACTTTACAAATATCATCTCATTTGACCTTCACAACAATCCATTGAGGTATGTATGTACTATCATAATATGTATTTTACAATTGAGGATACTGTAACAAAAGTTAAGTAATTTGCAGAGTTACAGTGCCTGAGTCTGGATTTGAATTCAGCCCTTCTTGACTCTAGACCCAAGTGCTCTGTCTCCTAAGGAAGTGCAAATGATTGCTAGTGGCAGCACAATTTCCTTGTTTTTTTTTTTTTTAATTTTTCAATTAAAAACTCATGTGTCCCCCCTAGATCTTCTTTCTTATCACTTAGTTCTTAGCAATCATCTGATCTCTCATGATCTTCTGCTTACCATTTCTGGCCTTTGAAGGAAATGAAATACAGAGCAGAGCCATGCACCCTAATAAAAACAATTAAGATTTGCTAACTTGCAGCATTTCCTCCACAGAGACAGAAACTTACTCTTTATTCTGGAAATCAAATCATATCAATTGTGTATGTGGAAGGGGGATGGAGGTCTGTAAGAAGGTGCAAAGAAGTCAAATAATACATGGCAAATGTCTAGCATTTTTCAAGTGAAAATATATGGTGGATTAGGTTGGTAAAATGTTTAAGTTTTTATTGCCTCCTGCTCTGCTGTCTACAGACTCTGGCCACAGTGTGGTAGCTCTACGGAGCAGAGGGAGTGGGATCTGGGTCCTGGGAGTTAGGAATAGGATGGAGTGAAAAGGAGGATTGTGGAAAGAGTACCAAAGAAAGCCACAGGATCATAGATTTAGAATTAGAAAGGCCTAAAGGGGTCACTGGTCCAATCCCTTGGTTTTACCAATGAGCAAACTGAGCTGAGGGAGATTAAGAGATGTACTTGATGAGTCTAAAAAGCTGGTGGAGGTTAAGGCTGCAGTTCAAATTCTGCATCTACTACTTTCTCTCTCTGTGACCCTGGGAAATTAATTTCCATTTCTCTGAGCATGAGTTTCCTCATTTGAAAAATAAGAGTGACAGATCAGATGATCCCTTCTTGTTCTAAATCTTGTTCTAAACTTTATAAGTTAATTTTCAAAAGCTGACATATATTTGGAAATAAGGACATTTGTTGTAAAGGTTTTGAAGTTAATAAAAATTTGTCATCAACTGTTATTTGGGTTAATACTGAGATCATGGTAACAAATATAGTATCGTCTTTGTGTTCAGAAATTTATTTCACATACGTTAAACATGAAACAACACATTACACTGAAAAGGATCAGTCCTTTGTCTTCACTATGTGAAATTTGCCTTTATTTTAATAAATTATTAGAAATTTAAGTTCAAAATACAACAATTTAAAGACTATCATGAGGCAAAGGAAAATATATGGTATACTATGGAAAATATATGAGAAAATAGTCTCCCACTTTGATTTTGACATCAAAGAGTTCTGAAAGCCAAATTATTCAAATTTACCTTTATATACTTAAGTTTAAATTATTAGCTAACTTATGGAATTGGGGTAAAGGAGATACTTTTCTATACGTTTTGCAAATTCTATTTAATTAGATTTGTAACAATTGTTTTTATTGACATAATTTTTGCTTTTGGATTACTATCATTTTTGGATATACCCCACTTATGCCTCCTTTTCTTTCCATTCCATCTATCATAATTTATTCAATTTGATTTTTCTGGAAAAAATGTTGACAGTGCTAATTTCGAAGATGCCACATGAGAGAGCAGAAAGAGTTCTGGATGTTGAATCAGAGGGTTTGGATTCAAGCTATGTGTTACCTATGTGAGCTGAGGCAAGTAGTTTTACCCCTTGGGTCTGTTTTCTCACCCACTAAATAAGAGAGTTGAACTAAATGGCCTCTAGAGGTCCTTTATTTCCAGCTCAAAATCTGGAAAGAGGTAACTGAAAAACAAAAATTCTGACTATTCAAAAGTGGAACATCCCCCTTCCCCAAAATTTTATGGTCTGGTAAATTTAAGCATGGGGCAGTTAAGCATCACAGTGATTAGAATACTAGTCCTGGAGTCAGAATGACTTGAGTCCAAATTCAGCCTCAGATACTTACTAGCTTTGTGACGCTGGGCAAGTCACTTAATCATGTTTCCCTCAGTTTCCTCATCTGTAAAATGAACTAGAAAAGGAAAAGGCAAACCACTCTAGTATTCTTGTTTTTTGTTTTTTTTTTTAACCCTTAATTTCTATGTATTGGCTCCCTGGTGGAAGAGTGGTAAGGGTGGGCCATGGGGGTCAAGTGACTTGCCCAGGGTCACACAGCTGGGAAGTGTCTGAGGCCGGATTTGAACCTAGGACCTCCTGTCTCTAGGCCTGACTCTCAATCCACTGAGCTACCCAGCTGCCCCTCCACTCCAGTATTCTTACCAAGAAAACCCTAAATAGGTTCACAAAGAATTGGATAAGATAAAAATGATTAAATACACAAAACAATACAAAACTTTTACTATCATGCATCCTTACTGTTAAAAAAAACCCTATAAAAATTTAAAAACTGAAGCAAAGGAATAGAGGCTATAGGCCTGGAAGGCAGCTGAGACATCATTTGGTTCATTCCTCCCTGCCCCATTTTATATATGGAGGGCCTGAATGCACATTTGTCCTTGCAGAATGACTTTCTACTACTTATTCAGACATGCTAAAGACAAAAAAAACAAACAAACCATAAAAGTAGGGAAGCATTGTCTTTGACTTGTTACTGAAGGAAACAAATTTGCCTGTGTCCTATAAAGGAAACATAGCATCCCTTCAGTGTTTAGAAATTTATTCCACATACATTAAATATGAAAAAAGAATACATTAAATTGAAAAGGGTTGGTCTTATAGGTTTTCATTATATGAAACTTGCCTTTGTATTTACAAATTATTAAAAATTTAAGTTAAAAAGTGATGGCTGTTTCACAGCAGAAATGTTCTTTATCACTCAAAGCATTTTGCACAGATGTAATGGTTTTTCTATGGAGAAAGGAGGAAGGCATGTATCCAATTGGCAGTGGGTAAGATGAAAAGGAAAAAATGGGAAATTGTTGTGGAGAATTCTAATGCAGCAGAAATTCTTAGCTGATCTTTATTTAAATAGAAAAGAAAATAGAAATGGTCAATGGGATATCGATGAACATTTGTAGCACTTTAAACTCCCTCCTAAATGTATAATGGATTTCAGTGTCATTCCAGCAGTGTAATTTGAATTAATTATTGTGAATGGTCAAAATAGAGTATACTCTGCTTATTTTTACTCTGCTTATTTTTAATAGCTGCACAGAGTAACAGTGTGGTCCAGTGGGGAGATTGGCTTTGAAGTCAGAAGACAGGAGTTTAAATCTCAGCTCCCTATCTCTGTGGCCCTCACTTTATTCATATGTTAAATGAAGGAGTTGGTCTCTGTGACTTCCAAGGTTGCTTTCAAATTATGGTCTATGATCCCATGATTCCAGGTTATGTTTCAAAAAGTATAGAAAGTAATTCAAGTATCACTGTCTAGGAATGTTTTCAAAATGGGGCTGATTTTTTATATATCTGTGTTCTCAAGACAACTTGTTCATTCAAGAACTTGCTCTCACTAAACTTTTGAAGCACAGTCATACCTCAGTTTTCCTTGATAATCTGTCTGAAAATAATTGATGAAATCCAAAACCAATTATTTCCATATCAATCAATGCAAATCCAATTAATTCATTCTAGACACTTCAGAATACATACCAAAAACATTTTATGGAGAATATAGTGTTTAATATTAAAAAATAAGAAATTAATATAAAATGGATATAAAAGACTAAAGTAAAGAATAAATGAACAGTTAACATGGCATTTACCTTTCTGAAGACTCTTCTTGGCATATAGAAGATTTTTGCGGAGAGGAGAGAGAGGTTATTGTTTGGAAGGGGAATCCCCTTCTATAAGGACCTTAGGTATCAAGGCACTATCTGGAAAGATTTTGGAAAGAAGCTGAAATGTAGAGGAGTTGTTACCTTGATTATATCCCTCTTCTCAGTTGAGATACTATGGAAGAATTTCTGCTTGACTGAATTTAGATATCTCAATCCCAGTGAGAGAGCTCATTCATTTTGTATAGTCAGGTATAAGTCTCCTCCATATGCTTTATCTTATTTTCCTTTGCTATCTTATGGATAAATGCATTTATTTACTTTTCAATACATGTATTGCTCACATAGGACAGGAGAATGGGTGGGTGGCCCTTTGTTTTTGCAAAATTAGCATCAAGGTCAAGTGGGCATGCCTAAGGCAACTGAGGAAAACTGAAACAAATTTTTCATGGAAAAAATTGAGGGACGAAAACTGAAACGGATGATAACCGATGTCAACAAAAACTGAGGTGTTACAGTAATTAGTTGTTCCAGAAGAGCAGAATCAGAGCAGTAGGCTAGAGAGAACGAAGCTGGCTTTAATATCAGTCAAATATTTTTTTTCTGAAACTGTGCTGATTTCCCTGATCTTGAAATCATGCTTTTGGTATTCTTAGTCTGGTTGTTGTTGTTAGGCTCATGCTCAGTGTCCAGGCACTTGCCTGAAGCAGTGAAGGGCAGCTACCTTCATTGTTCTCTTCCCTTTCAATCCTGGCATGTTTTTCCTTCCTGCTCCAATCTGGAGTTCTGATTTAAAAATCAAAGAAGGGCAAAGAAGGATTCTGGATTGCTAGGGGAACGAGGTGGGAATTGGGTGGGGATCATGGTGTACCTAGTCTACTGTCTCACATAGGGTCAATATTTGCTTATAGACTGATGGACCCTCACCACTGCCTAAAGTTTTCCAGGTAATGCTATCCAGGTAATTAGCCTATCTTTTAACTCGATTGTCTGTCTGGCAATATGCAGGGCAAAATGATTTTTGATAAAGAAGATGATTGAGAGCAGAAATCATGCCATGTCTAGAAGTTACATATATTGATATATTGAGACTTATTCTTCTGAGCTCCAGGGAATTTGTGACAATTGTGACCTCTATTTTTTCATCTGCTGTAGCCTCTTAGAGAGGTCTGTATGTGCTACTGCTGAAAACTTTATATCATCCAGAAGCCCTGAGAACTATTGCTGGTGCTTTAGCCAGTTTTCCAAGTGGAATCAGACAAAAAACAACTTATTTCTCAAGATATTAGCAGCTAATCTAAAAAAGGAGAATAGCTCTCCACCCCCAGTCGTCTACCTTGATTAGTACTTTATTTGATATGACTCCATATTATTTGTGATTACTCTTTACAGTGAGATTGTTCCTTCCTCATGTTGGCAAAATTCCCTTTTCTTAGTTCCCTACTTCTTGGAATGAAATGCATTTACATAAGGTCATGAAGTTTAGTACCTGAAAGCTGAGACTGATGAGTAGCCTAGAGAGAGCTGCATCCCTTGCAAAATTCTTAAGAGCAATTACTAATACTAATGATTTAGAATTTGGCCTGGACATAACTAATTACATCTTTTTAACTTCCCTTGGAAGACCTACCAATATTGGACTTAAAATTAAGACAGTTGAGGCATTTTAATCTTTTGCCTAAGGGCAATCTGTCTGCTTCAGTTACCCTATTGAACAGAGTATAGAGTATCTCTTATTTCCTCTTTACTCTCAGGAATGCTCTCAAAAAGTCTCAGAATAAAGGTACTATGTTGAAATGAAGCATTTTCGGTACATCTGATGCATTAGTTAGAACAGACCTACCAATAAGCGGCATAATAAAAGTCATTAAAGAACTTCTCATTTTTAAAATAGAATAAACTTGATATATACTTTTTTACAAACTTTCATTTGAAAGTATAAACATTTGGTGAAGGAAAATAGCAATAAGTATTTTTTAATGATCTAATATACTTAATTTACATATTTCCTATAAACTCAAAACTCTCAGAAGACAAAAAATTTAAGCAATATTACTCCTCCCCCCCCCCCGTTGAAACAACATGCAAATGAAGTATTAAAAGCATTTAAAGATAAAGGCTTTTTTCAGTATATGCTTTAAGAAATTCAAAAAACCAATTTTTATGATTACAAGACAGTAGAATGAATCAACCAAATGACCAGTCTAGAGAATAATGATTAAAATCTGTATCATCTGCATAAAAATTAAGGCAAGATTTTGTACCATAAAAATTATATCCTGCATTGAACCCTAAGGGAACTGTGAAGAACAATTCAGTTTAGAGAAAACATGATTAGAAAAAAGCTGTGATTAAAAACAATCATTTAGAAGTTGCAAGAAAGCCCAATATTTGTTAAATTCACATATACTTGTTCTTTTCCTAATGAAAATTATACATCCGCATATGCTGAATATGATCTTTGAATTTTGCCCAAAGACAGAATAGAAATAGAAATTTTGAAGTACAAGAAACTTATACAAACATCTAGTCTACTTAGTATTTCTTTTTTTTTTTTTAATTTTTTATTTATTTTTAAACCCTTAACTTCTGTGTATTGGCTCCTAGGTGGAAGAGTGGTAAGGGTAGGCAATGGGGGTCGTGACTTGCCCAGGGTCACACAGCTGGGAAGTGTCTGAAGCTGGATTTGAACCTAGGACCTCCCGTCTCTAGGCCTGGCTCTCAATCCACTGAGCTACCCAGCTGCCCCTTCTACTTAGTATTTCTGAGTATGTATAATTTGAGTAATTACACACATTTATCTATCTTGCTTTATATGACAAATATGTACATTTGAAACTAGATTATGGACTTTAGACAAATTTAGAATTTCCCCCCACTCAGTATGAATCAGGTACAAATTGACACAGTTGTCCTATGAACGGCTTGCACCAAAAATTTATTGTGTCTTTTACAGGGAGCATGGTGCAGTGGAAAGGGCACTTGATTTGGAGTCAGGGGACAAGGGTTAAAAACCCTGGTAAAATCACTGACTTTTGGGCCATAGTTTCTTCATCTGTTAAATGAGAGCATTGGATTAGGAGATTTGAAGTTTCCTTTCAATTCTAAACCCACAATCCCATATTATAGCTTTGAGAACAGAGGCTATGATTAGTTAATATTTCAGAAACAGGTGCTAGAAAGACAGGTAGATAATATAAATTTCATTGCACTTATAAAATTATTCAAATTGTAAATTTCTTGCCTGAATGAAAACTTTCAGGCATGCTGAGAATGAGTCATTAGAAATACAGGTAGGATGAAAGGATCACTTTAGTGACTGGTTTCAAGACTGAAATGAATAGTCCTACAATTTAAAACTCAGAAGATAAATGCATGCTCTGGTTGAAAGAAAAGCAAGAGTGGGAGTATTTCTATTCATGTTGTGCCCAGGGGCCACTTTGGAATCACTTAGAGAGCTCATGTTAATGGCAAATAAAGTCTAGAAATCAGAATCTTTCTGGAAGCTGGAGATGGAATGCCCTCAAAGCCAAGTTTGAGATGATGAAGTTGGCACAGGGCATCAGGTGCCTTTTTTATTTAAAGAGAATCAAAATAAAGATAATAGAAGGGTTAGCAAGGAAGTAATATGAAAAGAGAAAGAAGGTAAATGGGAACTTACAGTCTTTTTTTTTTTTTTTTTTAAACCCTTACCTTCCATCTTGGAGTCGACTGTGTATTGACTCCAAGACAGAAGAGTGGTAAGGGCTAGGCAATGGGGGTTAAGTGACTTGCCCAGGGTCACACAGCTGGGAAGTGTCTGAGGCCACATTTGAACTCAGGACTTCCAATCTCTAGGTCTGGCTCTCAATCCAATGAGCTACCCAGGTGCCCCGGGGAACTTACAATCTTTGAAAAGCTTAGGGAAAAGAATGGATAATTGATTATTTAACAGTTTTAATGTTGAGAATAATAACTTATGATGATTTCCATAATTATTTGCTCAAAGAAAGGATGATTAAAATATAGATTTTTAAAAAATCTTTTGTATAAATAACTCTTAGAATTTGACATCTACAATTCTCAAACAGTTAGGCCATAATAGGCTATGAAGCCTATTTTCATTTTATAGAACTACAGAACATAAGGGCTATAAGGAGATCATACCAACTTCTCCCTCAAGCAAGAGATTCAGTTCCAACATCCCATTTTCTCCTCTTGAACCAAAAGAACAAGTCCAATCTATCTCCATAAGACAACCTTTTAGATTTTTGAAGACCATAATCATATCAAAAACCAAGATCTGTTCCAGGTTAAATATCCAAAAATTTATAGTATCCTATGATCATAGTTTTTAAGCAAAAAGAGTCCTCAGAGCTCATCCAGTATACCTCTCACTGCCTCAGTTTATAGATGAGGACATTAAAGTACCAAAAGTGATATGATTTGCTTAGGGCAAGTAAGTGGCAGAGATAGGATTTTGAACCCAGGACCTCAAGGTCCTGATGAAGTGCTTCTTCCTCTGTACCGCAGGTGCCTATATATTGATTATTGGCAACCTTGGTTAAAATCAGAAATTGTAGTGCTATATTAAAAAGCATAAGCTAGAGGAACTTTGATTAGTTTTATACAGAGGAACTGAATTTGCTAGCTGTCACTTTTAGTGTAATATATGCATGCATATATTACATTTGTAAAGTTTTAAAATATAAAGTATACATTACATACTTTTAGATATAAAGTATATGTATATATAAAGTTTAAAAAATATAAACAAAGTAGTAATTTTTATATATCAGTTTTTTTTTCTGGAACAGTTGCAAATCTGTACCATAGTTCTAAATGTGACTAAGGGCACCATGTAGAACAATGGTGACAAACTGTATAACACGGCAGTACTGATGGATGGATCTTGGCACAATATCTGCTTTTCAGTAATGGCATTCTAAGGTTGAAAAAGTACTCACACAGTATCAGCCCTTGTACCAGCTACTGACAGTTACTGCTATTTTTTAATGTAAGAAAAAAAAGCTTTAAAATTTCCCTTCAATTTTTCTTGTTATGTAACTTCCTGAAAAATATTTAGCCATTTTGTCATAAAAATATTGTTATAAAGAACTTATTTTTTTCCAAAAAAGAATTTAAGTCAATGAGAATGGAGAAAAATATCAAGATAGTGTACAAAGATTTGGTTGAAAGTAAACTCCCCTTTTGATTTCAATTGGATATGCAAAGTATCACAATTCAGTAATAAACATATTTATTTTTCTCACTAAGGAAAAGTTGTGGGTATAATTTCTCCTGATAATGATGGCAGATAGTATCATAACATTTTATGATATATCATGCTAATATGAGAAATAAAGAGAAAGACAGTTTTCTCTAGCTGATCTTTGAAAATTTTACCTGAAAAAGAAAATCCAGTACTTTTTCTACTGCAATTTCAAGATTCTTTGTGTGAAACCTTACAGACATTTGAATAATAATGGACATATTTTAATAATAATAGATAATATTTATATAGTTTACTATGTGCCACATACTATACCAAATACTTTTTAATTATCTCATTGGATCCTCAAATAGCCTTTTTGATCTTGTGATGTAGGTGCTATTGTCTCCATTTTACAGATGAGGAAACTGAGGCAAACAGAAGTTAAGTGACTTGTCCAGTGTCACACAGCTAGTGTCAGAGACTGGATTTGAACTCAAGTTTTCCTGACTCTGGGCCCACCATTCTATTCAACTCAACTCAATATATCCCAAAATAAAATCATTATCTTTCCTTTTAAATACATTCTTTTTTTGATGGTTACATATTTATTAGAAGGCCATTCAATAAATATATTATGTTAGTGATATTTCAAAAAAGCAGAACTATTTTTTGGAAGGGATTTCTGGAAAAGAAATGCAATTACAACATTATTGAAGCCAATTAATTGGCAAGCTAACAGTTTAATAATCTCTTAAATTGAAACTGTTAAGAAATAACACCAAGAAAGTGCTTGTCAGAGATGTTTAAAATTAAAGATGAAAGTTTAAGAGTTATCTGTGCCTTTGGCATAAATGTAAACTTCAATTTTAAGCCCCTGGTTGGAATAGGAATATGCTTCTATGGTATAAAATTAGCTTAGCATGGGTGCCTGGCTTGTTGTTTAGTTGTTTCAGTTTTGTAAAACTCTTCATGACCACATTTGGGATTTTCTTGGCAAAGATGGGGAATGATTTGCCATTTTTTTCTTCAGTTCATTTTACAGAAGAGGAAACTGAGGCAAACAGGATCATGTGACTTACCTATGATCACACAGCTAGGAAGTGTCTGAAATCAGATGTGATATCAAGAAGAGCCAGCACTCTATTGGTTGCATCACCTCGTTGCCCTGCTTGGCATATCTTAGGTGTTTAATAAATGCCTGTTGACTGGTTAAAGCCTCAGAACTTTTTAGAGCTAGAAGGAATTATTCTTGCTCATTCAATCAAATTCACATACTTTATAGTTTAAAAACCTGAAAATCTTAATTTATTACCCAAATCTAAAAAGATAACATGTCAAAGACACATTTATATGATTAAAAAACATTTTTTTTTGGTTCTAGATGATAAGATCCTTAGACACAAGTATTTTCCCCTAGATAATTAATTTTTGTATTTTTTTGGTGCAGAGATTTATTTTAAAGTATTCATAATCTGAAAATATTGTCCATTTTAGACTACTGAAACTAATAATATTTGTTACCATGGAAACATACAATGATTTAAAATTGTTAAGTATAGAACATCTTTTAGTTTAGCAGAAGCAAAAAAACAAAAACAAAAACAAAACACTGTTTCAGTAATGGGCAATATAATCTTTATGCTTTTGTTTATTTCTTGATCCCACAAATTTCAGATACTGCAAAAGTCCTTTATTAGTCTATGAAAACTTTTGCCAATCTCTGAATTACTTACAAATAATGGCTAATATAAGTGTATTTCTTTCTGGCTGATATAAGTGTATTCTACTGGGAAGGAAGGAAGAGAAAAGCATAAAATGCTAGATTTATGAATTCAAGGTTTGATATAATGAGTATAAAAAAGGAAGAAAAGAAGTAAATAGTTATTAAGCTTTATTATAATGTTAGGCACTGTACTAATACTAAGTAGTCAACAAAATGTTGTCTCATTTGACCCTCACAACAGCCTTGGAAGGGAGGTACTAGTCTTATCCCAATTTTATAGCAGCAAAAACTGAAGCTTAAAATAATAAAGTGACTCACATCACTAGTTAAATGTCTGGAGGCAGGATTAGAATTCAGACTTTCCCAAATCCAGGTTTATCACTTTACTTTCTGTACCCAATGAGTCTCAGCTTCCTTATTAAATTCTAGAGTTACTGAATTAACATAATAGTTCTAAGGACATGGATTCTTAGTCTTCAGGGAATTGTAATAATTTACCATTTATTATATTCTTCAACCACCTTCTTGTTGGCTCAGTCCCACTTGGCATTTCCTTTAATGTTCCCTTCACCTTCCTGATGATGCTATATGAGATATTCAAATGCTCAAATTGCTTTCCCTCTGTGACATTTCTTCTGATATCTATTCTTCCTCCTTCCCTCTGGCTTCCAGTGGTCCTTTGTGATTTTATGCCCATATTATTTAAAAAATTAAAATGAAGTAACACTACTTTTGGGGTTGGTACCAGATTTCAAAATAGCCCTGATAGACATAGCCTATAATGTTGAGAAACCATAATTGGGAATCCTAGTTCTTAGAGCAAGAATCTGCAATTAAAAAAAATAGATGTGTGTTTCAATAAAATAAAAAGGTTTTATTTTATGCATTTAAAATAATTATTCTGAGAAGAGGTATATAGGTTTCACCAGATTTTTGAAAGGGTCCATGATCCAAAAAAAAAAGGAAGAACCTCTGCTAAGAACTCCATATAAGGAACCCTTTATGGCAGTCAATCCTAGCATTCTATATAATTCTATGTGACAACTATTCTTTTTTTTTTATAGTATGTTTTTTTTAAACCCTTGTATTCGGTGTATTGTCTCATAGGTGGAAGATTGGTAAGGGTGGGCAATGGGGGTCAAGTGACTTGCCCAGGGTCACACAGCTGGGAAGTGTCTGAGGCTGGATTTGAACCTAGGACCTCCTGTCTCTAGGCCTGATTCTCACTCCACTGAGCTACCCAGCTGCCCACTGTGACAACTATTCTTAAAGGAAGAACACACCACCCGGTCATGCTATACCGCACAAACTTCATAAGAATTATTTTATTTTTAAAAACCTTTTGTTTTTTTAAACCTTTATCGTCTGTCTTAGAATCGATACTAAGTATCAGTTCCACAGCAGTAAAGCAGGAAAGGCAAGATGAATGGGGATAAATAACTTATCCAGGGTCACATTGCTAGCGAGTATCTGAGGCTACATTTGAACCCAGGACCTCCTGACTTCAGGCCTGGCTCTCTATCCACGGAGACATGTAGCTGCTATTAAAAGTCTTTTAAACGGGATAAGCACTGTCTGCCAATATCATATTACTATTATGTTCCGCAGGTTAATCAAACTGGGACTAGACTTTGTATTAACTTCATAAACATAGTTTGCTATGCTACATTATAGATAGTAAACATTTTAGATAAAATGAGTTACTGAGTACCCTGCTTTGTGACTGTATCTGTGTCAGCTTCTAACATAGTCCCTAAAACATCAATATTTTGCACATATTAAATTGATACAACATGATAAGTACAGCAGATTGAACCACAGCATCCCTACTTCCTCTTATAAAAATTTCCTTATCTTCACTGTGGTTAAAGATGTATTTGTTTTCTTCAAAATGGAATTAAGAACATGAATATGACATCCCTTAGAATTTACATAATGCTGTTGCATTAAGGCCAAAGCACATAATCTTAAATACCTCAAACAAAATTCCTTTTCTTTTTTTTATCTTCCAAAATAAGGTTTTCTGATTCTAAATTCCAGTTTTTTTGGTACTTTCTTATGCGTTTAATATTTACTAATAGAGCTTCCTACCTAACAATGCTAGTTTTGAGTATGAGAACAAGATGACTTTTCACAGAAATCTGTATCCCTTTCCCCAAAAGACACATAAACCTTCAAGTAAAATGCAGTCATGGAATATTTATATTTTTACTATCTCCTCTGCTGACAGACATCCCTCTTACATCAGCCCTATTTCCCCCTGTAAATTGTAACAGTGTCAAAATAAAAAATAACTGATACGAGAAGCTCGACCTAATGAATGAAGTACTCTAATTTTGATGGATCTAAATTATATCCATCTCCCCAGATTGCATTAGACAGTGAGTGATGTATGCATCTGTAAATTGCCTCTTACCTCCCTGATGGTGAAATTAAATTGGATAAAAAGGATGTCATATTCCATTTTCCATTTGTAAAATCCACCTAGCATTTACCATTGAAGCCTACTGTATGTATGTAGTTCATTAGGGAGTTGCTTAATATAAGAGATATTTAAATGCTTCTCAGATTTAAGGGGTGGCACTTCACTATGGAAAGGTGAGAGAGAGGGCATAATCAATAATCATGTTAGGTGTCTATAGGCACACAATTTTCATGTTCCTTCATTAAAACATTTTTTCGAGGAGGCGAGGAGAGGAAGAAGAGTAGTGAGAATATTGGTAATTATTCTTAAAGTAAGAAAAGCAATTTGAAGAAGAAAAAGAAAAAGATGCTTCATTAGGAAGGTAGGAAGATAAAAAAGAACTACCAGGACTGACCCTTGCTATTTATCATGAGTGAAACCTAATGAGGAAGAAGCAGCTTGTTTTAACATTCCTCTGGTCTCCCTTGATTATCCCATAGTTCTCCACCATGTATGAGTCAGAAAACACAAATAAGAAAGGTTTTGGGGATTGGGATTGGGCAGAAAACTGCAATATGAACTAGTTTGCTCTTTGAAATAATGTGTCCAAGATACAATGGACCTAGATATCAACAGAATTAGGGCCATAATTAGCAAGACAAAGGGGTAAAACAGAGATTGACTTCAGTTTGTAAGGAGTATTCTGACCAACACTGGAGTGAATGCTAGTACTTGTTGCTCACCACTGGCCAAAACCCATCACATCTGTTATTTGTACTATTCTAAGATTGTGTATTCTCTTTGTTTTACCAACTATTCACTTGTCCTTCCGTGGACCTAATGACCTGGAATAACTCTAAGTAATACATTTTACTTTGAAGGGTCAGGATCAATAATGGGGTGCAGAGGGAAACAAATTTCATGTTCATCAAATTTTTATGAATCATAATACATGATGTCATTATTTGCAGTAGACTAGGTAATGCTATTCCATCTCTTCTCTCTCCATCTTCAGGGATCTTCCACTGTCTACAGAAGTTCCTTGGTTCATTCCCCTCCCAGCTGTGCTTCTCTGAGTCTCTGTACTTTGCCACACCATGACTCTGCTGACTACTTACATTGGAACGTCCCTTCACCATGCTATGCTAGTCAATAAACAAATAACATTTATTAAGCACCTACTATGCGCCAGACACTTGGATAAGCTGCTACTCTCCTTCTCCCTTTTGGTGAATTCTTTTGAGGACCTTCATTTTGGAGACAGGCTCAGAACAACGACGTCTCATTTCCTTCCTGCTCTCCTCTCGACTCTAACCATTCTCTCTCCCTTCCTTCCCACTGTATTTATGCTGTCTTCCTCATTAAAATGTAATCTCCTTGAGGTCACAGATTTTCTTTTTGCTTGATTAGTACAGAGCCTGGCACTGAGTAAGTGCTTAATAAATGCCTGTTGCTTGTTACTATAATGAATTCAACATTTAAAAATGCTTACTGTGTGCAAAATTGTGGGCTAAATGCTAACGCTTTGAAGATAGGTAGAACGAACTCCATTCTCGAGAAACTTACAAGCAATAGTAGACAAACACGGGTCCTTGATTTCTAGGGTTTAAAGAGACCAGGATACTGTGTCTGATATATAATTCAGAGAGATGGCTGCTAGAGCTAGAGGAGATACGAGGTTCATATACATAAAACCAAGCCATAACATTATTTCCCTCGGTAACTTGTCTTTCTCCTTTACACACATACTGCACAGTTTGTTCTTTTGTGACTTTATAGCTACTGCTCTTGCTATAACTTTCACCTGATGGATGAATGTTTTGTTGTTGCTATGGATGCTATCTTTTTGGGGGAAGACTAACAGTAGGAATAGTGAGCACTATAGTGTTATAGCTTATCCAAGAGACGTTCCTCTTTTAAATAGTCAGCAATTTGTGAGACAGGGAACACCTAAAGCAAGGCCAATGATTTCTCAGTTTGGTGATGAGCTAATATCAGTCCCAGAATCCACAAGTACTATAATATATATCATAGTCACATGAATTCTTTCCAAGTTGGATAAAATTCATATCCTTGATATCAGGTATATAAATAAACATGAACCAGGAAAACATGAGGATGAGGACCATATTCCTTTCTCTCTCACCACATTTGATTATTTTTATTTTTACCAGATGACAGTCTACTGGGGCTTTCATCATACAATATCCATACAATGTAGAAGTTAAATGCTATGTTTAGTTATGCTCATGGTCTGAAATCTTCTATTTTAATTTGAGCCTGGACATAATGTATTTGGGAAGTCTGTCTACTTCATTTGAAGGAAAGCACTGAGGTAAGTAATTACAATATTTAACCAGAATATTGAATTAGAAATACTGAATGTGAATATATACACGTTCAACCTATTAGCTAGATCAAAATCCAGAGACTGGCCAATGGAAGCTCAGTCCTAAGAGAATGCACACTTAATTCTGGCTGTCATTCCAGGCAAAAGGCTTTTCTTGTCTACTCATTAAGTGGACGGCAAATAATCACAGAAAACCTTCTCTTGCTTTGAAGTGGAAAGTTGGGCCCCTCCATTCCAAGTCATCTCAGGCTTCCAGAAGCAGGCTCACTACACCTTCCACACAGTTTCCCAGCAGACAACCTATTGTGGGCACTCCAAGGGACCAAGCCCTTAGTGGCCAGGCCCTTATTACGGCTGATTTTATGGAAAGTGGTTGTTCTCAGAGAAGGCATTCTCTGCCTCAACAACATAGCACTGGTCAAAATATTCTACAAACACGTAAAATTCTCTTGTAAACTCATTTAACCGCCTGGAGCCAATCTTACTAGACTCTCTTTGTTCATGACATGAAGTCAAAATGCCTGTATAGATTTCCTTATGAGATGGTATAGTACAATCAAAAGAGATCTGGTTTTGGAATCAAAAGAACTGTGTTCAAATACAAATTCTGCTATTTACAACTATCTTTGTGTCTTTGAAAATCCCTTCACTTTTTGGGGCTTTAGTTTTTTGCCTACAATATGAGCTACTTGGGCCAGATGACCTACATCCCTTATCACTCAAATCTTTCATCTGATAATTAAAGGATGTTCCTGGGTCTTTCTCTTTCCCACCAATTTTTCTTGATTCATAGGCCTTTCTTCAGAGAAGACTGGAGAAAGACAGTACATAGAAAGAAAGTTAATAGCAACAGGTCAAAGACTAACTGAATTAGCCCAAAGGGCTAGGGCCTCCTAGCAACAATCATCCCACAAGAAGAGCAGAGGTGGCTGGCTTTTGAAGCTCAGAACTGCTAACCACTACTGCTGGATCCCAACAGAGTAAAAATTTGAGGTTGTTGCTTGGTTTAGGCAACAGCTGGAGAAATATTATCACTTAGAATACAGAAGTCTGCAAGATCCTTTCCTAGGCTAAAGAGAAGTTTAAAGGAGGAAGTGAAATCAATCACCCAAGGCTCAAAATAGACCAGTGGGAGAACTAAAACCACTATTCCAAAACTAAGCTCTAAGCCAATTGCATATTGCTCATAAAAAGTTCTTTTGCCTTTTAGATACACTACGATCTCTGGATGGTCTCAGATTTTTTACTATTTAAACAATTCAGTTTTTTTAAAAAAGTTATTTTAAAGGGGGGCAGCTGGGTAGCTCAGTGGAGTGAGAGTCAGGCCTAGACAGGAGGTCCTAGGTTCAAACCTGGCCTCAGCCACTTCCCAGCTGTGTGATCCTAGGCAAGTCACTTGACCCCCATTGTCCACCCTTACCACTCTTCTACCTATGAGACAATACACCGAAGTACAAGGGTAAAAAAAAAAAAACCAAAAAAAAAGTTATTTTAAAATTTTATTTGTTTTGTTTATGTTAAAATTTCCAGTTATCTCACACCATTCCTCCCCTTTATGCACTAAAGGCATCATTTAACAAAAAGATATATGCATATATTTTCTTATTTCTATCACTTCTTTCTCTGGAGGTGGAAATACGCAAGTCATTCTTCAAATAATACTTCTGTTGCTGTTTAAATGTTTTCTTGGTTCTGCTCACTTCACTCTTTACAATTTCATGTAGGTTTTTTCATGTTTTAAAAAAATTAATCTGCTCATCATTTCTTATGGCATAGTATTCCACCACAGTCATATGCCACAACTTGATCATAAGAACACAATCTGGTATATGATATGGTATTCCTCCATAAACTTTGGGTGATCCAGTACCTGCAAATAATTTCAACAAGCCTTTTCTAAATCCTTATATCATACATTCCAGGAAGATGAACCAAAATTATATCGATCCTTCAACATTTTCTTTTGCATATATATTTCAAGTCTTGAAGAAATGTCTATTTTCTGTTTAAACTTTCATAATTTCTTTATTTCTTCCTTTTATACTTTGCTGGATCATAGAATTGGGATTCCCCTAGTTATTTTCTATTGCTTCTTTACCAGTACTTATTCTAACCAGCTCTCTTTTACTTCATGGCTATGTTGTCTACTACTCTATTTATCACTTGTAATTGGTACCACCAGTACTAGCTAGGGCTCTGTTCTCTCTTTTTTTTACTTAGGCTTTCTCCACTCCTATCTTCTATTAAAATTTTTTTTGAGTCGTGTCCAACTCTTTGTGACCTCATTTAAAGTTTTGTTGGCAAAGATACTGGAGTGGTTTGCCATTTCCTTTTCCAGTTCATTTTACAGATGAGGTAACTGAAGCAAACAGGGTAAAGTGACTTGCCCAAGGTCACACACTACACAACTGAGGCTAGATTTTATCTCAGATCTTCTTGACTCCAGGCCTAGCACTGTATCCACTGTATCACCAAACTGTCCCTATGAAAAGTACAGGCCTGCTTAAAAGAAGGCTGTTTCAGGCTGTACTGAGTACCTCTCATCCCTGGAGGTCTTTAGGCAGAGGTTGGATGGCCACTTGTGAATGATGTTAAGGAGGTACCTGATCAATTATGGGTTGGGGTATATATAATCTTGGAGGTTGTTTTCCTACTCTCACTCCTCCCCTTCTTGTCTCCAATATTTTCTCCCATGCTTTCAAGCTTTCTTATGAGACAGTTCATTTCTTATTGATGTTGATGAACCACCTAGAGTGTTTCTTTATTTCCATGTAATATAACTGATGAATCCCAACTCATTGGCTATTATCTTCAGGTCTTTAGCAATTCTTGGCTATGTTCCCTTGTTAATGAGTGTTCAAAGGCTGCTTCTTCTCTCAAAGAGGTAGGTTTTTGTTTGTTTGTTTCTGGAGATGGTCACGGAGCAAGGGCAGGCAGGGAGAAAATCTATTGCTAAAGAATGGAATGTCTAAGCCAAGAATTGTTTCAAAAGCCTGAAAGAGATACAAGGTGATGCTTCATTGCAACTCATGATATAAAGAAATAAACAAACATCTTTGTCAGCTCAATTCCTAGTGCAGGAGAATGACACAGAAAATGTCCATGGGAAGAAGAGACAAGGGCACAAGAAAGGAGATGAGAGTGTTGGTGGAGCTTAGTATACTAACAATATAAAAGACAGCATTCTTAGAGTTCTCTGCTGTGATAACTATAAGGCTCTAAGGAACTGTATGCTTGTCACTACCAGGATATTTCTACACAAGCACTAATGTGTGGAGTCAAAAATAGTTCTTTTCACTTCTCTTTTCCTTGTTCTTAAAAAAAGGGAAAGGGAAGAAATTTCGCACTTTATTTTAAGTTGCATATGTCCTCATTTGAAAGAAACCTTTCAAACAGATAGATTTGATAGAGACAGAGAGCTGCGGTCCTTCCTTTGATACCTTTTATCTGTATGGTTCTAGGCAAGTCACTTAACCTCTTAGTTCTAGATATAAATCTCTTAAGACTTTAAGTTTCAGAGAAGTTATTGATCTGTATAAAAAGAGACAGTTCTTCAACAGGAGTTTTCTATACTAATGAAACAAAAAATCTGGAAAAATGTCCATTTTTATATTAAAACATCACTGTTAAGACTGTTTTCTCTTAATTTATAATGGCCTTCTAGAAATAGGTCTTATTTTATGGATTCATATTAATTAAATTTAACGTAGTTGAATGCTTTCTAAGAAAAAGTGTTCAACTTTCAGCAAAGTGTAATTTTGTCCGAGGCAAAACCAAAAATCTTGATTGGATTATTAAAATTAACCCCTTGAATAGTTAACCCCCAATTTATGAATGAACTGTATCCAAAGCTTAATGTTTAAGACAGTTAATAAACATTTATTTAGTACCTATTCTTTGCTAAGACTTAGGCTAAACACTGTGCTGTCAGTCATCTGGAACCCAGAACACACTTTCAAATAGAAACCATGTTATAACTTCTATGCAGGTGACTCTAGGTTCTTGAATGCCATGCCAACAGGTCACAAGTTTTGGTAGGTGTATTGGAGAGACTTAGAGCATGCTATTTTTGATGTATTCTGTGACTATTATCCAGGAACAAAGATTGTAGAAGCCCTTTCTCATAAAGCTAAACATCGAACAATGACTTTTTTTAACCTAAGCAATTTATTAAAATTTCTACCATGGTATGGTAGGTATAATATCTACAAGAATTCTTTACCATGTGAACTGAGGTAATTCTTTTCCTTAAGAGGTATCAAAACCATCATTTAGACATAATTGGCTTGTCTCTTGGCCACCTGAGTACAAAAACTCAAGAGAAGATCCAGTGATTCATGGATACTTGATTATTGAGCTGCCACAGGGCAACTAAAAGGGTGGGGAGCTGCATCCATCTAAATCAATGTGATTTCCTCACTGAAAATCTTTGTTAAATATCCTTCTTTTGTTATGGTTATGTAAAAATCCTTTTGCTAGCCATTAGTCAGACTTCAAGTGTCTAATTTTGGTTCAGTTTCAGATCTGTACTGGCTTTGTCAGTTCTGAGTCAAAATACATCAACAAATCATTTACACTTAGCCCTTCTGAACCTCAGTTTGCTGATGTATAATGTAGGGATATTAATAATACTCTGTACCTCAGAGGGTTGTTTCAATGATCAAGTGAGATGATGTAGTTATGCTTTACAAATTTTAAAGTTCATAATAAATGTAAAATATTATTATCAATATTAATTATGATAAAGAGGAAGAAGATGATATGGATGTAGAAGAGGGGTTGCAGTATATATTCATTAAGGGAGTTTTCACACCAATGAAATAATATAATCTTGAAGTTCTCAAGTATATAATTGATATATTACATTTGTAGCACGTTTTACAATTTCCTAAGCTTATCCATGTACATTAGATCATTTAGGTAAAAACTTAGATAAGTAAATCTCTTTCCTTGTAGTTTCCCTCAAGAGAGTGGACTATTGTGCTGAACTTTACTTTTCTCTTCAGGTCATGAAAGACAGATTGTGTGGGGGGGTGAGATACAAGATGGAAGCTCAACTGAAGTCTTAAACTGGTGACAGCAATGCTCTATCTGGGGTCAACTACTGTTGAATAATCAACCAATCAATAAACATTAAGGGTCAGGTACTGTAATAAGCATTGGGGAGTTTACCATCTAATAGAGGAGACAACATGAAAACAAATGTATATAAAGTAAGGTATATACAGGATAAATAGGAAACAGTTAACAAAGAATTAAGAGGAGTTGGGGAAGGCTTCCTGATGAAGAAGAGATTTTACTTGGGACTTAATGGAAGCCAGGAAGGTCAATAGGCAGAATAAAGGAGTTGGAAACTTTCGGACATAGGGGACAGTCAGAGAAAATAGTCAAGAAATGGAGTGTCTTGTTTGTTCTAGGAAGGGAGGGTCACTGGTTCAAAGTGTAAGTGTATGAAATCACATTAATTCAGATGAATGCAGCTCCCCAATCTTTTAGTTGCCCATGGTGGCTCACTAGTCAAGCATCCATGAATCATTTGACCTCTTGATTTTTTTATACTCAAGTGGCCTGGAGACCCTTAGCCCAAAACCAATTAAATCTAAAGGATAGTTCTGATGCCTTTTAAGGAAAACAACCAGCTCAGTTCACATGGTAAAGAACTTTTGTAGATATTATGCCCATTGTACCATGGTAGATATTTTAATAAATTGCTTGGGTTTAAAAAAAGTCATTGTTTGAAATTTAGTCTTAGAAGAAAGGGCTTCTACAATCTTGGTTCCTGTTTAATAGCCATAGAATGCATCAAAAGTAAATAAGGCAGGGGGCAGCTGGGTAGCTTAGTGGATTGAGAGCCAGGCCTAGAGACAGGAGGTCCTAGGTTCAAATCTGGCCTCAGCCACTCCCTAGCTGTGTGACTCTGGGCAAGTCACTTGACCCCCATTGCCTACCCTTACCACTCTTCTGCCTTGGAGACAATAGACAGTATTGGCTCCAAGACAGAAGGTAAGGGTTTAAAAAAAAAAGTAAATAAGCAATGCTGCTGGTACAGAAGTCTGGAGGTAGACTCGAAACTAACCCTCCAATGTTATCAACAATTTGGAAATAGGTCTTGATCAATGACACATGTTAAAACCAGTGGAAATGCGCATCGGCTGGGGGGAAAGCGGGGGGGGGGGGAGGTGAAGGGGAAAGTAAGAGCATGAATCATGTAACCATGTTAACTTTTCTAAAAAATAAAAATTATTAAATGAAAAAAAAAAGTAAATAAGCAAGCATTCAATGCTATTTGAGAGACAAAAAGGGACTCGGGTAAGGATAGCATCCATAAAACTCAAAGGAACAAAGAAATAGGAAAGGGAGGATAGAATATATTTGTCAAGCAGTCAAGCCTGATCACTTTGCAAAAAGGAATGGAAAAGGAATATGGATTTCAAAGAGCTTTTCCTTGGATAGAAGCTCAGCAGTAATACTGCAGTCTGACCACTTATGGAAATGCTAACACTGATCCCCTCTTATTCATACTGTGGAAAGTTAATCCTTTCGCTGATGAATTTAAATATATCTCTTCATTGCTCCAGTTAACAACACAAAAAGATACAACTTGTATTAAAAATACTGTTTTTTATAATCCAAGACATTGATAACTATTTTTCTTTTAAGTTTCTGATATTATAATATCATGGCAGTATTTATTTGGAATGTAATTTACAATAGGAAAACTAATAATTTTTGCAGTTAACTATTTTCATTAAATTAACTTCAGAATTTTAATCTAGACATAGGTTTCATTAGATATAGCCTTAAAATTGTATATAAAGATATATATATATATATATGTATATATTAAATACTACTTTTTCTACGAACTTCCACTATAACTTTGGAGATGTTTCCCATAAGAAAGCAAACTACTTAAGTTTGCATTGGTGTAAGTTCTTTAAAAGGAACCATATACATTCTGTTGAACCTTATACAATTCTATGAGGCTGGCATTATTATTATTATTATTATTATTATTATTATTATTATTATTATTATTTAAACCCCCCTACCTTCTGTCTTGGAGACAATACTGTCTATTGTCTCCAAGGCAGCAGAGTGGTAAAAGCTAGGCAATGGCATTTAAGTGACTTGCCTAGGGTCACACAGCCAGGAAGTGTCTGTGGCCAGATTTGAACCTAGGACCTCCTGTCTCTAGGCCTGACTCTTGATCCACTGAGCCACCCAGCTGCCCTCTGAGGCTGGCATTATAAGTCTTATTATTTGAAAGTTCTGGGATTTGTGACAATTGGGTCTTTAATTCAGGTCCTCTGACTCCAAGTCTAATTTGCTTTTTATTCCCTATCTGATTCTCTAAAAATTTTTATTGCTCTACACCATACACTATCATCCCCACCTCCCCAAAGTCAGGCAGTTAAGTTTTTGAAAAAAGAATATGCATGCCTTTTATTGTATATCAGCTATTTTCTGTTATAGCAGTCTTCCATCTCTTATTGACCAGTACCTCATAACAAAAAATGAAAAAAACAAAAACAAATAGCTTTGCCAAATCAATAGGCAAAGTGACTATGTCCGACATTGTAGCTTTAGCTGCTGTAGTCCCCAGATCAACCACCCAAAGTTGGGAAATTTCATTATCATCGGTCCTCTGAGATAGAGATTGATCTTCAAGGCTTAATTCTTTAGAACGGTATGATGAGGGGCAGCTGCGTGGCTCAGTGGATTAAGAGTCAGGCCTAGAGATGGAAGGTCCTGGGTTCATACCTGTCCTCAGACACTTGCTAGCTGTGTGAACCCGGGCAAGCCACTTAACTCCAGTTGCCTAGCCTGGTCTGATCTTCTGCCTTGGAACCAACACTTAGTATTCATTCCAAGATAGAAGGTGAGGGCTATATTAAAAAAAAAGAAAGATTTGATTATTGGGGGATTATGCCTATTTACATATATCACTGTCATACTTGCCTCTCCAGCTTTAGGTATAAGGAGAACATTGAAAAGCAGCAAGGCTTGTTAAAAGGACAGATGACCCTATGCTCCTTAATTTGTTCTCAATTTATATCTGAGTAAAATTCAAAGTATTTGTAACTTCTGAAAATGATTTACCGAACACCTGAAGTTTGATTATAAAAAATCCATTCCTGTGTGCTCAGAAAGCCTAGAATGACATAATATTTAGATATCTTAGGGTGCATTATAAAAAAAAAACTTTGTCATTCCTAGTTTACTTTTTTGTCAGTACAGTGGTGGGGATAGAAAAGTAGCCAGAATCAGGGTGAAGAAGAGTACAGGTGACATCTCACGTTATATAAGGGATACTCTTAAAAAGAACAAGCACTATAGGAAACAGCTGAAACAACTGTTAATTGATGGCAATGGCATGGCCACTGGGGCATTTAAAGGAGCCAGTTAACAAATGGAAAGAGCTACTATAGGGTATCTCTCGGATCAAACCGGCCTGTACTTGGTGGTGGAAGAGCATCTGGTAAGTTTCACTGGACAATATGAGAAACTGGATGAAATGAGAAAAAACTTTAAGGAGCGTGTTCTGGCAATGGAGCAGGTGAGAATAATACGGTATTTATTTGCTTCCTTCTGTGTCTCTATATCTTTTATCATCATCTTTTTGGTATATGGGGTGTGTACATGTGAGTGTGTGGTAGAGATTTCTGGGTGTAGTTATTAGTCCTGGGGTCCACATGTAGCATGTACTAGGATTTAGGGAATAGGCAATGAGGTCAGATCTAGTCTAGTGATGCCTATCTGCATGGCATTGTCCTGGCTGACTCAGGATTTCCATTCCCTGAAGTGAGTAGACACATTTACATTTTTTAAAGCAAAGCTGTGCTATCACTTAATAATGAGATGATAAACACTTAGTAATTGCTCCAACTACACTTTTTGCCCTTATAGAACACATGGATGATTTACAGAGAGTGTTCATAGATTTAGAGTCAGAAAAGATCTTAGAAGCTGTCTAGTTTAACTTTCTCATTTTATAAATGAAGAAATTAAGGTCCACTTACCAAAAGTTAGTTAACATAAATAGGAAACACTGGGGACAAAAATTGAACATAGACTTCCTAGGTCTTAAAAGCTCTTTTCATTATAACAAAATTACAGAGATTACTTTCATATGATTAAAATAAAATTTAAATGGCAACATTGGGTTCATTTTGTGGGACACAAAACACAGTTAACACTTTTTTCAGTTCTTGGATTTGAAATTAAAATTGTTAACTACTTTGAGGAAGTTTCACTGATTCTTTGAAGAGGCCAGTGGTTCCCCCTGTTGGATACATTGGATATTTCTATAAATGTGATTTGAGGAATGATTAATGTTACTTAGAATAATAGAATCTTAGAATAATAGTTCTGGAAGGAGTCTTAGAGAGAATCTTCTGCAATCTTTTCATTTTATAGATTTGGAAATGAGAGATTAAGCAAGCTTCCAAAGACACCGTTAATTAGAGGCAGTGAGGAGGATGGGATGGATCTCAGCTGTCTGACTTCTAGCCTTTCTTTAGGATTAAAGTTACCATATAACACGGAAGAAATAAAATGGTTGAAGTGAAAAATATAATTTTAAATTTAATTAAATTAACTCAATCTAATTAAATTAATTAATTTAATTCGATTAATTTCAATTATTTGAATCAAGTTTGAAATGGCAAGCACCATTTCTCCCCTTCCAATAAGTATTTTGTACTACTTGTTTTCCAAACTTGCAAAGATTTGTGTGTCTTAAACAAAATAATCAGATTATAGCAAAACAACTGGTTCTACAAAATTTGGTAAAAACATCATTATCTAGGTTATTTGGAGCATTCAAAGTTTTTCCTTCTAGCAATTCAAAACAATATCATGGTGTAAGTATAACTTTTTTGGGGGAAAAATCTTAGAAAGAATGTATTTAAAATAAATATGAGTTTCTAAAGATGGCTAGAATTATAAAAAATGTGAAAGAATTAAAAAATAAATATCATCAACTGAATTGCTTTGACTATCACAAGGTCATATAAGAAGGTTTCCTCATCGGGTTGGCTGGATTCTGAATTCAGATATTCATTAGGTGTTTCATTTTCTCATATAGATAGCTCATTTTTATCAATTCCTCTTGTTAGCATTTTATATTTTTGTCCTGATCGACAACTTTTCTCGATTTATTTCTTGTACAGCATTCTCCAGTTTTCATATTTGTAAGTCCATAACAATATATAAGTATAATTATTACTATCCCATTCTATGAATATGTATACTTTTCCTCTTATAAAAGTGGAATTACTAAGCCCCTAATAAATGGTAGTTGATTATGATGACAAAATCCAAGGTACTATGTGAGTTTCTGTAATATAAATAAGATAAGATTCTTGCCACAAGTAATAAGCTTTGTGTCTAATCCAGAAAGTTACACTTTGGTATAGAAGAATTCATTAATATTTCAGAGGTAGCATGGTAAAGTATAGGTTGAGTCTGCCTATGCAGTCTGAAGACATGATTTCAAATCTCACTGTTACTGTTTATTGGCTGAAGATCTATGTGACCTTGAATGAATTATTTAAATTAATTCCTTTGAACTTTGGTTTCCTCATCTATAAAATAAAAGAGTTTAAACTAAATGGTCTCTGAGAGCCCTTCCAACTCTAGGTCTATGATCTTATGATCTCCTTGTTGGTGGTGCAGTGGAATAGGTAGAATGTGGAGCCTGGAATCAGGAAGACCTGAATTCAAATCTGACCCCAGACATCTGCTAGCTGTGTTACCATGGGCAAGTAATTTGATCTACTTGCCTCAGTTTCCTTATCTGTAAAATGGAGATAATAAGAACACCCAAACCCCAAGGTTACTGTTAGAATCAAATGAGATAATTATTGCGAAAAGCTTAGTTTGGTACCTGGCATGTAGTTGGTAGTAAAGAAAAGTAGTAGTAGTAGTTACTATTATTATTATTAGAGGAGAGTAGATTTGAGTTTCATATTACATTGGCATTTGGAGCTCTTTCATTGATAAAGATCTGCTGCTTGCCTATAACTTATAGTTTTAAAAAGGTGAAGTTATTTCTGGGGATATGATTTTAGCTTCCCTTTCTTATAAATTCTTTTCTTTTAAACCGTCCATCTTAGAATCAATTCTATGTATTGTTTCCAAAGCAGAAGAGTGACAAGGGCTAGGCAATGGGGATTAAGTAATTTGTCCATGGTCACCCAACTAGGAAATGTCTGAAGTTACTTTTGAACCCAGGACCTCCCATGTCCAGGTCTGCCTCTCTATTCAGTGAGCCACCTACATGCCCTATTTCTTTTGAAGTCTTAGGTAAAATATCTATAAATGCACTGAAAACCACATCACATTATGTGAATCCATTTTTCCTTGGTAGAGACCTAGGGAGAGAAATTATTTATAAACTGGCCTTGGTACACACCTGTATTATTACTATTGGGGTTAAAACTATAGAAGTACTTGAAATATGTCATGCTGTGTGCTTATGATTCACTCAACAAAGATTAAAAAAATTAAATTAAAATTTTTTTAAATTCAGTCTCTTCCCTCTCTCCCCACTCTATAGAAGCTATCATCTGGCAAACTATATTGGATTATGTCTTTCATGTTTACATTTCTCAGTCCATTCTCTGGAGGTGAACATTCACAAGCTGGTCTTCAAATATTAAATTTGTAGCTATGTATAATGTTCTCTTTGTTATTCTCGATTCACTCTTCATTATTTCATGTAGTTCCGTCCAAGTTTTAAAAAATTTAATTTGCTCATCATTTCTTATGGTGCAGTGGTATTCCATCACAATCATATACCACACTTTGTTTAGCTATTTTTCAACTGATGGACAGCCCCTTAACTTCCATTTCTTTGCCACCACAAAGAGAACTGTTATAAATATCTTGGAACATATAAGTTCTTTCCTTTTTTTCCTGATCTCCTTGGGAAATAGACCCAGTTGGGTCTAAGGATAGACGCAGTTTTATAGCTCTCTGGGCACAATTCCAATTTATTCTTCAAATTCAACAAAGATCTTAAGAACCATCTGTGTACAGGAGACTGTGCTAAGTGCTAAGGATACAAAGGGAAACAGCAAAAGTCTAGTGGGAAAGAGTATTGGACTTAGGTCAAAAGGACCTAGGTTCAAATATCACTGAGCAAATCAATGGACCTTTCTCATACTCAGACTAAGACTCATTTTGAGGGGCAGCATGATACAGGTGAAAAAGGATTGGCTTTGCATTCAAAGGATTCAGATCCTACTTCTATCACTATCTGGGTGATTTTGTACCAGTCTCAACATCTCTGAGCCTTAGGTTCTTCATCTATAAAATGTAGGGGGTTGGACTAGATGACCTCTAATGGTCCTTTCAGCTCTAAATCCATGACCTATAGATCTTCTATATACAAGGCAAGTTTTTATGTCTTTCTCAATTTTAAGGAGGAAAGCATATACAAATAACATATGCAAACTTTTTTGCCATAGATATTTTCCTTTTTTTTTTGTATTTGAGTCCCTAGCTCCTGACTTGTAGGAGGCATTTAATAAGTACTTATTCATTGATTTAATGAAGGAAAGAACAATGAAGTACAAAGAAGAGGATCAGCCACAGTCATATAAGAATCAAGACAGGGTGATCACTTTCATCCAGGGCAATAAGGAAAAGCTTCATGCAGGAGGTGACATTTTACATGGTCTTGGAGGAACACAGACAACAACAGGCTGAGATTCCAAATGTGAGAGAACAATGAAGCACAAAGAAAGATGATGAGAAAGGGCAGGATGAGAGTATTCAGTCTAATAATAAACATTAAGTATCTGTTAGTGTCAGGTATTGCACTAACTGCTAGAGACAAAAAAAAGGATAGAGGGTGTGTGTGTGTGTGGGGGGGGGTAGGGACAAAAGACAGTCCCTGCTTTCAAGGAGCTCCAAGTTTTGTAGACAAGTTGACAAGCACACAAAAAAGCTACAAACACAATAAAGAGGAAATAATGAAAAGAGGGAAGGGAATAGAAATAGGAGAGATTGGGAAAGGCTTCTTGAAGAACTCCTTATCTTTTCTCTCCTTGTACTCTCCTAAATTCCCTGTTACTGTCAAGGGAGACACTATTCTTCCTGTCCAGTCTGGCTGAAATATAGATTATATAAGGGAAAGTAGTGATTGAATTCAAGTACCAGGAGTTTATACTAGATTTGGTAAGCACTGAAGGTCTTTGAATAGAATAGTAATATGATCAGAGAACTGGGAAAGGAAAGATTATTGTTTGGAGTGAAAGATGAACTGGAGAAGTCTAGGTCTAAAGGCAACAAGGAAGGTGACTATAGTAGCCTAGATGAGAAGAAATGAAGGCCTCGACTTGGGTTGGTAACAGTGGGAATTGAGAGGAAAGGATGAAGTCGGGAGATAACATAGACTCAGAATCAACAATCTATTCAACTGACTATAAGACTGGAGACATTATGCTCTTCTTGTTGTTGAGTTTGAGTTGCACTTAACTCTTGATGACTACAATTGGGGTTTTCTTGGCAAGGATACTGAAGTGGTTTGATATTTTCTCTTCCAGCTCATTTTACAGATGAGGAAACTTAGGCAAATAGTGTTAAGTGACTTATCCAAGGTCATAGAAATAGTAACTGTCTGAGGTCAGATTCGAACTCAGAAATATGAGTCATTCTGACTCCAGGCCTGGCACTCTATCCACTGCATCATCTAGCTGCCAGGAGACAGATTAGCATAATGAAAAAAAAGAATCAAATTTGGAATAAGAGGTCCTCGATTCAAATTCCAGGCAGGCTCTGCTACTTGCTAATGAGTTTCCTTGGGTACATCATTTCACTCTTCTTGGACCTCACTTTCATCATCACACAATGAGAGGGTTGAATGCTGGGCAAGTCACTTAACCTGTCTGCCTCAATTTTCTCAACTGTAAAATGGGAATGATGATACCTACCTCTAAGTGTTCTTATGAGGATTAAATGAGATATATCGGTGCATGTTTGCATATGTATATATGTATATGTGTATGTATGTGTATAGAGAAGATATATATGTAAATATACATATATATATATATAATTAAATACTTTCCATATCTGTTGTGAGGATTAAAGGAGATAATAATTGTAAAGTGGTTTAGCACAATGCTTAGCACATAGTACTATGAAACTTAAGTATTTTAGCTATTTTGTAAAGTGCTTAGCAAAATGCCTAGTAGAGAGTAGGAGTTTAATAAATCTTTATTCCCTCTTTTCCCACTTCTAGCTAAAAATGGGTAGCTTAAAAAATGACTCCAAAGTAAGATGGAATTTCTTTGAAGGATGAGAGAAGGTTGGCTAAGATTATTATAAAGTCACTTTCACCCACAATATGTAAAAAATGAATGTTACATATACTTCTTGTTATTTCTTCTTCATAATCTTATGGGAATGTCATAAAAGTCCACCTCTAAGCAGCTGGGATAGATAACAATTGGAAAGAAATCTAGAGAAAATTTGCAAATAGAGTTGTTCTTAAAGATCACGGAGTCCACCGAAATTCTATTTAGCTAAAAAGTCTGATTTGACCCTGCTGTTCTTTATCAGTATAAACAGTGTAATCACTCCCAGATTCTTCTCCATCCTCCAGCTCTCCTTTCATATATCACTAATAATAATGGACATTTCTGTAGCACTTAAAAGTTTAGGAGTAATTTGTGCTCATTATCTCATTTGATCTTCACAACCACACAGTGAGGCAGATATAGTAGACATTCTTATACCCATTTTACAGATGAGAAAACTGAAGCTTAGAAGAGTTCTGCTGCATCACAACTAGTACCATTGGTGGATGGGATCTGGAGCAACATCTCTCAACTCTAGCTCTCTTCTCATTAAGCCCTATTCTTCTAGCATATAAGAACATTAAGTCTACACATAAATTATTCTTAGAGTTGTTAACCTATGGAAATCAATAAAAAGCAAATAAAAATCAGACAGGTTTATATTGTATTTGTTTTGTGCTTACTATCTGATTTCTGTTAGGGCTATCTGTATTTCATTCTTGCTTTGAGTCTTTGGGCCCTTGTTTATTTTTACAGGGGTCTTAAAAGAATGAAAAACTGAACAAAAGTCTTCTGTAGGAAAAGAAAAGGTGCGTGTGTGTGTGTGTGTGTGTGTGTGTGTGTGTGTGTGTAGAAACAAAAGAATGGAAAGAGGAAGAAGAGCTATAAGTAGATTCCCATCATAATATGGACTGGTAATAAGTTGCTTACAAAAGGATGATTTCATAAACAAGCAATGAGAATGGGGTGGAGGATGAGGGTGGGAGGTAACAAGATATTTGCTCAGCAGTTAGGTAAGATGTAAATATTCAACAAATCAGACTGACCTTGGTTAAAAAAAAGCAGATTTTAGTGATTTTAGCCTGTTATCTGCTTGCATTCACTCATTATTCCGATAATACCCTAGAGTCTTAGATTTTTAGAAATATATGTTGACTAACTGAGAAAAATAACTTTCCTTTTAAAACTATGTCTGATTATTTTTTCATAATGAAAAGTCAAAGTTAACAAAAGTGAAACACTTTGGGGTATTTTTACTTCCTCATTTGCTCATTTTTATGAGAAATGTTATTTTTCTCAAAAACTAACCAATCCCTATAATATAAACAAGCATGCTCAGAGAAACAGAATTATAATGACCACAAAAATTCTAAGTACACTAAACTGGTTATCTTGACTATCAGAGTCATGGGTATATATATTCCTCTCTATAGGTATACATAATATTTCAAACATAATATTCTCATGTACGTCTAAAGGCATAACAGATAAATGAAAGTGTAATCAAATATTGTGTGCATTTATTCAAGATACCCTCCATTTTCTAGTTCCTGATGTTACATACCAAACACATCATTGTCTTCTGGGGTTTCCTGAGGAAGTTCTTGAATCATAGTGGTTCTCTTATTTTCTGTCCGCCCCATATTTGTTTCAGCATCCTGTAACCAAAAAAATCAACAGGTTGAGATACTTGTTTGATGGCTCTGTGATCTTTTATGATTTCACAAATGAAGCTAAAACCCCAGTCACACCTTATTTCTGTGTGAAACTTGTAAACATCCTTCTGTAAAATCATAGAGGACATCTGGTCCAATCCCTCGATTTAAAGATGGAGAAAGGTGAAGTCTAGGGAAGTTATTACTCATTCAAGGTCACACAGGTAGTAAAGCTCAGGAACAGGATTCAAACCTGTTTGGCCCCAATGCCAAATGAGATACTCCTCCACAGTAGCTGCATCTCCAAAAGACACTGTTTTTTAAAAAATGGTCATAAAGCAAGTATATTTAAGTATATTCTATTTGTATATTGTAACTCTTTTGAGCAATTGTGTTTAGAGGTTACCTAGTTGCCAGATGCTTCTGGCCCTCTATCAGTCTGGTCCTATGAATAATTTCTAGTAATGTAGAAAGAGGTAGATATTTCAGTTAATAGGTAGTAGGAAATAAGACAGAAGGAGAGAAATGAGGAGAAAGAAAAGAAAGAAATAAGGACTAATATGGACCTTAGAACATGCATACAAGATGTACTAGTGTGCTCATTATGGGTCTTTGCCATATGTAACCCACATAAAGTTTAGGGTTCTCTCTCCATATGTAATATCAGGAAAAAATCTTATTATATTCTCTACTATGGTGTCTCTCTTTTATTGTAAAACATCAAATGATCTGTCCTCAGTTCCTTTACTAGAAGAATGATCATGTGTAAAGAATTTAATATCTCTATAAAGTGGGTCTATTAATATTTATATCAACAACCTCATAGAGTTGTTCTGAGGATAGCTCTCTCCAAACCTTACTACTATATAAATGTGGGGTAGCTACAGGGCCCAGTTGATTGAGAGTCAGGCCTACAGATGGGAAATCTTGGCTTTCAAATGTGACCTCAGATACTTTCCCAGCCTTGGACAAGTCACTTAATCCCAACTGCCAAACCAATAGCTCTTCTTCTTTCCAATACTTAGTATTAATTCCAAGATAGAAGGCAAGGGATTAATAAATAAATAAATAAATGCCCTATATAGATGTTATACTGGTCAGGAGACAGAACTACTGTGCGAGATGGAGCTAAATAAAAGAAGACTAAAGTGGTTTTGTTGTTGGTAGATATGCAAAATAAAGGCAAGAATATAGACAAAAAGATCTTGACAGTGGAGACAAAGACCTTTCTGCTAGTTTCTTGCCTCAACTTCTTCCAGGGAGCAAGGAATGGACATCCTTAGGACCTATGTTTTAGAAATATCAACATATAGGTTGAAAACAAACCAAGTCTAAAACAAATCTTTTTAGCTTCACTCTATTTTGTACAAACTTTAAAAACAGATTTTTACTAAAAAAAATCTTATAAATTTAGAGCGAAGAGGCATTTTAGAGGTCATCAAGTCCAACCTCTTCATTTTGCAGTTGGTGAAACTGAGGCCCAAGAAGGTTAAGTCAATCTCTCAGCTAGTAAGTGCCTGAGGCAATATTTCAAACTGGGTCTTCTTGACTCCAAGTCCAGTGTCCTATTCCCATGGAAAGTAGTAAGTCTCTTGACAGTCAGGGAAATTTCCCTTTTTTTCAATTTCTCATTTGTCTGTGCTTAACTTTGATATATATGCATTGTCACTATTTAAACATTCTTGAAATACTACTTCAGTGCAGGTGGTGATAAATTATGACACTGGGGAATAAAAAAGACTGAAAAATTAGCTTCCTTAGTGAATCAATGACCAAAAGAAAATCCAAATGTTTGATGGAACACAAGGTTGTAAATGTAATGTAATGCTTGCTTTTGAAACACAATAACCCAATACGGTCATTCTATAAATTACTCAATATCTATATAAATAATACATTTCCCAAATTCAAAATGCTAGATTCCAAATGAAAACAATGTGTTTAACTCTGATGTAACTTTCAAAGGCAAAGGGTGAAAAAGTTTTCTCAATATAGTCAAAATTCAATTTTCCAACAGCATTCCATCTGTTTTTGGAGTGAGCCATGTGTTTGAGGCTTCCTTTTGGGAAATATGATGGTGGTTAAGTAGATGAGATACTACTGTGTTTGGAGTGAGGAGACTTGGGTTCAAGTTAATCTCGACTCTGTTTTTTACCAGTTATGTGCCTTTTAGCTCACATAATTTTGCCAAGGCTCAATTTCAACCTCCTTAAAATGAGGGCTAATACTTTTGAGGCCTTATGGTGGTTTTCTGTATAGGCTGTTTTTGAGGTCTTTTAAGCTATCACTGCTGTAATCTTTCTCATAATGTCTGATGTACATTCTCTATGACCTGTCCTTATTATGCATACACAAAAAGCAGTTTTACTTTTAAAGTTTTATAACAACAAGTTCTGTCCTTTTTTGCTCTGAAGATTGTAAATGAATCAATGTTAATTAATAACTCAAACTCTTATTCCCAATTACCTTTGTGCGATAGGAGTTCATACCTGTCTACCTCTGTGGAATCTGAGTTAGCATTTCACATGTAGCATCCCAAGAAAGAAAAATACCCTAAGCACTACCAAAAGATCTTTGATTTTTCCTTGAGGGGATAATTCATTTTTTTCTGGAAAAGTAACTAAAGAAATAAAGCTATATTGCAGGACTTGGCTTCATATCACTTGGCATGTATACTTTAAATATTGTCTCTTGCTTCTTTTGCTTTCACTCTTAAAACCAAACTCTGTTCCCAATAATAACATAATAGATAAAGTACCTGTCCAAGACTAGATGGTTCCACAGCACCTGGTATTAAAGACAAAGTTCTCCATGTGTAGTCTTTGTTAGCCAACCTTGAATAGTTCATAAACAAGCTATTTCCATAAACTTATCCCCCTCAACCAATTTCTGCGCTCAAAGACTCCAAAGCATGAATTTGTAAGAAGAGAGAACAGATAACTTATTTTCCTATAAATCATCATCACAGAAGTCCCCAAAATGAAGGAACTTCTCTGACACATAAGGATCTTTTCCTAAACTAAAAGGAAGATCTGGAAAGTCATATTTGAATTGCTACACCAGTCTTGTAATTCAGATGGGAATATGCCATCCCACTTTGTCTCCTGCTTCAGTTGACTATATAAAAATATCCTTTAATTTTTTAAGATATGTCATATGTGTGGACCTTTCTCTTTTCTCTTAGTGAAAATCCAGAATTAACATCTAATTTCACTTATTAGGACAGGCTTTTGCCTCTCTAGCCAAAGTGGGAATTCTCCAAAAGAGTCTTCAATTCAATAAACATTCACTGTCTACTCTGTGCCAGGCCCTCAAATGAAACATCTGAACAAGTGAGGGAGCTCCAGTGCCATAGGCATCACTAAGAAGCTATGTACCATCTGAGAGTTATTCAGGGCATGAAATAACTAAAGACCTTAGTTCCTACTTATTTCTCTCCAAAGTTTTGTCCCCATTGGACAGATGCCCAATTGAGATTCTGTTAATCTCACAAAAGTACTTTCTGGAGATGGAGGAACAGGATACATTTACTGATGTTCACTAGACTGTGCCAAGATACAAACTGTATAACGAGATTAAGTGGTCTGGAAAGGCCCAAAGGGTGCTAAAAATTCACTTTAAATAATAGTGCACGCTTTTTCTAAAAGTAAACTAGAATTTAGAAGACAGTAGAATTTCAGAGACTGGGTAGCTAGGTGGCACTGTGAATAGAGTACATGGCCTGAAGTCAGGAGAACTAATCTTCCCGAGTTCAAATACTTCCTAGCTGTGTGATCCTGGGCAAGTTACTTAACTCTGTTTACCTCAGTTTCTTCATCTGTAAGATGAGATGGAAAAGGACATGGCAAACAATTCCAGTATTTTTGCCAAAAAATACCAAATGGTGGCAAGAAGAGGATAAAACTGAATAACTTTAACTGTTTATATAGAGATGATATATAATTAAAAAGTGCTTAACTCTCTCTTGTAGCACTCTAAAATACTTCACCAGTAGGAGAAATTCAAATTTGAGGTGTAGAAGAAATTCATTTTATTAGAAACACAGAAGCAGTGTGTCCTAGTAGGTGAACTTCTGCACTTAAGATTTCATTGAAAAGTCACCAATGCATCTAATTTCAAATGTGACAAAACAATTATCCTTATTTTGTATGTTCTATCCCTCCACCACTGTTAATCTTCACTTGATCTATCCTAGAAGCCTATAAATATCCCCAAGTCCTATCCTTTAAAAGTCCTCATTTAACATTATCATTCACTTAATCATTCTGTGTTTCCTACCTTTCACAGCTGAAATAAAAAAAAAAAAGCTGCATATACTTCCTGCCTCCGCTTCCTCTCTTCTCACTTATGGTCACAATCTTTCCTAATTTAGCTTATGACTCCATCAATCAATTGAAACTGCTCCTTTCAGTAATGATGCCTTAATTGCTAAATCCATTGGCCTTTCCTCATTCCTCATCCTTTTTGCCTTCTCTTTGGCATTTGATACTGTTGACCACATTCTCTTTTCTTGATACACTCTCTCTAGTTTTTTTTTTTTTTTTGTGATGCTACTTTTTCTTGATTCTCCTACCTGAGTAACTGCCTTCTCAAAATCCCTTACTGAATAATCATCTATGTTCTGAGTCCTAACTCTATGTAAACCCCAAGACTCCATCCTCTGCTCTCTCTCAACAGTCTTTCTCAGTGACTTCATCAGTTTTTATTGGCTCAATTATTATTCCTCTCTTTCTGTTTTTCTCTGTCTCTGTGCTCTGTCTTTGTATATCCATATGTGTGTATACACATACACAGATATGACATCTCAAATTCATCATAATTCAAAATAGAATCATTATTTCTCCCCCAAATCCAATTCTATTTCATACTTCTCTATTTCTGTTAAGGGAATCACCATTGTTACTCTTTTTCATATTTTGGGAGTCATTCTCAATTCCTCACTCATCCTCACTCCACTTATCCAATCAGTTGCCAAATCTTTTTTTGATTTTACTTCCACAATATCCCTCTCATTCTTCCCCTTATCTCCACACACATGGCCACTACTCTCATTAAGGTCTTCATCACCTATTGTTTGGACTTGCAATAGATCCACAATTAGTCTCCCTGTCTCAAGTGACTCTCCTTTCTAATACATTTTCCAGGGAAGAGCCAACATAATAGTCCTAAAGCACACATCTGACCCGGTTATTCCTGCCCAATAAACTCCAGTAAATTAATTTTAGCCTCTAGAATCAGAGACTCATTTATAGTCCTTTACAAATTTGTTTCAACCCAACCTTTCCAGGCTACTTATAAATTATTTCCCTGTGTATGCTCTATGGTCTGGTCAAACTGTACTTTGCTGTTTTTAACATATAACATCCCACGTCCTCTCTTCAAGTCTCTGTCCCAATTATTCTTCTTTAAGCCAGGAATGCATTGCCTCTTTACCTCCCTCTCTCAGTATTTCTAGATTCTTTCAGAGTTCAGCTCAAAAACCACATCCTCCATAAGAACATTCATAATCTCTCCAAATGCTGGTGCCTCTTTCCTGAAATTACTTTGTTTTGACTAAGTATATATTTTGTTTATACATGAATATATGCGTGCATATTGCTTCCTCTGAAAAAGCAAGCTCTCTGAATGCACAGATGGCTTCGGTTTTGTTTTTTGATGAGCACACAGTATGCCCTTAATAAATATTTGTCTATGGGTTGATAGATTGAGATAATGAAAAATTTATCTTCATTTTTAAAATGGGGAAATTGGGTCTCAGAGAGGCTCGTTGACTTGCAATGGCCACAAAACTGGTTAATGTTCTAGCTGGTTATCTTTTTACTACAATCATAATGGTCTCTCAATAGCAAGGTATACTATAATATGTATGGTGGCAGCTAAGTGGCGCAGTAAATAATGCCAGGCCTGAAGTCAGCCTCATCTTTGTGAGTTCAAATCTGACCTCAGACATTTATTAGCTATGTGACCCTGGGTAAGTCACTTAACCCTGCTTGCCTTATTTTCCTCATCTATAAAACGAACTGGAGAAGAAAATGGCAAACCACTCCAGTATCTTTGCTAAGAAAATCCCAAATGGGGCCATGAAGATAATCATCAGATGATAATTTTCAGACATGACTGAAAACAACTGAGCAACAACACCAATTTCAACAGAAATAAATTATTTTGTTTATAGAATAAATTTACATAAAAAGGAATAGAAAATAAAATAAGCATTTGTATAATTTCTGCTATGTGCCAGGCACTATATATGCTAAGCCATTTTTAAAGTATCTCTGTTAATCCTGATAATAATTGTATGAGGCAGATGCTATTTTTATTGTCTCAATTTTACATATGAGGAAACTGAGGCAGGCAGCAATTTAATGACTTGCCTAGCTTCTCTCAGCCGGTAAGTATCTGAATCCAGATTTGAATACAGGTATTCCTGACTCTAGGTCTAGTGCTCCAACCACTGCATCACTCTAGGTAATGGGGCGTGAGATGCTATACAAATGTGCTAGATTTGGAGTCGCTGAGTTAAAATCTCAATTCTGTTCCTTACTGCTTGCAAGGTAATATGAGATTAGGCTAGAGACTGGAAAATGGAGGAATTAATTGTCATTCATAGCTCAGCATTATATGAACAGAAAGACAACAGAGAAAGCAGAAAAATGTACAGTTTAGGAGACACACGCAAAGACCGAAATTCCATTTGAGATCCAGCAGATAAGGAACTGTTATTCCAATAAACCTCAAGATGTATCCTATATTGTCTTCCTGCCTGAGGGCATTTTCCATGTAGTTTGTTTCCTCATTTGAGAAGATGACAGGGCTTGAGAAGTATCTAATATCATTTCAGTTTATTAGAAAACATTAAGGGGTTCTTCAAAGGAAGGAAGAAGTAATTAAAAAATTAAACTAAGGTGAAAAATATTATGAGGAGGCACAAGGAGTTTAAAACAAATTCTAAGATATTAGTGAGAGTCAAATGAAAAAGAATGTGACAGAGGAGAAAGAGAAAGCAAATAAACATGGCATCACTTGAATCCTATTCTAGATTCATAGATTTTCCCCACACAGGGTAATTCTGGACATTGTGCAGTAGCGTTATCATCTGATAATCCACATAATTCAATGTTGCCATTGTTCTGTCATTTTAATTGTGTATTACTCTTCATGACCCCATTTTCTTGGCAAAGATATTGGAGTGGTTTGCCATGTCCTTCTCCAGTTCATTTTACAGATGAGGAAACGGAGGCATTTTACAGATGTGGAAACTGAGGCAAATAAGGTTAAGTGACTTGTCCAGGGTCACACAGCTAGTCTGAGGTTAGATTTGAATTTAGGATGATGAATCCTGACTTCAGGTGTGGTACTCTATCTGCCGGGCTACCTAGCCAAATATAATTCAATACAATTTACCAAATATTTGTTGTTGTCAACTAAGTGCAAGGCTCTGAGGTAGATGGGAAGGCTGATCAAAGACAAAGATGGCAAGATCTCTCCTTGACCTACAAGATATTAAAAATTAATGGAGGAGAGGAAACAAGGATATGAATAAAAGGTCAGATTAAATGATCCCGAAGTTCCCTTTTAGCTCTTGACATTCATTCTATGACTCTGATATGAATTATAATATGGTTAAACATGTGGGAAAAGAAAGTGTTAAGATTAATCTGAAGATGGACAGATTCCTTCTGACTAGAATATGCATTTTTGGGGGAAGAAGAGGTAGCAATCTAAGCTGGACTTGGAAAGCCAGAAAAAATTTTAAAAAGGGAAGATAGAAAGAGAATACATTACTTTATAAAAACTTTTACCTTCCGTCTTAGTATCAATTCTAAAACAGAAGAGTGGCAAAAGTTGATCAATTGGGGTTAAGTGATGAGCCCAGGGTAATACAGCAAATAATTGTGTGAGACCAGATTAGAATCCAGGTCCTTGTGACTTGAGGGCAGGTATTCCATCCACTGTGTTTACCTAGCTGCCCCTAGTATATTCCTTTTTGAACAAAATGGTACCATAATGCAGTTTGGCTAACATCCAGACCATGTGAAGGAAAGTAGTAAGATATCCTTTTGGTAAGAAACCAAAGTAGGTTTGAATCTGATTGTGGAAGATCTTAAAGTGAGATTAAAAAGAATGGATGCTTTTAGTTGGCATACAATCAGGAGCAAGTGAAGGTTTTAGAAAAGAGGAATAATGTGACCACAGGGGCAGTACTAGGAAGATTAGAAGGCTACTGCTATGATCCAGAATAATAAGGAAGATCTGACAACACCAGCAAGGAATGTCATCATCAGTCTACAAAGATACTAAGTAGTTAAGCAATTAGGGTGGATAGAGCACTGGAATCGAGTCAGATAGACAAATCCTCCACCAGATATTTACTAGCTGTGTGACCCTAGACAAATCACTTTGTCTCTCTGTGCCTCAATTTCCTCATCTGTAAAATGGGGATAATAATAGCATCTAATGTTGTGAAGATCAAATGTGACAATATTTGGAAAGTGCTTTACAAACCTTAATTTACAAACCTTGCTTGCCAATGCTAGCAAGTATATTGATTTGTGGTTCCCTGCTCAGAGTATATAGGGAGATAAGGGGAGAGAGAAATGCTTATTCATAATATAATTTAAAAAAGTTTCTTGCCATAACCTTTCACAAGACCTCTAGAATCCCATTTTCAAACATCTTTTGGACGTTTCTACTTGTATATATTATCAGCATCTTATAATAACATATTCAAAATGGATCTCATTATCTTCTTCCCCAAAACATTCCCTCCTCCAACATTTCCCATTTCTTTTAAGGCACAACCATCTTTCCAGAGACCATGGTGTTTAATAAGTGTCTGTTGAAATGAATTTTCAATGCTAATTTTGGAAAACTACTTTTTAAAAGGGATACTGTCATGCACACTTTGAAGAAGAGAGTCAAATAGTGAAAGATCTAAAAATTATATCATTTAAGGAAGATTTCCTTTAAAAATGTAATAACTTTGTTTATTCTTTAGAAGAAGAGAAAAATGAGCCAGCAATATTTAGGAATATCATCAGACCCTTATAATACTAATGGAATAGATTCTATCATATGTTCCCTAAACTAATCCAAATATTAATCCATTTGTGTTCTTATGTGGAAACTAAGAATTCTAATCACTCCTCAAAGTATTCTTATATAAGAAAATAGGATCCTTACTCCTTCCTATGCATAATTTCTATTACAGGGGCCAGTGCCACATTCTATTCCTCATGTGACATATTTTCCCAGAATCTCAGAGTTGGAAGGGATCTCTGAAGTTTCTCGGTTCATCCATAGGCAGCTAGGTAATACAGTATATAGGGTATTATGCCAGAACTTAGTGCAATACCTAGCACAGGGTAGACATTTAATGTTTACTAATTGAATGGTGTCAAGAAGACAAGAGTTTGAATCTAGCCTCAGGCACTTGCTATTTGTGTGACATTGGGTATATCCTTTGACTCTGCCTACCTCAGTTTTCACATCTGTAAAATGGAGTTAATAATAGCACCTACCTCTCCAGGTTGTTGTGAGATCAAATGTTATATATAATATATATCTCAATAGTTATAAAGTGTTTTTTATATGTTAAAGCACTACATAAATACCAGTCCATGTCTACTGTAGAAGACATTTGTTATTATTATTACTATTGTTATCTTGGATCTGAGTAAGAAACACTTTGACAATATACCTGACAAAATTATGGTCATCTAGCCTTTCCTTACAGATGTAGAGTTATATTTCCCCCAGAGACAGTCCATTTCACTTACAGATAACATTAATTATTAAATGCTTTCCCCCTGGAGCAAGTAGACGAATCTCAAATTTATCTCTCCAAATTTTCCACCGATTGCTTCTCATTCTGTTCCCATGGGTCAAGTAGAACAAGCCTACTGCTGCTTCTATTTTATAGCCCTCAAAAACTTGAAGGTATCTATTCTATCTTCCCCCTAGGTTTTCTCTTCTCTAGGCTAAATATAACTATTTTCTTGAATTAATGCAGTATGATGTTTGAGTCACTCGCCATCCTAGTTGCCCTCCTTTGGAAGCATCCCAGCTTATCAATGGACTGAACCAATATTTCCAGAAAATATAAAGGAAGCAGAAAAGCTCTCTTCAATATCTACAGTACCACCATCTAGAAGAATTAGATTTATTGTATATATACTATGTTATTTTAGAGGGTAGAATTGGTACCGATAGATAGAAATTGTAAGGATGAAACTTTGGACTCAATAGACATTAAAAAATATGTGTTCTGTGGCCTTTGGAAGAAATAAATGTGAGCTTTCTATCACTAGAAGTATTGAAAAGGAACCTGTCAGGCATGGTATAAAGATGATTCTTGTACTAGGAGGAAGGTTAGAAAGGATGACCTCAAAAGTATATTCCAGTTCAAAGATTCAATAACATTAAGCGAAAGGAGCATATACTTCTGGGGGTGGAGGGGAAGGAGGTTGCTAGCTGACTCTGGATCTTTAGATCTTTCTCAGTATACAAATTATGTGTGGTACCTGAGAGAATTAAACTCTCTCTTTCATTTGCATGAATACAAAATTACCTAAAATAATGAGTAGGATGAAAGAGACTTCCTGGGATGATGATAATCAAGTTCATTTATTAATTCCTTATAGCGCCCATAGCAATAATTAGAACCACTCTATACATAAGCAAAAATATATTAATTCCTTTGAGATTTGCTTGTTTCTGTTATAAGTCATTCTGGCATTTCCTCAGTAAATTAAATTAATAGAGTGAGGAAAAAAGCAAATGTATTGCAAAGTTTAATATAGATTTGTTTTTTTTTTCATATGTGAATCTTTGCCACTATTGGCACCACACATTTTTCCTAACTGGAGAAAGTGTTTTGCTTTGCCATGTGCTTATATGTGCTTTTCATTCAGCATCCTGACATCTTGCAGCAGTTGACAATATTTTCAACCTGCCAAAATTCTTTTATTACAGTGTGTAGGCAAATGGTTAGAATGATCAGATCAAAGGAATGACTTGCTTTTATTTTTGAACCATCTGGAGATGGTCTGTTCACTGGCATTGCAGGAAGGGAAGGGGACTAAGACAAGGAAGGGAACTTTGGAAAGAATTTAAAAATGAGATAGAGGATGACATTTCTTAAGACTGATAAAACTAGTATTCCCATTCTAGAGATGTTTGAGAAGTGTATGTGATACAGTAGTTCGCAACATCAGTGATGGCACTATCCTAGATGATCTGAAAATACATAGGTACTCCCTGATCATGAAGTCTTTAACCCTAACCCTAATGTGGGGGAGGATGGCATGAGATCAATACTGACTCTCTGAGAGGACTTATGGGTTGTCTTGGGGTTGTTAGTTAGCCTTTCTTAGGTAGATTGAATACTAAAGATGATGGTGGATGCCCATAATATGGAGAAAGCAGGATGACAGGGACAGGAGGTGAGATTATAATGGGAAAAATACTGCTTAGCAGGGAATGGGCTAGACCTAAGAGGTGGAAGCCTGCTCTGATTCTGTCCATCTTTTCTTCCTGATTCTCCCCTTTGTAGTGACTTAGATTCTTCAGCAATATTCCTGAGCCCCAATAGCTTTCTACCTCACATCATATCAGGTAATCTAGCCCGATTTGGAGATCATATTCAAATTTGGAGAGTTATTTTTTACTTTCTTAATTGGTTCCGGTTGGAATTTTTAGTTTTAGAACTTAAATAGGTTTAGTGATATGGACAGTGTCACTATTTAATTAAGTATTCTTTATAGGAAAAAATGATCATTGTACATGCAACATATATTGATAGCAAAATATAGACAAGAGTGAGGGCCTCTGCTGACAAGTTGGAGAATCATAGGATACCAGGCTCAGACAATGATGTTAATCCAAGAAAGTCTTTTATGAGAGATTGATACTTACTGGTAAATATCAAAAAGGACATGATTTAGGTTGCCAGAGATAAGGGTGGTTATTTTTTGAATTACATGTGAAAAAACTTGGAAATAGACTTGCATGTGAAAGAGGTATGACTAAATATAAAGAGAGGCAAAAAAGTAAATAACCATAAGAACAAAAAGTGAAGGTAAGGGTGAAGTATGATGTGATGGAGAGCAAAAGGGAAAGAAGCTTAAAGGTCATGGTTATTACTACAGTCATTTGAATTTTGAATTTTGTGTCGATGACAATAGAGGATTTTTTGTGACTAATGGTAAGAAGTACACATGATGTCTAGCACTATACAAAACAGTTGGGGAAAAAGCTTGAACAAAAGGATGCTGCTATATTAGGCATCAGGTAATCAGAGTATGAAAAGGGGATTTATTTGTAGGTGAGAAAGAGAAAGCTAGATTTGGTGAATGCCTGTGAGGGAACATCAAAGATCAGACCAAGAACCTGTAAAGCCTGTCTTATGATCTCTTACTAGGTAGGTGTGACCACAGATGGTATGAATCTTGGTAATGAGGATTATATTTAGGAAGGCTTCTATACTAGAAGAACTGTCTGGGAAATTAACCTCTCAATTTCCATTTTAGAAATTATAGTGCCATAATTACAACAGAATAAATACTTACTCTGAAGAAATCAAGAGAAATATTTTTCCCCTAACACTTGAATGCAAATACTCAATGAAACTTAATAATGATTCCAAGTTTTCCTGGATCCTTTCATTCGTCTCCCAGAGAATAAGCAGAAATATCAATCAGTTTATGCCTAATTCAAGTAATATACTGACTCATTTATAGAACTGCATTACATTATCACATCTGAATCAGGAGACCTGCTGCCTCTGTGATAGCTGAGGTCTGGCACAGGAAAACTAATCATGAAGGATTAGGATCAGACTTTCTAATGACATCACTGAAATATGTACAAGTCAGAGGCTCCATTTAAGAAGTAATAGAAACTTATTAACTTTGAAAATATGATGCATGCTGACAAAAACCATATGCCAACTGAATACTCTCTTCCATAATTTAACTCATGAGTAAAAGTAAAGTTGGCATATTATCAATCATTTAAGCTCAAAAACTCTCATAGATTTGGGTTCTCATCAATCCTTGTATTCCCTCCATTGATGCAACTCACATTCCTGCCTCTTCTATGTGATTTTTGCTTCTGACTTCCTATCTAGTGGGAGCTTTTCTCATGTTCCATTTTTATAGTGTGGACTAATCAATATGATTAATGAACATATGATGATTTAGAGTCTACATAACTAGAGAAGAAATGCCAGAGGATGAAATGAAATATTCTTAAAGTGATAGTAAATATCCCCTACATGTTTATCCAGATAATTTTTTAGTGATTAAATTCAAATTCCCTGAGCATGAATTATTGTTAGTAACTGGGAAAGGAGCCAGAATGAAATTCTGAAAGTGGAGTCATTTTTCTTATACACAGAATACTTTTTGCAGTTAAATTGGAAAAAGGGAAAGGAACTTGGCTTGCAGGATTAGGGCTGTGGCAAAATAATTGACATTTAAGTTTGAACTTCATACCATTGCTGCGGTGAGGTATTATAGGTGTTATTATTGAGGCTCAATAAACTGATACACATTTATTAAGTGCTTTTTTACATACGAGATATTCTGCTAACCACTGTTCAGAGAACATTAAATGATTTGTCCGTGTTTATAATCAATCAAGGATTAAGATCTTTTCTTTTTCTTAGGTCAACTCTAACATGCTTTCTTTTGCGTTTTGTGTGTGTGTGTGTGTGTGTGTGTGTGTGTGTGTGTGTGTGTGTGTGTGTGTAAAAGACCATCAAATTCCATAGGAAGCCTATAAATAGCCTGCTAGGTCTAAATCTCTTTTTGAAATGAAAACCGAATCTTCAGGGATGAAGAACGAGTGTAGAAAAAGTTATCCATGTATTTACTGGGACTAGAACAGTTCTAGTATTAGGCCGTTTAATCTCTTGAAAATAGGCAACTAATTAACACAGTGGATAAAGCGCGAAGCCTAGTGTTAGGAAGATTCTTCTCTCTCAATTCAAATCTAGCTTCAACCACTTGCTAGCTATGTGACTGTGGGCATTTAACCATGTCATTTAACCATGTTTGACCCAGTTTCCTCATCTAAAAATGAGCTGGAGAAGAAAATGGCAAAGCACTCCTTTATCAGGAAAGCTCCAAAAGAGTCATGAAGACTTTAACACAACTGAAATGACAATGGGAAATTAATGACTTACTTGACTCAAAAACTGGATATTTAAAAGTTAATGCATGCCTAGCCAGTCTAGTTACTAATTAGACAGCTGATTACCTTATAATATGACCAAAAGAGGCACTTTACTGTGGTGGACAGAGAATTAGCCTTGGAATCAAGAAGGTTTGTTGCCAAGTTTTGTCTCTGATACATATTTATTGTGACCAGAAGCAAGTCGTTTAAAGCTCCCATTACTTTGGGCAACTCTTTAAGGCTAAAGTTGTGGGGAAAGTGCTGATCTTCTTTGGGAGAGGGTGTTTCCTTAGGCAAGAGTTTCTGATGCCAACAAAATCATAGGTCCAGTCCGTTGACTGAAAACAAAACTGTATAGTATGAACAGCATTGAATTTTTTCAGTATATACATAATTGATTCTCTACTATGCTTTGGTGAGGAACAATTTACAGACATTTTTAAGATGTGTTTCAAAGCACTTAGAAAACTTGATTCAAATCATTTCTTGGTACCTTTAGGAGAAGAAGACAGAAAAACAGAGAGGAAAAAAGTAAACAGACATTCAAATGAAATCCAACTACAGCTAGGAGACTTAATTTTATTTTAATATTAAACACAGTTTTGATGGTTTCCCTTTCATGTAAATTGGAATAAAAGAAACCAAAGAGCTATTTCTTTTGCTCAAATGCTTGACTATCACCAATTTTCCAGAGCATGTGGCTCACCATTTTAATGCATTCCTTCAAAATCTATGCAGTGTTTTATTTGAATTTACTGTCCTAGTGGGAGATAAGTTTAGTATTCCTTTCCAGTTACTTAAAAAATTCACCTGGATTTCCAGTAATTTAGGAAAAGTCTCAATGTAAGCATAAATTGCTAACCTAAAGATTGTTAACGACCTGCCTGCACAGTTTGCTTCTTTTGCAATATTATGATTTTCAGTTGCTACTTCCTTTCCTTCTACTTATTTGGAATGGTAGAGGTAGTGGTGGTAAAAAGAACAAAGTGGCAGAGAATTTATGTTTCCCTTAATCAGTTTCAGTCACAACAATAGGTAGGACTTAAAAGTTAAATTATGCGATCTGGTCAAGGAGGCATCTTTTACTTAATAGAGTTGGACCTTCTCAATTCAAAAATCAGCTGATCCTTAAAAGAAGGTGGCAAGGGGGTAGTTAGGTTCAGTGGAAAGACAGGCCTGGAGTTGGGAGGTCTGGGGTTGAAATTTGGCTTCAAACACTTCTTAGCTGTGTGACCTTGGGAAAGTCCTTAATTTCCTAGCCCTTACCATTCTTCTGATAGTAAAAGACAGAAGATAAGTATATAAAAACAAATGCACTCCCATTACTTCTCAGATCAGACATAGAGCTTAGAATACAGAATTTACAATTTTTACTTTAGGGACAAAGAATAGGTTCTAGATATTCTTGTAAGGTCAAGGACAGAAGTAAAAGGAGGATACTTCCCCGTGTCCCTTTTGTCATTTGCTCTGCTCTGATAGGTGGAATAGCAGGACTCTTGTGTTTTCCCCAATAATTCTTTCTCTTCTCTCAGGTAGGTGAGCAAGTGACGATGACATTCAACTCTGTTTGGTCTGGAGATGGGAAGACTATCCTCGTGGATCCAAGGAGACCAGTTAAGGCCCAACCAGTCATAAGAGAGAGAATCGAATTCCCTTCTATTGGCAGGAGTGCTTTTCTGCCTATGTCTTTAGGATTACTGTTAGAAATAAATTTAAATAAGTTATCTTTGAACATTTTGAAGATTTAGAGGAAGTGAGGAATGTCTCTAAAAGCCCAAAGGCTTGCAAATCCTCTTTCAATATTTCTTTTGAGAAAAATCACCTGGAGGGTTAGTCAGCCTACCATCCTATTATCTAAAACTTGAAGATATTAAAAGTTAATGGATGGGGAAGGACATCCCCGATGTTCTCCCAAATCCTTTCCCAGAATGATATTATTAAGAGGACAGCTTACAGCAGGTGAGAAAAACACTATCAAAACAGCAGATGCTAAGCTTTCTGAGCATAAGGGGTACTTAACAAAGTGCTGACTCAAATTAGAAAATATGCAGCTTATGAAAAATGTTAAGATACCTTGGACCAATAATCTCTGCTATTTTTCGGAGCAGTGATATCTCATCAGTTTGCTGAATTGTGAGGCATACTACTCTTTTTTTAAATAAAGAGCTATCTGGTATATATGCCTTGCCTACCACTCCCAACATTAAACAAACACTAAATTCCTAAATAAGCCATAAAATCTCCAAAGAATACATAGATGAAATTGTCAGAAAAAATTTGAAAAAGGAGCAAAATTACCAGTGTTTGCATAATAATCTCTAGTTATCACTGATGAAACTGAAACCATCTCATTCAGGCTCTTATACCTCAGTTCCCAATATGCAAATTAAGTAAGTAGAAATAACACTTAAAAAAAAAGTTGGGAAGAGCAGCTGGACCAAAGAAAGTCTACAGAGAGGACATCTGTTCTGAAGGTGAAGAAATTTTGAAAGCATTGAGGGATTATTTGGCGAGATAGCTTTAGGAAAAGTTACCAAAATAATGGGAAATAAGAATAGATGACACTGCCTATTTTCTCATCTTTAAAAAATAGATAAGAGGATGATATGTTCATGTCTTAGGGGTATAGACTAGAACAGGAAGGCTTTCCTAAGCAATATTCTCTATAGTCACATAATAATTTTGTGAGGCACAGAGAAAACTAGTTCCTATCATGTTTGCATGTTGATTACACAAAAGCTTCTCCTCCAGTAAGACTAATGTACACATTAAAATCATATGAAATTTTTTATTACTCAGTCAGTCAATAAGCATTTATTAAGCATTTACTGTGTGCCCAGGAGTGTGCTAAGTACCAGGAAAATAAAAAAAGGCAAACATAATCCTTGCCTTCCAGGAGATCACCATCTAATTGAGGATAGAGAAAACAAATATGTACAAAAAAGCAGAATACAGGAAAAGTAGGAAATAATTATTAGAGGGAAGGCATTGGAATTAAGAGGGTCTGGGAAAGACATCCTTTAGAATGCAGGATTTTAGCTGAGATTTGAAGCAAGCCAAGGAAGCAGAGATGAGAAAGGGAGTGGAGGTAGCCAGAGAAAATTTCTGGAATTATTTGTGGAACAGAAAGGAGGCTGGTGTCATAGGAATAAAGAGCATGTTGGAGTGGATGTGGGGATTAAGATGTAAGAAGAATGGAAAGATAGTGGCGAGGGCTAGGTTATGAAGGTCTTTGAAAAAGAAACAGAATTTTTGTATTTGTGGAGGCACTGGAGTATACTGAGTACAGAGATGATATGGTCAGGCTAGTTCTATAGGAAAATAACTTTGTTGACTAAATGGAGTATAGACTGGAGTGGGAAAAGACTTGTGGCAGCTAGACCCACCCATTGGGATATAATACAGGTATGACACATGGCACCAAATTGGAAAAAAATTGAGGGGAAAGCTATTAAGAAGTTGAGTATGATATCTAATTTGCAATCTTGGAGGGCCCCGAAGATGACAGTAATAGGGAAGGGAAAGGGTTAGAGGAGAAATATAATGAATTCAGCTTTGGACAGCCTGTGCTCAAGAGGTCAACTGGACAACTTGTATAAGACAGCTAAAAGGTAGATGGACATTCGAGATTGGAGGTCAGCAGAGAGAGTGGGGCAGGATAGGTAGATACGAGAATCATCATCATAAACATGGTTATTAAATCCTTGGGAGCTGATAGGATAACCAAATGAAGAAGAGGGCCTAGACAAAGCCTTGGGGAACACTAATGCTTAGTAGGCAGGTCCACTAAGGAAGACTGATCATTTTGGAGAGGGTTTTGGGTGAATGATGAAGTCAGAAACTGGATTGCATGAAGTTAAAAAGAAATTGAGAGGAAGTGGAGGTACCGACTATGGGCAGTCTTTTCAAGGAGTTTAGCCACAAAAAAAAATGAGATGATAATTACAGAGAATAGAAGGATATAGTGAGGTGTTTTTGAGGATGGAGAAAACAAGGGCATGTTTTTAGGCAGTAGGGAATGAGACAGTAAACGGAGAAAGACTGAAAATAAGAAAGAGAGGATGACAAGAGGGATCAGTCTTTTGAAGGAAAAGGGGGAAAGGGATCACTTGAATATATAAGTGTTATCTTGGCAAGGAATGGAACCACTTCTTCATGTCTAATGAGGGATTAAGAAGAGAGCAGCAGAAGTCATGTGAGTAATATGAGATGAAGAAGTGGGGACAAGAGGGAGTTCTTGGGGAATGACCTTTATTTTTTCAATAAAAAATAAGGGGAAGCTCTCAGCTGAGAGGCTGCAGGAAGGAGACCTGGGATCTTTGAGGAGTGAAGAAAAAGTTTAAAAGAAACCACTGTGTAGAATGGGATAGTGACTTTATAAAGCAAATATAGGATTGCCTGGAATCAGCAAAGGGCTAGTTGAGGATACATAACATAAATTTGTAGTGGACTCAGTCAAGATGGTGCCATAATTTTCACCATAATTTGTTCAGCAGCATGTATATAGGAGTATATAGGAGCTAAGGCAGTGGATGGTGGGAGTGATCCCAGGCTGAGGCTTGGCAGGGCACAATCAGTCATATGATAAGAAGGCTCAAGAGAAAGGGATAGAGTAGAACTGAACTGGTTCATCAAAGGGTCAAGATGAGGAAGAAAGGAGAAAGTAGCTAATGTGGAGGGGAGAGGACTGGGAGAGAATTAAGAGGTTGAGGGATTAGAGGTCATAGCATGAACTTCATGATATGAAGTAGGTTTTGGGATGGGTAGACAGAGGGAGAAATGGAAAGCTAATAATGGTCAGAGGAGGGGATTTCAGAGTTCTTAAACATGGAAGTGGTACATCTGTGGATGATGGAAGGATGAAAGATAATAGCATATTTGTGTATCTAAGTTGTTGTATATATGTATGTTATATGGAGTTGGTAGGTTGAGGAATTGAGTGGTGAGAATGTTTGAGGGAAAGTCAATATGTATGTTAATGGTATGAGGGCAAGAGTTGAAAAGAGATTATGAGCCCAGTACTGAACTAGTAGACAAAGGAAGATGAATGTCCTTGAGTTCTATAGACAATAATTAACAGGATCTTGATTGCTTAAAATTTGTAAGGATCTCAAAAGAGGTGAACTTACTGAGTGATAGTAGTAGAAGGACAACCAAGAAGTATCAGTTGGGAGCAAGGAATATTCCAACGACCTTACCTCAACCAGTGAGCTAAAAACAATGAATGAAAGTGCATCGAATACTGGAAAAGTTGACCAGGGAGACTGTCATCAGTGGAGGTTGTGGGTGAGAGCAGGGGAGTTTCAGAGGCTGCCAACAGATGAAAGGAGTGAGAGGGGAAAAGATTTACGATGAAGATAATTTTGTTGCTTATGGAATAGGTATACCAGAGGGTATAGTGGAAGGGGAGAGTCTCTTTGGGACTTTGGAGTGGGAGGCTTGGTCTGGATGAGATTAAGGAAAAGGGTGGTTGTGGATGAGAAATGGGGTTTGGATCAGTACACCCTTAGGGATAACTAGATCTTTAAGATTAAAAAGGTATAAGACAAGCAATTAATTGACAAGCATTTATTAAGTTCCAGGCACTGTGCTAAATGCTAGGGACACAAATACAAAGAATAAAATAATCTCTAACCTTGAAGATTTACATTCTAATGTATGTTTAACAAAGGTATTTCCCACTGTGATGAAGTAGAGGGTCAAAATGGAAAAGAGACATTCCCTAGGTACACAAAGGTTTTCCTGATGTTCCAGATTGTAGATTGCATTAAACTTGATAATATCATAACACCTCCTCAATGATTTACATGATTACTTAAAAGAGTGACTGACATCAGACTGAGAGCTCTGTCTCCTGCATCACCAGCTGCCTCTTATATTGTTCAGATAATCTGTAACATGTTTTGTCATTTTTTGAGATAGAGTGAAAGAATTACTTTGAGTCATTTATTTTTGAAATTCTAGAGCATGCTAGTAACATGTGTTGCAATGACCCGCTTTCTCTTTGCAGCACTGTGTTGTTACAGTATCTTGTATTCCGACATTATTGTTCTTGTACAGTACAAGAAATATCATTTTGAGTTTGTGAATGAATACAAAATTATTAAGTACATACCATGGGTAAAGCACTGTGATAAGGATGCTAGGGATACAAGTAGAAAAACAGTGGTAACTGCAGCTCTTAAGGAATGCACGTGCTAATGGGGAAGACGACAGGTATAGAAAGTTCTAGCCAGACATAATTATTCTGGAAAGCAATCTGGAACTACACCCAAAGGATCATAAACCTGTGTCTGCCCTTTAACTCATCAATACCACTATTGGGTCCGTATCTCAAAGAAGTCAAAGATGGGGGAAAGGATCTAATTGTACAAAAATATTTATAGCAGCTCTTTGTAGTGGCAAAGAGTTGGAAAGTGAGGGCATATCCATCAAATGGGGAATGGATGAACATTGAATGAACTACGATAGTGCCTTAACAAATGATAAACAGGATGAGTTCAGAAAAATCTGCAAAGACTTAAATAGAAAGACTTTTATAGACAAAGTGATGTGAGTACAATCAGGAAAACACTATATAGTAACAGAAATATTGTATGATGATCAACTGTAAAAGACAGCAATGCAAGGTTCCAAGATAATCCCCAAGGAAATGTTGGAGTTTGACTGCAGGTCAAAGTATTGCATTTTCACTTTATGTCCTTCATGAACTTTTTCTCATATGTGAGTTAGGTGTTTTCTTTCATGGCATGAGGAATATGGAAATATGTATTGCATGACAGCACCTATTTCAGACTATTTATCATCTCAGGGAGGATGGAAGAGTGGGAGGGAGGGAAAGAATCTGAATTGCAAAATGTCAGATAATTGCCAAAAATTGTTTCTACATGTAATTGAAAAACATTTAAAGAAAGTTTTTAAAAGTTCTAACTGAGGAATGTCTCATATTTCTTAAGGTACATTAGTAAAGCAGATGGTTACGAATCTTCTTTAATGGCATTTTCACTGAAAAACTATTTATTTTTTGTTTTGTTGTCATTTTGTTGTCAAAACTAGTGGTGAAGACTCAAGATTATCTGTCAAAGAAAAGAAGAAATTGCTAGGTCAATTTTATGAAAGCCACCAAAACATCTTTGTGGAATATTTTTGAGGTAGATTTAAAAATATTTTAATATAAATTATATATTTGAGAGTGATTAATATATACCTGAAAACAAAATATACAATCTATATTGTGAGTTTTGAGATGTTGCTTTAAAAAAATAAAACCAGGATAAATAAAATATTTGCTTTTATAAGAAAAAAAGTTGAACTACTTTACTTTTGCAAGGACAACCATATACTACAACTTCACTTGGTGGTGAGAACCTGGTTTTCTGGCTCTGTAGAAATTTTGGCTGCTGAGGAGACTAGATTTGTTGTATCTGTAGAACCAATTGCCACATTACCTCACCACAAGGCTTTCTGGGATAAGGGCTATGGAGGTTGGGCTGATGGTAGAGACAATGGGATGAGGGAACAGAACTATTCCCAGGGCTCTTGGCCAAAAAGATCCTAGACTTTCTCTATCAGGGTTTTGGGATGGTGTTGGCAGTGGTTTGACTCTCCTGGAGTCATGTATGTGCTGTCTTCTCTGTAAGGATGCCTTCTTGCTTCAGCTGGTGTCTGACTGGCAGAAATGGTCATCCTCTACATTTTAACATGGTTGGTCCTGAAAATTTAACCTTGTAAAATACGTTTAGAATTCCTGCTATAAATACTTTCTACACATCTTCCTCTTATCAGAATGAAAGAGTTCTAGTTTATATTCCATTTGTCATGGGCTAAACAATAGAGACAGTTGAGTACATTAGGATAATGTTCTTTAAATCCTAGTTTATTAAAAGTCCACAAGACTCACTTTTCTCTGGCTCAGGAGGGGAGCTATATCCCTGCAAGATTCTCTAGCAGTTAAGGTTTTGACTACATTTTTATTCTATAAAAAAGCAAGATGGGGTAGACAAATTAGAGAAGCCAAGGGAGCTTCATGTCAAGAACTAAAAGTACAGGTATCCCTTCCACATTGCACTTTTCCCCATCATGGTTTTGGTATATCCTGGGTCCGCATAAACAAAAATGACATAGGAATTTTGGGAAAGTTTTGAGGAAGTCTCAGATGACATGCAGTCAGCAGATGACAGAAAAAGTTTAGAAACTTATGCTTAAATGTATGTATAGTATTATATAATATAATAAAAACAATATAATATATAATAAATGTATAATAAATATAACAAATATAATATATTATATAATAAATAGTATTATGTGATATAATAAAAATAATATAATACATGTATGTATAGTATTATATAATATCAACACATTTTATCTTTTAATACCAAATCACAATTTCTTTTTTAGAATTAAGACAAATAAAAAGTTAAAAGTTGTGAAAGCATAAAAGTTAACAGATGCTACACAATGGCTAGAAATGTAGAGATATCTTTAAAAAGCTTAGCATGTCATAAATGCATAAAATATATGTATTATCATTATTTTTAAAATTTTCTTTTATAATACATACAATATGTTCAGTATTATTCTCAAATTTGTCATTAACATTTTTTTCATATTAATTTTATATTTTTAAAGTTTCTTTTTCATATATTATTTTTACTTAACATTGACCTATGTATAACCTATGATAAATACTTAACACAAATTTTACAATAATGTACTAAAGATACCCCATAAAGAAAAAGAAAAAAAATTAGACTTCTCTGGTACGAGGAGAGGGTCAAAAAATTATATGTGGATTTTCCAGCTCATGGGAGCACTAAGGCCCTGCAGTGTGGTAGGCTGTAATGTTTGTCATTTAATACCTTGAAGCTAAAAACGCAGAAGTGATGTTTATTATAGATGACTATATGGTCCAACTTTGAATCTAATAAAAGGGTCTGGCAAAAAGGTTTCAAAATGTGTTTAACAAGACAAGTGTTAATTATATGGATTATATTTACCCAGTTTTGAATCTTATGAAGGTGATAAGGACTACTCCTATAATGGCTATTTTTTAACTTTCATTTTCAATGCTTAGATAAGTTGAGGAGTAATTTTCCACAAGGATATATGAGTCTTATGATATTGATTTATTGCTCTTGGATGCTACAATTATTTTTGTGTAACAGAAATTGCATGATGACATTATAAGTATTTAAAACTGATATAAAAATATCAAAGTTCTCCATTTATAACCTGAACAGCTAGTGTATTTTAGAACATATGAATTGCTTAGGTTTTATTAGAGGAAAAGTCATGAAATAATAAAACCAACTTCCTTATATGCCTTTAAGAACTTGGTCTGGTGAACAGAGTCTGTTGTTGTCTAGATAGTGCTTGCACATTCAATCTGTTGGTGGGGTGGATGGTAATGAAACCAATATACCATGATAGAATATGATGGAGTCTACTCTCTACTAGTGGCCTATGCTTAATCTGATCCAGCTATACACCAGGAAACCAGAGAATATTTTCCATCTTGCTATCTTCTCTTCTGTCACATAGATTCTCCACCTCTCATCCTTCACTGTTCTGTTAAGGGAACAGAAATCAAATCATTGTGACCATTGCTACTGGAAAGGGTAAGACAGTTATTTTCCTATGCTTCCATCACGATCCTTACAGCACTCTAAGCCAAAATTCTTTATTTCTGGCTCCATGATTCCCTATGTGCATCACATTCTCCTATTGTAATGTAAGATCATTGAGGATGGGGACTGTCTTACTTTTATATTTATATCCCCCAGCACCTAGATTGTTCCTACTCATAGCTGACACTTGCTGTTCATTCATTCATTCACTCACTCACTCATTCTTTTAACTATTCATTCACAATGTCTAAGACCCCAGGGTCACCTGCAAGAAACCCCACAGGTACTAGCTTGGAAATTTTTATAGGTGCTCTTTTCAATTTACTGCTATCAATCAATATATAGGTATAGACTTCCACCCCAGGCACAGAACTGTAATAGATACTGATAAGATGTAGAATGTGTCCAAGCCCTCTGACTGATGAAATAACACTTAAACATCAGAGACCAGTGAATAATAGAAAACATGGTATTATGAAGTGCTAAACTCTTTGATATTCGCTATGATTCTGAGACCTGGGGCCTGAAGGGACTATTTTGGGTTATACTGCTGATTTAAGACTCATTCCTTGGTGGATTGTCCTTTCATTTCTCTTAGGTTGTAATGAAATTTATATAACCTTCTGGAGCTTCTAACTAGAAAGAAGTGAGAGGAAGGATTGCTCTTTCACTTCGGTAGCAAAATGAGTATATCAAGAGGAAGCAGCATAGATCACTAGAGAAAGAAGTGTTTGCCTCTGGAGTTAGAGGGCAGTGGGTTCAAAGAATATCATTGATGCTTACTACTTGCGTGACCACCACCAAGTCTCTTAATTGCCTTAGATTAAGTGTCCTCATCTTTAAACTGAAGGAGTTGAAAAAATGGGACAGGGGGTAGTTAGGTGGCTCCATGGATAGAGTCAGGCCTGGAGATGGGAGGTCCTGGGTTCAAATCTTGCCCAAGACACTTCCTAACTCTGTGACCTAGGGTAAATCACTTAACCCCAGTTGCTTAGTCTTTACTTCTCCATTGCCTTGGAATCAATTCTTAGTATTGATTCTAAGACAGAAGGTAAGAGTTTAAAAAAACCCAATAGAGTTGTACTGTATAGTATCTGAAGTCCTCAGATCAAACTCTGGATTTGTGTTCCTGAGAAATCCTTTTCTTTAGTGACAGTGTTAACTCAGTCTCATCTGGGTACAGAACATTTTGCTAGGTGTCAGATCTCATGATGTGAATACTCCCAAGCTTTTGTGCAATAGTTACTCAAAATATTAGTCATCATGAACAGAAAAGAGGAACAAAATTTTGCATCTAATTCATAGGAAAGGAAAGCATTTTTTTAAAAATCACCTAAATGTGCAATTGTTATAATGGAAAGGCACTAAGTTTGGATTTAGAGGACCTTGGTTCCAAATGTAACTCTGCTCCTTCCTCCCTGACTGACCTTGAACACATCACTTAACCTCTCTGAGTCTCAGTTTCCTCATCTGTAAAATAAAGGTGATGGAACAAATAGACTAGGGTTGCTTCCAGCTGGTCTGAAGCTGGGAAGCTTCTATGATCTCACAAAATTATCTAGGTTAGGGAAACCTTGCTCTTGATAAGCAAGCATATAAAATAATAGATGTGAAGAATATAAGTGATTCAATTTGATGGGAACTAAGCACTCATTAATGCAAGGCTGTGTTAGGGCTGGGGATAGCTAGGGGAAAAATGATGAACACTTCATGACAAAACATTATTTAACTCTCTATCCCTTTTGATGGAGTAATTCTATTACTAGGTATTTACCACAAGGAACTCAATCACATAAAATTGTATTTATACAAAAATTTTCATAGCCACTCTTTTTGGAGTAGCAGAATCAATGGATAAATTGTGACATATTAACAGGCAATGTGATGCAGTGTTTCGAGTCCTATACTTGGAGTAAAGAAGACATGAGACTATGTTGAGACATCCATCTTTCTAAAACCCTGGTGATATTAATAACTTCCATTTAAAATTGTATTTTCCAATTTTATTGGTGAGAGTGAGGTAAAACCTCAAGTTGTTTTCATGTGAATATTTTTAAAAATTGTTGCTGGTTTGGAAGAACATTTTAATTTTATTGTTAATAGTTGGTATTTCTAGTTTTCAAAACTATAGATATCCTTTGACCACTTAACAACCAGCTCTTAGTCTTAGTTCTTTTTTAATTTTTTCCAGATTACATGTTATAATTTTTAATATTTGTTTTCTGACATGGGTCAATCAATTCATATTCTCTCCCTCCCTCCTACCTTTCTCCCTTCTATAAAAAGAAGGTAACAGGATAAAAGTTGTGCATATGTTATCCTATAATATATATTTCCATGTTTTTCCATGTCATGAAACAAGACATCCATTAAGTACACTAGAGAAAAATTGATCTTATTTCTTTGTGCCAATTCCTTATATATCTCCAATATTTTGACTACAGTATAAATAATTTTGCTTTTAAGATTTTCTGATCATATCTAATCTGAATGTCCTTCCCTACATTATGAATAGGGGAGAAAAAACTAAGCCAATTAGGGATAAACAACAGAAATAAAACATGCAAATACATCCTCATGTGATAATAACATAACCTAGGGTTGGTTAATAGATCAAAGATTATAGATCTCAAAGTAGAAATGTTGAGTGGTAACTACCACTTATCTCCTAAAAGGTCTTAGAGAAATTATCAACATAAATGAATGAAAATCAAAATCTATTTGCTAAGTTGCTATAAATATAGAGACAAAAACTGCAAAATAGGAACTTATTATCTTCCTAGCCAAATTAGCTTTTATTTAAAACTTAGATAACCCAAGAATCTTTTTTTTTCTAGAAGGATAAAATACCAATTATCTGAAATTTGACCTTGGAGCTAAACTGGGCATCACGTTGACAGGTCAATATTTTCATTCATTTTTAATCATGCAGCTGTAATGATATAGTCTAAGATATTTGTTGTGGAGTTGTGTCAACTCTTCAAGATCCCATTTGGGATTTTCTTGTCAAATGTAGTGGAGTGGTTTGCCATTTCCTTTTCTGGCTTATTTCACAGATGAGGAACTTAGGCAAACTGTTAAATGACTTGCCCAGAGTCACACAGCTAGTAAGTATCTCAGGCTGCATTTGAACTCACAAAGATGAGTCTTCCTGACCCCAGGCTCAGTGCTCTGTACTCTGAGCTACATAGCTGACCCTAGTCTGAGATAAGAGAAAGGTAATTACATTTCATGGAAGTCAATTTTCCTTGTATTATTTTATTTACATATATACAAGTAAAATTACATATAAGCCTATAAATATACATGTAACATTTTTACATGCATATAGAAAAGTCTGCTTGGCAGATTAAAATGTTTTATCTGCCCCCTTATGTGTCATCATTATTTTACTTAATCCTTCTTCTCCATGTATATACATATCTTGGTTATATGCACAAATGGAAAGCAGCACTAGGATGGATAATGCAAAACAATCAATTCAAACCCAAATCACAACCTATTACTTTTATAATGTGTTTTATAACCTATATTTTATTATAGAGGCATTACATATTCTGTAGTTGTACCTCATATCAAACTAAGTAATGCATGTGCATGGTAAAAACCTAACTTCGGAGAAAATATGACTTTATTAACCTCAACTAAAGATGATTGAAGTACAGAAAAATTGCTAGATCTGGAGTCAAAGGGAGTAGGGTTAAAATTCTGGTTCTGCCAGTATGGGCAAGTCATATAACTTCCCTGGGCTTGTTTCTCTGACTGTAAAAGAAGGGAGGGTGAACTAAGTGGCCTCTAAGGTCCCTTTGAATTCTAAATCTGTGATCCCTCAGGCTCTTTATTCTAAGCTATCCAAGGACAGCATCACGACTCCCAATTAGACAAAGAAATAGCATAACAGGAGCTGCTTTAGCTCTCTCTGACTTCTTTGTGGTCTGATTTATAATATCCTTGGAAGGCAGAGGTAATTAAAGATTATTATATTAAAGTAGAAGACTTATCTTCCAGTGCCTGTTGAGCTATAATTCTGAGTAAGAAAACAAAAAAAGGGAGCAGTCTTAGCACAGGAATAAACTCATTTACTTCTAATATCTATAGATAATGCCCCTTTGAAGCGATTGCTTCCTCTTCTTAAAACCTATTCTAGTTAATTTCATTGTTGATAACTCTTGGGTAAAAAAGTCAAAGAGAATTTGAAAATAAAATTTGTCCAAGAGAAGCTACAATTTTCTTTAGGTTAATTACACCTTAGGAAGAATGCAATAACATCCCAGACCTGTGTACCCCTGTATTCTCCTTCTTCAGCATTACTTAGATAGAAGACATAGTGTGGGGATTTCCATTTCCTGAGAATCTAAGCCTCATCATCCAGGGCTTTCTCAATACTTAGGGTTTTGAATAGCACCTGAAATCATAAACCACAGCTGGAAGCAGTGAACACCTCCTCCTACATATAGGCAATGGTAAGACCTATGGGCTACATAGAGGGAACCAGGCTCTAAATTTGCCCACAGTCCCACTCTGTATGATTTTTTATTCTATAATTTGTTGTCAGAAGAATAGGACATGAGTGTGTCGATGTGACACTCCAGTGAAGAAGAGGTCTGCCCTTCCTTTCAAAACTGTTTCCCCAAAAACAATCTTCTAAAAGTACACGAGGTGAGTCAGCAATATATCTTGGATACAAAAGAATGCAAAGGACTAGTGTTTACAAAACAACATGGCAGCATGTAAGAGTATCTATATTCTGAACTCGTGTCTAAATTCTTATTAAAATTCTCTGAACTATTATCAATCAACTCAAGAACTTGAAAGCTAGGTATAAAACATGGAGAAGCTTCTGGAGTAATTAAAATGTGAAGCATAAAGGTCCAGGAAGTAAAAATTTAAAGGATTTATTTAGCTGGGGAGATATTACTTTCAAATATTAATGCTAGAATGATCTCTAGTCCATTGTGAATTGGGTGCAGGGAGGATTTGGAGCCATACATTCTGTGAAATTGAGAATAAGAGTTTCTGCAGTGACAACAGCTAAAAAAAAGTGGCTCAGAGATGTAAATGGGAGCAGTAGGAGGGGGAGTGCTCTGATCATCAATTATTACTCAGAGGATGATTCAGAGCTGTTCAATTCAGAACTGTTCCACTAAAGATAAAAATGGGTTTAAGTAGTAGCATAAGGCACTGAGGTTTAGAGATAAGGGAGAATTAACAGATTAACAACTGCCACTACCAGGAGAATAATAAAGTAGACCGCTAAGGAAAACTGCTGTCTTTCTCAGAACTTCTATCATCTGGGACAACTGACATGTGTTCTGATGAAAAAAAAAAGGGGGAGGATTGGGGTGGGAAAGCTGATTAAAAAAGCTATTTATGAGATTCTTTAAATTTAAGATTATAAGAAAGGATACGTTTTACCATCTGTTGCTGACAGTAAAATTCAAGGCTTTCCCACACTTTATATAGACGATAAAACACTTTTCTTTCCCTTTTTCTCATCCTCTAAATATTATTAAAATTAAATATTCAAATATCATTGCAGAAACGAATGCCAGGTATGTATAAAACAATGCTAAATTTTAGAAAACCAAAGTTTCAGTAGGTTTTCTATCACTGGAACTGTGAAGAACTTCCTGCAAAATAAACCTATAAAATAACATAAAAGGATTAACATAAGAAGTATTGGCATGCACCAGAGCATACATTTATTCTGAGTGAAAAGAGGAATTTTTTGCTATTTAAATGAAAGCTCATAATGCAACTAGTGCTGTCAGCTGGGTCTGGGTCATGGATCAAAATAGTCACTGGGGAAGAAAAAGCTCTTGAGATCAAAGTAGGCAACATAAAGAAAAACTTGAACTAGGCAAGTTAATCTCAAAGTGATCTTTTCCCAAGGAAAAATCAGACGTAGTTTAGAAAGATTATGATGAAGGGACAAATCTCAAACTGTCGCGAAAAAAATACCTTAGAGAGAGTGTTGACTAGGAACTGAGTTCCTGAACTACACTGCAGTTTTATATTTTCACATTATTGTTCAGTCATTCAGTTGTGTTCAACTCTTCATGACCATGTGAAACAAAGCAGGCCAATTCTGTCCATGGGCTTTTTCTTGGGTAGGATATCTGAGTGGTTTACTTTTCCTTCTCCAGCTGATTAAGGCAAACAAAGGTTAAATGATTTGCTCTGGGTCCCACAGCTAGTAAGTTGTCTGAGGCCAGATTTGAATGAAGACTCTGAGACTCCAGGCCATCTAGCTGCCTCTATATTTTCATGTAGCAACTAACACTTTTTTATAGACTCTCAAACAAAACAAATACAACATAGAAAACAGAGAATAGAAGGTAAGATGAAGAGTAATGAATTAAGAAAAAAACAAATTCATACTAAACCTAAAAGTCAACATGTACCTAGCAATGGTAATATTCCAAAATTTTGAGTGGAAAATAAAAATTATAATTTGCTCACAGTTTTACAAAAATGGAGTTGAGGACAACCAGTATAAAAATGAAAGGAAATCATCTTCATTCCTCAGAACTCATGTGGATAGTAAAATGAATAAGCATGAATCTATCTGGCTACATGTTTGAATAGAGCTGGGAATGCAGGATTACTGTCATTTATGTGAATTTGAAAATATGGAGGGAATAACATTTTGATGGGTTTGTTTATTTTGTCAAAACGTTTTTTATGCTGACTTATATGACTAGCATTACAGATTGAGTACTGAAGATCTCAGGTTTTTTTTTTAACCCTTACCTTCCATCTTAGAAGGTATTGGTTCTGAGGCAGAAGAGCAGGAAAGGCTAGGCAATGGGGGTTAAGTGATTTGCCAAGGATCAAACAGCTAGGAAGTGTCCCAGGACCTCTGCCTCTCAATCCACCAAGCCACCTAGTTGCCACCTCCTCAGAAGTTTTAAAAAAAAACTCAAAATTATTTAAAGGGAAGGTGGAATCTTCAACAAATCAATAAGCATTAATTATTTACTAAATGCAAAGCTTTCTCTGAGTAACACTGGGGATAGAGAGACAATCAAGAAACAGTTGCTGCCCTCCAGAAGCTTCCTTTCTTTTTTTCTCTTTCTTTTTTTTAACATTTATTAATATTCATTTTTAACATGGTTACATGATTCATGCTCCTACTTTCCCCTTCACCCCCCCTTCGCCCCCCCCCCCACCCATGGCCGACGCACATTTCCACTGGTTTTATCATGTGTCATTGATCAAGACCTATTTCCAAATTGCTGTTAGTTGCATTGGTGTGGTGGTTTCGAGTCTACATCCCCAATCATGTCCACTCTAACCCATGTGTTCAAGCAGTTGTTTTTCTTATATATATGTTTCCTCTCCTGCAGTCCTTCCTCTGAATGTGGGTAGCATTCCTTTCCATAAATCCCTCCTCAGAGCTGTCCTGTGTCATTGCATTGCTGTTGGTACAGAAGTCTATTACATTTGATTTTACCATAGAATATCAGTCTCTGTGTACAATGTTCTTCTGGCTCTGTTCCTTTCACTCTGCATCAGTTCCTGGAGGTCTCTCCAGTTCACCTGGAACTCCTCTAGTTTATTATTCCTTTGAGCCCAATAGTATTCCATCACCAGCATATACCACAATTTGTTCAGCCATTCCCCAATTGAAGGACATACTCTCCTTTTCCAGTTTTTTGCCACCACAAAAAGCGCAGCTATAAATATTTTCGTACAAGTCTGTTTATGATCTCTTTGGGGTACAAACCCAACAATGGTATGGCTGGATCAAAGGGCAGGCATTTTTTTTATAGTCCTTTGAGCATAGTTCCAAATTGCCAGCCAGAATGGTTGGATCAGTTCACAACTCCACCAGCAATGCATTAATGTCCCAATTTTGCCAATCCCCTCCAGCATTCATTACTCTCCCCTTCTCTCATTTTAGCCAATCTGCTAGGTGTGAGGTGATACCTCAGAGTTGTTTTGATTTGCATTTCTCTAATTATTAGAGATTTAGAATACTTTCTCATGTGTTTATTGATACTTTTGATTTCTTTACCTGAAAATTGCCTATTCATGTCTCTTGCCCATTTTGCAATTGGGGAATGGCTTGACTTTTTATACAATTGCTTTAACTCCTTGTATATTTGAGTAATTAGACCCCTGTCAGAGTTTTTCGTTATAAAGATTTTTTCCCAATTTGTTGTTTCCCTTCTGATTTTGACTACATTGTTTTTGTTTGTACAAAAGCTTTTTAGTTTAATATAATCAAAACCATTTAATTTACATTTTGTAATTTTCTCTAACTCTTGCTTGGTTTTAAAATCTTTCCTTTCCCAGAGATCTGACAGGTATACTATTCTGTGTTCACTTAATTTATAGTTTCCCTTTTTATATTCAAGTCATTCACCCATTCTGAATTTATCTTGGTGTAGGGTGTGAGATGTTGATCTAAACCTAATCTCTCCTATATCTTTCTATTCAATCAGGATCTTGATTTTTTTTTTTTTATTGCTAGACCTACCTTTCTTGATAGTTACAGGAAAAGAGGACTAGAAAACACATTCTTTGATAAAATAGGCACCTAGAAAACACAGGGATTTTCCTGTATTACATTTAACCAAACCTTTATTAAGTGCCTACTTGTATGCCAAGAACAGAGCAACCCTAGAAGTTCTTTTTTCCAAATATCAGAGGCTAAAACAAAATGATAAAACTCCACTAAAGTAGAATTCAGAATTACCAGTTGCAGGCACTTCACTATGCTATTTTCCTAAGGCAAAAAATTCCACTAGTTTAGGAAATGACCTTTTTTGGCTTCTATTTTCAAAATTATATTATTTTGTAAGACGTTTTCATAATGTAATTAGGCAAATGCTCCTTAAATAATGAGTGGGAGCAGTAAAGACAAATAAAACAATAATACTAATAAAAATATTTAAGATCTTAGTTAATAAATTTACTTGCATTACATGTCAACAGAAATTAAAGCTCATTATTATCAAACTATTCATTAAGTTTCCTTATCTAATTGTGTATATTATCATTTATTTCAGAGCTAAATCCAACTTTCTTTTGCTGATTATTCCTGCTATCTATTGATATTTTGCCTAATTACGCAACACATGCACAGAAATTGATCAAGTATAGAGAATGTGGTCAGTATGGTCCTATTTACAAAAGATAAAGAACTGTCCAGACCTTTTGACAGATAGGACACATATACTCTGTGGAAGTCAAAGACAGAAAGGCCTAAATATATAATATAATGAAATATTTATGGTAGCATGTCCCTCACATCTTAGCAACAAGTACTACTAATAAATACATCAGCATCACACATAAACCTAGTTCATACTATCGCACTAAAATTCAGTTATCTATGTTGAGGGGGGACACAATAATAGAAATGATAGCATAACTCATTGTGGTAGCAAAGAACTAAGAAAAAAAGCCATTAATTGGGGAATAGCTCTAAAAACTACTATATATGAATGTGTAAGAGAATTGGACTTCATCATGGAAAAAGGATCAGATAATGAAATATTGAACTATCTTTAAACATTGGCCAAATCTTGTCATCTCTTAATGAGAGAGAGATTAGTTCTTCAAAAGGAACCAAAATGATAGAATAAATGATAGACAATATCTCTGATCAAATAGTTACCTAAATTGAAACTCAAAAGAACACAGCTTCTGATTTGAGGTATTTAGAAGATGCCTGGAATTTTAGAAGGGGAAATTATATTAAAACATTTGAAGTTTTCTCTGAGCACTGGTAAGTCTAATCGCATTACTTTGTTTTAAATGTTTGTTTTGTTTTTATACTCAGTTTGACCACAAGAACTTGCTAGTCTTGGAGTACTTTTTGGGAATATATTTGGGAGGAGGTAATTGAGGGAAACATATCCACAAAGAAGAGATACGATTAGAGTCAGTGATATGCAGGGAGTCAGCTCCTAATTCCTAGAGAGCCAACTGTTAAAATTTCACTATAAGCATTTTACCTCAGAAATCAGAAAATACTACAAATAAAAGCTTGATTAATTTTGAGTTGATTATTCATACCTAAAAATGTGATGGATAAAATGACACTAATGCACATTCAATTTATTAGTGTAATGTGACTACATTCTCCACCTCCTTCCTGTCAGAATGGGTTATAAACATATACCATTACATGTACATTAGATCTACTAATAATGTATTTTGCCAGAAGTCTAATCTCTAAGCTGGGGGAGCAGAGCTAATAAAAAAATTGAAAAGGAAAATGAAGAAAACCAGAGATCATTTGATTTTAATTTGACATGTCAGAGCGGAGGAGTTTTGTTTTTCCTTGCAAATGTACTCGAGCAGCAAATTGGTAATAAGGAGAGGGGGCAAATAGATGTGGCTGAACAACCTTTATCACCACACTATCCCTTCAACATTGCTACAAATGCAATGGAACATCATCATGCAGTTAAAAAATAATAAGGAACTGATAGAAATGGGGAAGTTTTATATGAACAAATACCTAGCAATATAAACAAAAGCAAGATAACAATATACACAAAACCATGATGAAAAGGTCACTGAAAACCAAACTGAGTAACCGGGGGAGAAAATGTAGGTCATAGAGAATAGAAAATGATCCATAGCTAACAGCAGGGAGGTTAAGGACTGCTTAGAACACTGTATACATTCTTAAAGATGGTATGTGTGTGTATATATACACACATCTCTTCCTCCCTGCTCCTGGAGATGGTAAGCAATTCGATCTGCCTTATTCATTTATTATCATGCAAAGAATACTTTTAGATTGGTCGACAGAGAGAATATTCATATAAAACCCAAACCCCCAAATAAAAACAAATAAACCAAAGTGCAAAAATAGTATGCATCCGAATTGCAACATTTCTTTCTCTAGTAGTCTTTGGCATAAATCCTTCAGAATTGTCCTGGATCATTGTATTACTAAGAATAGCCAAGTATTTTATGGATGATCATTGTACAATATTGCTGTCACTATGTATAATATTCTCCTGGTTCTGCTTATTTCACTCTGCATTGGTTCATGTAGGTCTTTCCAGCTTTTTCTGAAATTGTCCTGCTCATCGTTTCTTATAGCACAATAGTATTCTATCACCATCATATACACAGTTTCTTTAGCTGTTCCCCAATTGATGGATATCCCCTCAATTTCCAGTTCTTTGCCACCAGTAAAAGAGCTACTTAAATTTTTTTGTATGAGTAGATCCTTTCCCCTCTTTTATGATCTATATGGGATACAAACACAGTAGTAGTATTACAGGATCAAGAGGTATGCTCAATTTTATAGCCCTTTAGGCATTGTTCCAATTGTTTTCCAGAATGATCAGGTTAGTTCACAACTCCACCAATGATGTATTAGTGTTCCAATTTTACCATATCCTCTCTAACACTGATCATTTTCTTTTTCTGTCATTATGGCCAATCTAATAGGTGTGAGATGGTACCTCAGAGTTGTTTTAATTTATATTTCTCTAATCAAGAGTTATTTAGAATGTTTTTATATGATTATTGATAGCTTTGATTTCTTCATCTGAAAACTGCTAACTTAGTTCTCTATAAATTTGAGAAATATGACCTTTATTAGAGAAGTTTGCTATAAAATTTTCCCCAGTTTGTTGTTCCCCTTCTAATCTTGGTTACATTGTTTATAAAAAAAACTTTTAAATTTAATATGATCAAAATTATTCATTTTTATATCTTATAATGTTCTTTATCTCTTGGTGGGTCATAAATTCTCCTCTTCATAGATCTGAATGGCAAGCTATTCTATGTCCTCCTAATTTACTTATGGTATCATGCTTTATGTTTAAATCTTATACCCATTTTTACCTTATTTTGATATAGGATGTGACATATTGGTCTATAACTAGGTTCAGTTTTCCTAGCATTTTTTGTTGAATAGTGAGTTCTTATCTCAAGAGCTAGGGTCTTTGGGTTTATCAAACACTAGATTGCTAAGGTCATTTACCACCTGTATATTGTGCTATTTAATCTATTCCATGTATCTATCATTCCATTTTTAGCCAGTACCACTCTTTTATGATAATTACTATTTATGGTAGTGATGGGCAAACTATTCCCCCCCAAAGAAAATATTCCACTGAATTCCATTGAATTTCCTTCCAACTTCATCAACACTATATTATTACATAGTCTGAGTTGAATTATTTAATAAAACTAATTTCAGTATACTCACTTGTACACCTTGAATTGGAGAAGAAAATAATAAAGAAGTGGCAGATAACCCTTTATTTAAGAAGATTAATTTAAACATGGAACTATGTTCCTAAATTTGGCAAGAGAAAAAGGATTGTTATTAGTCACTGATAAGAATAAAATTTAAGTAGTGGCCTACTCAATTATTAATGTACAACTTTCCCTATGGCACCTAGGAATTCCTTTGATTAACTGTATTTTACATATTAGTATGTTAATAGGCCAAAAAATATTGAGTCACGTTAATCTTGAATCACTATAGACAAAGATGTCTGGTTTTCCAATTTACTCAAATAATTATATATCTGACAGTACTAAAAAAGATGAAGCTCTTGACATTTGTACATTTTAAAAGGAAAAATAATCAGAATTGTATCTTTGACATGTATACATAAAATTATTCCTAAATAAAGAAAAGTAATAATTATTTTAATTAAAAATCATTCTTGGGTCTCAAAACAAGAAAAGAAGGAAGGTATGTAGGATGACTGCCTCTGCATTCTGCATCATCTAATGCCCTAAAGAGATATGCATTCAAAAATGTAATTGTCTAGTTCCATAGTTAGGCTACTCTAAACTTGATTTTTGCTGTGATACTAGAATGACGTCAGAAGTTCTAACAAACTTGTTGAAACTTGTCTTTTGTGTTAGAGAAGCACACAAGGCTTAATTTTTACTATCAAGACTGTTCAAATAAATTACTTGAATTTTAATGAGGAGCTGAATAAGCTCCAAAAATTTCAGGCATTTAAGTTCTGATCTATGCTTTGCAATTCTTAAAATTTTAGATCAACTCCTAGTTCCTCAAGGGATTTAAACATTGTGAAGTGTGCAAATATACAAGAGAGTAATTTATAGGAAAATCAAGACATCCTTCCGAGAAAGGCTCTTATGTCTGATTGTAGACTCCTTTTTGCTTCCCAAATAATCACATTAAATTAGGTCAAAATCTAGTCAATGCAGAACATTTTTTCTTGAAAAAGCTTTGGAGTGTGTCCTGTTAATATATTCACCCTGATAGGATACATGTGATAGAATCAGGACATAAAAGAAATCTGAATAAATCAAGCGAATTGCTTCGTATTATTCAGGGAACATTATTTTATCCAATTGTGAATTTAAAAAATCTCATTCAACCTTTTATTTTTAAGATTTTTATAAAATCATACACTCACAAATAAAGACATTTGCCATGAAAATTAAACTTTGGTTTTTTAATTTTTTTAATGTTAAAGATTAACAAACAAACAAACAATGAAGTATGACACTGGTGAATAAAGTAACTAAATATTTTGTACTCCTGGCAAAGCAGAAGAAATCTACATATTAAATTCAAAAAATAGTTTAATAAGGGGCAGCTGGGTAGCTCAGTGGATTGAGAGCCAGGCCTAGAGACAGGAGGTCCTAGGTTCAAATCTGGCTTCAGACACTTCCCAGCTGTGTGACCCTGGGCAAGTCATTTGACCCCCATTGCCCACCCTTACCAATCTTCTGCCTTGGAGCCAATACACAGTATCGACTCCAAGACGGAAGGTAAGGGTTTTAAAAAATAGTTTAATGAGGAAGAATATTGTTATCCTTAAGGAAAGACCTCCCCCCAAAAGTCATATTTCATAACATAACTATACAATGAAGAATATTCACTCTTTAAAAGCTGGCCAACCAAAGCTTACATTAAATAAAATAGAGTATCTATTCTACAGTGAGAAAAATGAATTTTCTTCTAGGGTAAGAAAAATGTATGTTTCTTTATTAAAAAGTGAAAACAGTAAATAGTAACTTTTTCCCATTGAAAAAATTTTCCATTGAAAAATTCTAGACATATAAAACTGAACCACAGGATGATTTTATATTCAAGGCAAACATAAAAGCAACTGCTGTCTTAAATGAAAGTGGAGAGAACCTTACCTATCTATCATTCAAGAGGTCTAGTAAGATACCACTATTCCATTATGTTTCACATATGATATGAAAACTAACTGTGGAATACTTATTTCATGAATTTTGATTCTACCAATATGTTTGATATCAATATAAATTCAATGCTAAATACTGACTTCATTGTAATATAACCTTGAATATTTAAAGCAATCTTTTCAGAAGTGAAAATCTTAAATGGCAAAAATGTACTTTCCCACTCCTTTTTCTTAAGGGTAATCTTGAGGAAAGAAATCTGTTTTGGTTTTGCTCAATTTGTTTAGCCCATGCTGGTTTAGCTTTGTGTTCTGTGTAATGGAAAATAATCTGAGTGTTTTAGAAAGCTGAAAATACTGTCAGTAAACTGTCCAAAATAAGGTTTGAATGAGAACTTAATCTCAGCTAATGGCAGATGCAAAAAGCCTCCTCTATGCCCCTAAATAAGCAAAGCAGAAAGGGAGAGACAAAAAGCTATCTGCCTACCCATCTATCTATCCATTCTCTCTCTCTCTCTCTCTCTCTCTCTCTCTCTCTCTTTCTCCCCATATCGACCTATCCATCCATCCAACTAACTATCTATCTACAGTGAGAATATTTTGATTTCTAAAAATGGATAGAGGTACAGTGGATGGATAGAGTTGTGGGCCTGGAGTCAGGAAGACCCGAGTTCAGGCCTGCTCTCATACAATTACTAGCTATGCAACCCTAGGTAAGTCATTTAAACTTTGTTTCCTTCAGTTTTATCAATTATAAAATGGGGATAATAATGGCATCTGACTTCACAGGGTTGTTGTGAGGATCAACTGAGATAATATTTGTAAAGTACTTAGCACAGCGCCTGGCCTATAGTAGGTGCTTTAAAAATGCTTGTATCCTCCCTCCTCTTCCCTTCTCATTAACCTGGAAGATAAAGGAGATGAATTAAGCCAGAAGAACCTAAATGAATCTCAGCTCCTTAATTATGATAGGAGAAATATATTATATCCCAGTACTTCTGCTACCTTCTTACTCTACATATCCTAAATTTTCTCCCGTCATTAAAGCTCATTTTTTTAGGGATCTCATTACAGCATATGTCCCACAAGGAGGCATATGAATATAATGAATATGAAATCCTCATGTAAGAAAAGGGGAAGGAGAATAGGAGATGCTGAGAGATTATCACTGCATATGGTGAAACAAAATCAGTGTTTGTTGTTATTTGGTTGGTTAGGCCAGACATTCATGAGGTATGATTCTATGTCTTTTTTCTTGGAAGTATGGAATTTTAAAATTTACATTAGTTTTATCTGCTTAGGAATGCAGAAACTAGAGAGTAGAGAATTGGTCTAACACCAGTTATGATGAGTTACTTAGTAGGTTTAGCCTGAGGTGCCATTAGTTGGCATTCTTTGCTTTTAAGACAATGGCAGAGACATGGGATCCTCTGTAGAAAGGTCTGATTAGATCAGAGGATCATAGAGTTAAAGCTGGAATGGGCCATAGAAACCATCTGATCCAACATCCTGATTTTATGGATCAGGAAACTGAGAATCAGAGAGATTAAGTGATTTGCCTAAAGGAACTTGGGTAGCAAAAGAAAAAAAAATTAGTTTTGATTCTACTGCAGGATGATGGTGTACTGGGTGCCCTGAAACCCTTGGGGGTCACTTGAACTTATCACTTAATCAGCAAAGACAGACATCGTGGGAGAGTGTGTCAAAAGTATCCTCTCTCTGTGTAGAAGGTCCACCTGTGGCAGTACTCTGTTGTGTGTGTGTGTGTGTGTGTGTGTGTGTGTGTGTGTGTGTGTATAAGAAAATAAGGTGTTTTCTTTTATCTGTGGTTTCTGAAGTCATTTTCAATTGTGTCCAACTCTTCGTGATTACATTTGGGACTTTCTTGGCAAAGGACCACTGGAATTGTTTGATATTTCTTTCTTAAGATCATTTTTACAAACTAAGAAGCTAAAGTACACAGGATCAAATGACTTTTTCAGAGTTATACAGCTAATAAGTGTTTGGGGCTGGATTTGAACTCAGGAAGACAAGTCTTCCTGAAGTCAAGCCTAGTACTCTATCCACTGATACCACATTACTGCACCAATGGTAGTCTGGGGAAAAAAAAAGGAAAGTCCCCTCAGGGAGTTGATTGCTTTGCTTTCTGTTGCCCTTGAGGGTATTAGAGGAAGAAACTCCTCAGAATCTCAGAGAAGGAAGCTAAGGAACTCCATAATTCTCTGAATTAAGGGAGCTACTTGTCTCACTGCTTTAGCATCTAGCCACAGGAAAAGACCTGGACAGATGAAGACTCAACTTTTTTAAGGCTGCAGTTTCAATGAAAGAGTATAATGACATTATTTTACTGAAAGAGCTTACGACTGTTTTAATAGCTCAGAGAAGGGCAAAGCTTTGTTCAACTAGATAGCAAAGCTCTTAGAAGAAGATTAGATGATATATGGGCAGATCAGTTTCTAAAAAAGACAACAATATGAATACCTGAAGTTGAACTGTCCCAGATACATGGGTTTCTCTACTCGCATGAATTCAACACTCCCCCATAATACACATTAATAGGAGACTATGATTTAGATTTAAGGTGGAGAAAGGTCAATATACTTTGATTCTACCTAATTTTGGCTTCCATTGAATATGTATTGTTATGATGATTGTTATTTTTTCTTGTGTAGTATATTTTTTTCATGTTTAAGGGTTAATGGCATCATGAGTGGCTGATTTGTTTCCATTAGAAGAACACTGATGGAGGATCAGGAGCTATAGGGGCAGTGTTGAGTGGTAGATCAGTGGTCATCACTATGGTTATGTTTTTTCATTCTTGCTCACCTTGCAATTCAATTTAATTAATAAGTCTTATCAATTCTACTTCTACTACATCTCCAATATGCTCCCCCTTCTCTCCATTCATACAACTGCTTTCCCAGCTCAGGTGTTTATAGACTCTTGTCTTAACTATTATAGTTGCTTCCTAATTGGTGTCCCTGCCTTTCTTTTCTCTTCAATTCACCTTACACATACCTTCCAAATTAATATTCCTAAAGCAGATATCTTTCTATATCACTCCCTTATTCAAGAACATCTAGTGGCTCATAACTACTTTTAAGGTAACACACAAAGACTATTAATTGTCATGTATAGTTCTTTATAATTGTTCAGGTGTTCATTTAACAACTTAACTACTTGATGTTCCTTGACAACATGACATTCAATTTCCCACCTCCATGCATTTACACAGGCCTGGGCCCATGACTGGAATGACCTTTCTCTTTTGCTTTTGTAATTCCTAGCTTCCACCCTTTGAGGGTTAGCTCAAATTCTTTTTTTTTCCTTTTAACATAAGATTTTAAATTTTCTTCCCAATTGTTTATACTTCTATTCCTTCAAAATCACTTTGTATTTACTTCATATAGATTTTGCATTTACTTGTATGGATGTCATTCTTCTCCTCAAGGAGAGTATACGTTTCTTGAAGGCAGAGACTTTCCGTTTTTGGTTTTGCATCCCCAGTGAGTAGGACAAGTCATTGAACCATAGGACTTGCTTAATAAATGTTTGTTGAATTGAATTTAATGACTTTGGCCCCGAGTGTTTACTCTTATAGCATGTTTTATGTGACGTTGAGATACTCTAAAAATGGTAAAGTATACAGAGCAAGTTTTTAAAGTTAAAGATTAATGCCTTTTTCAACTGTCTATAACTTTTTCCTATCACAACTTATTGTAATTATGATAATATTCCTTGCCTTAATTAGAATGCTTTAAAAATACTTCATTTTGATTTTTTTCTCTTGCAATCAGCTTCCTATATTCAGAATCTGGCTTAATTACTTAAGGCCACCTTAGCATTGAAAGTCCCTACGAGGATCTCAACTGCTGACAAGAGGTGGTGCAATTCTGCCTCTTTGGGGATACCATTCTGAATCTGTCCCAGGCAATAATACATTTTCTCAACTGGTCCACAAACAGCACTTTGTTTAGCAACTCTCTAATAGTAAACTAGTAAACTCCAAGTCAGGGATCATGTCTTATCTAAACTTTGTATCTCTTCCTGACACTCTACATTCTAGTTATCTAATAATTTTCTTGTTTTATTGAATGGAGTTCTCCCCTTCATTGATTGCTCTCATGAATCTGTGCTAAAAGTATTGAAAAACTAGTGCTTATTTTCCCCACTAATTTTAACACTGGTGGATGGCAGTTCTCAAAACTATTATAAAAGAAAGTAAATTTCTGCTCTATTTAATAAATACCCCTTCTCCTGATTCTGTCCTATGCAACAAACATTTCTCCTCCTTAAGAGTTCTTTCCATTTATTACTTCATTTTTTAGAAACTGAGAGAAATTAGCATATGCTGGCCAAGTGATTCTGGATCAGAGAGGGCCATCTGGTCTCCAAGAGGCAAATTTAGAGTGCAACGGCCAGTCCAGATAGAAGGGATTCTTTCTGTAATCCATAGGTATACTTAGAGATTTTGTCTGAAGAGGGACCATGACACCTAAACAGAGTTTCTACTAATGGAGAACCATAGATGGAGAACAGAAAGGGAAATCATGGTGTCATACTACAGAAAAGTCAATCAAAGTGTGAATCAGGAGTAAGCACCCAAGGTTACTTGGCTAACAATCTGTTTCTTACAGGTAGTCCTTAGGAGCCTGCTCTGCTACTGCACGTGGGCACCTTTACCAACCCTATGCACCTATATCTTTGATATATTTTAGAAATCATTGTCCCAGAATTAACCACTAGAGAGCTGGCTGCTCCCACATATAGAATCATTTATAAACTCTGACACACTTGTTTTCTGATTAAATTCCTTAATAGTTAGTTCAAATACAATCTACTTTCCTACTTGGACAATAGAAAATAATATTTATGTAACATTTTGAACCTTCTTTGATCTAAAACCATCAGTATCTTTTTATAGGCTTTAATTCAATCTAAAAGTCCTGCATTAAGACACACACCTCTGAATAACCTATGCTGATAAAGTACTTGAGTCATTAGGCTTTGGTAGCATCATTACCAAATTGCTTTGTTTATTTCAATAATAATGTGCACTTGCTCATATATAATCTACCCATATATTATTAACTTGAGTTATAGTAAAATAGCAAAGAGAATGTTTTCAAACATAAAATAACATGAATTTAATAAAATTAATAACATGTCTTATTCACACTTTAAATATATCATCAATAAATTAAAGCAATTACACTATCACAATTATAATAATGGCACTGCCATAATTATCAGACTATGGAATTCTAGCTATGTATCTGAATATAATAACACACGCATAAAGCTTCTGAATAAAAGTAAAAAAACATGACAAATAAATATGAAGACAGCATAATGCAATTTTACAGATGTGCATCAAAAACACTACTTTTTAAGTCTAATTCAGAAAGTAGGACACATCATAAACAAGATTCCATCTAGCCTCAGACATTTCCTAGCTGTGTGACCCTGGGCAAGTCACTTAATTGTGATTGCCTAGCCCTTACCACTCTTCTACCTTAGAGCCAATACACAGTATTGATTCTAAGACAGAAGGTAAGAGTTAAAAAACAAAACAAAACAACAAGATGTCATTCATAAAAACAATCTCTCAATGGATGGGATGACTTTTAAAAAAAATATAAATTTTTTTAGGACTAAGTACCTCTAAACTACTGTAACAGAATTTTCCAGATGTGTGAAAATCATTTGACAGAATAAAAACAAATGCATTTAATCTGAATGGATGCATTTCATCTTTAAGGACAGAAAATAAAAATACCTTTATTACAGACAACAAATGCAGAAATATATTGAACCTTTTACAAAAATAAATGAAAAATGTCAACTCAGTTAACTATCCATAGGGAATAGTAAGTCACGTATTAAGAAAATGAAAAAAAAAATTTAACATGATTTTTAATTATATAATTTTAAGACTAGGGTGTTTTTTTCAATACTCAGTAATAAAAGTAATGTAAATGTTTATATTTTGAAGTGAAATGCAAGCATTTTGACTTAGACCAGTGATAAACTATAGTGGCCAATTTTGATCAGTCTAGTTGACAAGAGTTCATCCACAGCGTGAAGTCAAATGGACATGAGCTGGAAACATTGGATTCTAAGCTCAAACAATATTGACATAATTCTTGGTTTTATATCTAGTTTGTTGTAACAATATAGATGCAACCTTAACTTAGTTAGGAAAAAATGAAATTTAATCAGGGGTTATGCTAGCTTGCAGTATCATATATAACATAAGATATTTATTATTCCAACTATTTCAATGAGAATTTAACTGATCCAGCCTCATTAAAAAGAAATTGTACCTTAAGAATACTCCCTGAGTGATTTGTAATTCCTGAACTAACATCTTCCTTACAATCAATTCTTTTCTATAGTGTCAAAGTAAATCTATAAACAAATTGGTGAACTATTTTTAATAGGAAAGTCATACAGGTTGAATCATTTCCCAGCTATTACAATTGGTTTGTATTTTATTGGTTATAAGTCAATAATCATTTATTATGTGCTTGCTATGCCCAGGCACTCTGCCTCTTAAATGAAATATAATAATAATTGACATTTATGTAGCATTTTAAAGTTTTCAAAACCCTTTAGGTAAATTCTTTTGAACCTCAATACATTCCAATGAGGTATTTACCAAATGCATCATTATTCTCATCTTGTAGATGAGAAAATAGCACCTTTAATAGGATTATAGGATTAAGAGCAAGAAGTGATATCAGATCAAAGATTCAGAGCTGGAAGAGACTGTTGAGGTCATATAATGTGTTATACACTCATTTTACATATGAGGAAACTGAAGACCAGAGAAATAATTGGCTTTCCCAAGGTCACACAGGTATTGATCAGCAGTCATCAAAGGCAGGATTTGATTCCAGGACCTCCAACTCCTGAGTCAGCATTTTTCATGCCCTCATTTTATGGATAATGATATTGAGGCCAAAAGAGATTCAATGACATTCCAAATCAAATAGGCAGTATGGGGTACTATTGGACTTTAAATTCAAATCTAAGGCTTTTTTTTCCCCTACTGGATTTTACAGCCATGCCAGTTAAATGATTTGCCTAGATCACACATCTATTTGGTATCAGAGAAAGAATTTCAACCCTGGTCTTCCTGATTTCAAGTTCAGGAAACAATTTCTATTCAGTCCTCTAATGTCTGACAAGAGCTGAAGATCTTTTCCTGTCTTTCCAAATGCCAATTCTCATAAACTAAATGAGTGGAAATGGGGAAGTTATTATTATAATAATTTCAATTATTAAAATAATAAACTAAGAAATGGGGAGAAAGGCTTTTTTGAGCCCAGCTAAATATCATTATGTTATATAAGATACTCATTATTCATTTCAGGAAATCAATCACTTCCATCAATCATAAAGTAATGAACAAAGTGGCTGCTCTTGGTGTAGACAACCAGAATCCAATCAGTAAGTACAATAAACATGTTGACTTAGAAGTTTTACAAATGATATCTGAGTATAAAATGTTGTTTCTGTATTCTCATTAGAATGATTTTCTTCCTCAGCTGACACACTATAGGTGAACCTGAACGTACAACAAATGAGTTTCATTTCCAAAGCTAACTTTTAAGTCTATTGGACTTTGAAATCTGAAATGTATTTTCTTATGGAAATAATACTATGGAAAGCAATTATGGTGGGATGGCTACTAATATCTTTAAGAACTTTGTTTATTTTTATGCATTGACTACAATGTAACTGAAAGTATGCTGATATTATGAGACTCAATTCTAACTATTACTAAATACTACTGATTCTTAATCCCCTACATTCCAATGGGCCCTGAGTTGCCCCTGACGTTAGAGAACAATACTCTTTGCTAGGTGAGGAATGGGTTGATGATGAAGAATGGCTGTTAGGCAAAGATTTTGATGATGATTGTCCAGTTTCTATCCAAGATATTTTACAAGCTCCTAGAAGCAGGGAGAGAAAGTAATTCTTTAATCTCTTCAATTATGGCAGTTAGGTTCAGTAGTAGCCAGAGACTTTGGTGTCTCACAACAAACAAGGAGGATTCTGGAGAGGTGTGTGTGTGTGTGTGTGTGTGTGTGTGTGTGTGTGTGTGTGTGTGTGTGTACACCCTCTAGAATCCTCCTTGTTTGTTGTGAGACTCCAAAGTCTCTGGCTACTACTGAACCTCTTTCCCCCTACCCAAACTCTCACACACACACACACACACATATCTTCTTTACAATGTTTACCCCTATTGTCTTGTTAATTCAGTATGTCCCATAGGCATTGCTCCCCATTTTTACTGCAGTAGCATTCCCCCCCCCCATTAAGGACCACTGAGATATTGTCTGTTTTCTAATTTCAACCTGTGGTTGTAATAAATATATTTTCAAAATAGACTTGTTTCTGCTTCATATTTATAAAAGTAAAAGGGTTCCTATTTGTCAAATGAAGCACATCTGGGCTAATTCCCTGTTTCCTTTGAACTGAAATTCTATTCAGTGAGTCAGAACAATCCTTATGTTAGTAAAATGGTGGGAAGAATACATTTCCTTGGGTTCATTAAAAGAGCTTCACTGTCACAGAAAATTGAGAACTTGCAACTAGGTATGAAATTAAAAGATTCTGCTGGATGTCAGCAAGAAATTTGGCACTTTGAATATACTATTCTACTCAGAAATAATCGATAAATTCCCAAACCATGAGAAATACTGTTGTTATTTCAATGAGCACAACTAAACTCACCAAGTAAGCTGAATACACTGTACAGAAAGTTCTCAATTGTTAAATATATTTTTACAAAGCATAAACTTAAGAAAGATAAACTAGTTGTTTACAAGGTATGCTTTTTGGTCATCCAAAAGGCATATATAAATCAATTTTTAATTTCAGAAACTGGAATTATTAGGTCTTCATTCCTTTTTCATGAAATTGTTTTCAGGTTTTACCTCCACATATTTACAACACTAGCATGTACTAGTCCCTTCTCATCTCTGCCTCACAGAATCCTTATCTTCTTTCAGGTACAAACTCCTCCACGACTTGAATATATGTGTGTTGGGGAAGGGATGTAGATCTGCACTTTATGAAATGGCTTTAGCAGCTGTATGGATTGGGATGATGAGAATTAAGGACAATAGACCAATCAGGAGGCTTTTTGCACTAGTCCAGAAAGGACAGGATCAGAGCTGTGTGAATTGAGAAGAGAGATAGCACACAGGAGATATTTAGAGGCAGAAGAGAGGAGTCAAGGATGGCAATGGGATTGTCAAACTGGCTGGCTGAATACTGGGGATGACCTTAAATTTTTTGATAAGTTCAGAAGATAAGATTTTTTTGAAGAATGGGGCAGAAGTTGGGAAAGAGTTCTGCCTTAGAAATGTTGAGTTTGAGATGACTATATTAATACAGTTTGAAATGTCCTGTGTGTGGCTGATGATATGAAACCAGAACTCAAAAGACTAGGGTTAGATATAAAGCTCTGGAAATCATCAGAAAACCCACGGGATAACCCAGTGAAAGAGTGTGGAGGGAAAAGAGAAAAGAGGAAGCAGCTAGACAGTCCAATAATAGAGAGACAAGCCTGGAGCTGGGAGAGCCTGAGTTCACATTTGGTTTCAGAAACTTCCTAGCTGTGTGATCCTGGACAAGTCACTTAATCCCATTTTCTAGCCCTTACTACTCTTCTTTGGAATCAATAAATGTTTAGTGCTGATTCTAAGATAGAAGGTAAGAGTTTAAAAAAAAGAGAAGAGGGGCCAAAGCAGAACTGAAGGCAGTGCTCATAATTCGGAGTTAGAATATGAATGATGGAGAAACATGGAAAAGGTTCCCAAAGATAACTAATCATTTTTTCTTCATTACTAATTAGGGATCACTACATTTGGTCTAAAATGTTAGTTCCTGATATGCTAAATGAGGAAGTTAAATGACACTAGGAAAAACAAAAGTTTACTGGAGAAGAAATTACCTTGAAGTCAAAGAGGAATTAAATTTAAGGAATCTGAAAGAAGGCAGGATGAAACCAAATGGTTTGAAAAAACTCATAGACTTTATTTTTATGTTAAAAAGGTGATTGAGGAAATATTAATAACTACTGGCTTACATGTTTTATTTCTCATTTTTACAAAATATTCCGAGAAAAATCTATATATGTGTTGGGAGATCCTTAATGAAATTATGAGAAGGAAATAGTTTTTCACAAATTAAATATCTTACAACAGACCACATCTTTACAGTAATATAACTGACTGAAGAGAACAAAGAAGGTAAGGTCCTACTGTACTTACTTATTATTGACTACCAAAAATTTTTGCCTCACAAAGATGATGCCTTTAAGTCTCTTCCAATAATTTTGTTTCATGTTAACTCCTCCAAGACTTTGAGAGCCAAGTCACAATAGAGAGAACCTTTTCCAGTGATTATTACTATCAAGTGAAATATATGATCACTAAATATATTTGTCATAGTTCACATATAATAGCCAACATAAAGTAAACACTGAAGTGGGATTACCTATAGATGGTAAATACCTCCAGATATGCCAGAGTATGGATGACATTGTGTGAACTGCATTGAATCCCAGAAGATTATAGAGCCCTCAAAATGAGATCTATAATATTTTAAAGAAATAACAAGTGGAAAAAGAATATTTGTTTTACAATATGGTACTGGTGAAGAGACAGAAGGGAGGATCAGTGGAATAGACTAGAGGTAAGCGACCTCAGTAAGACAGTCTTCAATAAATCCAAAGAACCCAGCCTTTGGGACAAAACCCCAATATTTGACAAAAACTGCTGGGAAAATTGAAAAACAATATGGGAGAGATTGGGCCTGGATGAACATCTCCAACCTATACCAAGATAAACTCAGAATGGATGAATGACTTGAATATAAAGGAAGGAAAGAGGAAGGAAACTATAAGTAAATTAGGTGAGCACAGAATAGTATACTTGTCAGATCTATGGGAAAGGGAAAATTTTAAAACCAAGCAAGAGTTAGAAAAAAATTCACAAAATGTAAAATATATAATTTTGACTACATTAAACTAAAAAGTTTTTGTACAGACAAAACCAATGCTACCAAAATTAGAAGGGAAGCAACAAATTGGGAAAAAATCTTTATAACAAAAAACTCAGACAAAGGTCTAATTACTCAAATATATAAGGAGCTAAATCAATTATACAAAAAAATCAAGCCATCCCCCAATCGATAAATGGGCAAGGGACATGAAGAGGCAATTTTCAGATAAAGAAATCAAAACTATCAAGAAGCACATGAGAAAATGTTCTAAATCTCTAACAATTAGAGAAATGCAAATCAAAAGAACTCTGAGGTATCACCTCACACCTAGCAGATTGGCTAACATGACAACAGGGGAGAGTAATGAATGTTGGAGGAGATGTGGCAAAATTGGGACATTAATGCATTGCCGGTGGAGTTGTGAATTGATCCAACCATTCTGGATGGCAATTTGGAACTATGCTCAAAGGGTTTAAAAGATTATCTGCCTTTCGATCCAGCCATAGCACTGCTTGGTTTATATCCCAAAGAGATAACAAGGAAAAAGACATGTACAAAAATATTTATAGCTATGCTCTTTGTGGTGGCAAAAAATTGGAAAACGAGAGAATGTCCTTCAATTGGGGAATGGCTGAACAAATTGTGGTATCTGTTGGTGATGGAATACTATTGTGCTCAAAGGAATAAAGAACTGGAGGAATTCCATGTGAACTGGAATGACCTCCAGGAATTGATGCAGAGTGAAAGGAGCAGAACTAGGAGAACATTGTACACAGAGACTGACACACTGTGGTAAAATCTAATATAATGGACTTCTGTACCAGCAACAATGCAATGACCCAGGACAATCCAGAGGAACTTGTGAGAAAGAACACTATTCACAAGGCTGAGGGACTTATGAGAAAGAAAACTAGCCATATTCAGAGGAAGAACTGTGGGAGAAGAAATACAGAAGAAAAACAACTGCTTGAACACATGGGCTGATGGGGATATTATTGGGGATGTAGACGTTAAACGATAACTCTAGTCCAACTATCAATAATATGGAATTAGGTCTTGATCAATAATACATGTAAAACCCAGTGAAATTGTGCATCAGCTAAGGGGAGTTGGGGGATTTGGGGGTGAGGGAAAGAACATGAAATATGTAACTATGGGAAAATATTCAAAATAAAAACTTAAAAAAAGAATATATGTTTTTGGAGACTGACAAAGAGTTGAATGGGCAACTTAGGGAACTGATTAATTAATATAATATCTTAGACAACACTGTGCTTGAATAACATAGTGGGTCTGGAGCTGAAAAGTAGAGTGAGCTAGTTTTGATTTTGGAAATTTTGCAATAATTTTAATGATCCTAAGCAACTCCCTTAAACAAAAGTCCATCTTTTGACCATCATGTAGTACTTATATGGCTATAAGCTATGGAATTCTTTGAAGAATTAAAATTATAGGTCATGAAAAATACAGAGATGCACATGACCAGAGTGAGCATGTAGTAGGATATTATGAATAAATAATTACTCAGAAGTGGCCTAAAGGATAAAATTTAAGAGGCATATATAAACATAAAATGAGGTGGTGAGCAGGACACACAGACAAAATGAAAGATAACCAATGGACACCCTAGTTGCTCTACTGGCAACCATACAACAAGATATTTAGAATCAAGATATTTAGAGCAAGACTGAGTTCAATGAGTAGACCCCTTGGGGAGGATTTTCAGGAGGCCATGGATAACATGACTAGGGGTATCTAGCCCCAAATGTCTAATAGGCCTCTAAAGATGCTTGACAATATGAGAAGATACAGATGGGTTAGATTTGCACAGAATACCCACATTAATGAGATCACAAATTCATCAACTTGCTAAATATCCCAACTGATACTACAATATCTTGCCCACAGAAAATATTTAAATGCTCTTTTAAATGAATTGAACATTTAGGCACTGTGAAGTATTCTTAGGAGCTTTAAACATTTGGCTATCTCACATCATGCTATTTTGAGGTCTATGGACGACCAAACTAATGAATAACTTAAACACAACTTATAACGAAATTCTACCCTTTTATGGCCACTGTGTGAGCAATAAAAATAATAACTCCCATTATGCAAAGCTTTAAAGGTTCATAAAATGTTTGCCTCATTGTGATCTTGGGAGGTAGTATAGGTATTATTAACCCCATTTTATTGTTGAGGAAATGGGGGTCAGAGGGGTAAAGTACTGGAAGTCAAACACCTGGAAAGTGCTACAGGCAACAGCTTGGACCTGAAACCCAGACCTTCTGAAAACAAGTCCAGTGGTCTTTCTATTAAGTACTAAACACACCGTCCTAGAAAGTCAATCTTTAATAAAAAACATTACATAAATATCATTCTTTGAGTTTCCTGAAGTTATAGAGCTTGAGAACTCTCAGAAGCAGCAGCTATCTCAGTGGTGCATGTGAAGATTATTTTAATTGAAATTCTTCATTGGACTTTGACTCACATGAAATTTTGTGAGAGTATCTTACCCACATAGGTTTACAGACTACTTGAGGTGAGCATTCCCAAAGTGGTTTTGATGTCAAATTCATTATTGAACCCCCCCCCCCCAAATACCAAGTGCTGGAATGCTTGTTTGATAATTTGTATTAAACTACCTTGAGTACTACAGAGATTTCCAAAAGCACTGGGAAACACCACCCCCATCAGAGGTCACCTCAATGTACTACTTTTTCCAAAAACCCTAAATAATTAGAGCTGACAGTCAAGATATTCTTTTCAAACACAGAGTAATAGACTAAGCAATCATTCTAACATAAAAAGAGTTAAAGGCTGATAATTTATATATGACTAAAGACCCAGAGAAACTTTTGCATATTTCAATTAATAGCTCATTGAAAGTTATTATTTATTTAATTAAAAAACCCTTACCTTCCATCTTAGAATTAATATTAATATTGTATATTGGTTCCAAGGCATTAGAATGGTAAGGGCTAGGCAAGGGGTTAAGTGACTTTCCCAGAGTCACACAGCTAGGAAGTGTCTGAGGTCACATTTGAACTCTGGACCTCCCATCTCTAGGCCTGGCTCTCAATCCACTGAGTCATTTAGCTGCCCCCTGGCAAGTTATTTTTAATGGGAACTATACACCTATGTGATATTTCATTTATATTGGCCTTTTATAATGCTGTGTTGCTTTTATGAATACATGTCCATGCTGAATGACTGGTGGGTTGTGTTTCCTCGTACATTGAATAATAACTGTTAAAGTCAAAGGGTTAATACTGTGACAATCAGGATATAAAAGGCCCAGAGATAGGAAGACAAGACTAGGTGGTTAAGAAAAACTTTTATAGTTTAGAATACAGCAGTGAGTGGGTGATTTTATATATACATATATATATATATATATATTCTTGAATTGTTTTCTAGTTCTTTTAATTGTATTGAGATTCATTAACTGCTTAGTAGGTGAAAGGCAATGTTCTAGGCACTAGAGATTAAAAAAAAAGAAATAATTAGAATCTCTGCCTGTAAGGATTTTACATTGGTGAGAAACAACTGGTGAGCTCAGGGAAAACTCCAAGGGCAAATTGACACCTGAGCTGAACCTTGAGGGAAGATAAGATGTGGAGAGTGTTGCTGCATTGGCATAAGTAATAGTTTGTGTGAATTAACAGAGGGGAAAATGGATTTTGAATTTGAGAAACAGTTTGGCTGGAACATACAGTGCATGAAGGGAAGTAATGCGAAATAAGGCCAGAAATAAGATTGGAGCCAGATTGTGGAAGACAGCCTGAAATGCTAGCTTAGGTGTTCTATTCTCGTTTAAGGAGGGTAACAAGCTGAGTAAGACCTGTAATTTACGGAGATTGGTTGTCTATGTGGAAAATGAATTAGGAAATGAGAAAAATGAGGAAATAAAAGACCAATTATATTTCACCAAAGGTAAGGTCAAGACAACAATACCAGTTTTTTTTTCCATATAAAAACAAGCTTAGTCATTTAACTTGATGCATTGTTTAAGGCATAGAAGCATAGGAAAACAGAAACAAGAGGAAAATTAGAGGTAAATGACTATTCCATCCTAACATTTGTATTAGAGGAGAAGGCACCAGGCACAACTTGATATATACCCTATATTTGGGGAGAGAAAATTTCAAAGTATTTGGAGAAAAAAATAAGTGTAATCAAATGGTCTAGTATTCTTAATGGGAAGTTAGTCCAAATGGGAAGGGAAAAATCCCAAGAATATAATTCTAAAGACTTTTTAACAAATTGGATGTGTCCTTTTTAAGTAGAATCTACGTAGTAGAATCTACGTGTGTCTTATTAAGACAACTAAATTGTAAATTATCTTCTACTTAAAAACAAAACAACAAACAAAGCTCAATGTAATTATGAGCCCAAGGTAAATACTTAATAAACATCCATTAAGGTAGCACGGTGGATCTCGTTTTACACTTGGGGAATTCAAATACTTCCCTAGACATTTGCCACCTGTGTGTCCTGGGCAAATCACTTAACCTTCACTCAGTCTCAATCTCCTTATCTATAAAATAAGGAAACAGTAGTAGTGCCTACCTCACAGGTTTATGGTGAGGATATAATGAGATCACATATGTAAAGTGCCTTGTAAACCTAAAAGTACTATGCAAATGCTAGCTATTCTTATTATTGATCTAACAAAAATACTGGTGACCCACTGTTCTAAGATACTTGAAGGTTATCTGCCCAAGCTCTTAGCCACAATTATGCAGGCAATTTTGGCTTCCAAATCTATTTCTGACTCGCTTCCTATGTAATCATGATTTTAGCTTTGTATTGCTATGGGAAAATCACCAAAATTTTCAGTAGCTGACCCTTTCCATGAAGAGAACATGATGATAGCACATTTTAAAAGATTCTTGTTAGCAGAATATTAAATCTCTGCTCATAATGCTACCAGTTGAAGTCCTGAAAATTAATGGAAAAATAAAATTAACTAAGAGATTTAAATATATTTATGATATTCTGATAATGGGGGAAATAATTTAAATTTATGATTCCATCCCTGGCATCTCTGAACTAAAAATCTGATCACAAAGAAATGATGAAAAGGTATCAGAAATATTTTGTGTCTTCGGTGTTAGGAACTTTAATATAAACTTAAAAGTACTTCTCAAAGTGGGAATTTTTTTATTAACTTGATAAAATTATAGAGTGAAAATATACACCTGTGGATTCATGTTTCATATTTTAGCTTATGATTTTAATCATGCCTACAGAAAGTCTCAAGACAAAATAGGAGTTTTAATGATGAGTCAAATATACTAATACATATTAATATGTCTATTGTGACCATACAAAGGTAATCAAATCCTTTAAATTTTACTGTTTTCTGAGGTCATTTTCCTTTGATACCAAGTTTAAATGACTCCATGGCCTAATCTACTGATTTAAATTCTGATACAAATACTCATAGGCTCTCTAAGTGCAATTTTTTCAGGATGCATTTGACATTTGTAAGCTATATAACTCCAGCTTTTTTTCATTATTTTTGGGTACCATTGTAAATTTCAACAAAGAAGAAATCTGGACGTGTGGCTGAGGTGCCATTCAGTGTGGCCCTTTAATCATTAGTATGGTCATTTAAACCAAATATTAGTATAAAAGAAGGGAAAATTACTTCAGCTTTTAACAAAGCCCATTCCAGATAGATATAAAGTATTATTGCAGGATGTAAGCTCCCAGACTTCCTGTAAAAGTGAAGAGATCAGAGATTATGTGAAATGATGAGATTTTTTTTCTCCAGGTAATATCTGCTATTTTATGTTGTAGTGGTATCAATTCCTCCTGCTTCATTTACAACTAAAATATACCTGTTTCACAGCCCTCCTTAATTAAAATTATTTCCCAAGTGAATTGTAATATTCAGACTCTCATTTATGGACTCACAATAAAACATTAAGAAAAAATTCATTAAAACAAGATGTTTTTTCATCATGCAAGATGAGTAAAAGGGTGTGTAAGATTAGACAAGCCTCATCTCAAAGTGTGTGAGCTTTTAAAATGGTAGACTGGCTGTCTCAAAATGAATGGATACAAGTTTCTTCTGCAGGAATCTCCACATCCTATTCATGTCTCCAAATCTTAAGGACCACAAAGGAAACAAGCAAAAGGATAAATTTGGGGTTATTACCTAGGCTGCCCCCAATTCATAAATTCTAGAGTGGACAAGTGACAATGCTTTATCCTGAGCACTGCTGACATAGAAGGCTTTGTAAAAACAAAGAATTGTAAGGATCAAATGAGACAATATTCCTAAAGTGTTTGTAAAGTTCCTAGCACATAGTAAGCACCATATAAATGTTACTAATAACTTTCTATAATCATGATTAATTATACTGAAATATAGTTTTTTCAACCCTAAACTTTTTCCATTTTATCTGATGCATTTGTCATTGATGACCACCATCTCCTCCTGGATAGTTTCTTTTTGGGGTCTTCATGACATTACTAATTCTTTTTCTTTTTAAACCCTTAACTTCTGTGTATTGGCTCCTTGGTGGAAGAGTGGTAAGGGTGTGCAATGGGGGTCAAGTGACTTGCCCAGGGTCACACAGCTGGGAAGTGTATGAGTCCAGGTTTGAACCTAGGACCTCCTATCTCTAGGCCTGACTCTCAATCCACTGAGCTATCCAGCTGCCCCCATTTCTAATTCTTGATACTACTTCTATCTGGTTGCTCACTCCTCAGTTTCTTTTGTGGAATCATCATCCATATTGGGTCCCCAAATTGTGGGTATTCCTCAAAATTCTGATCCAGATCCTCTTTTCTTCTTCCTCTACTCTTTCTTTCTTGGTAACCTTCTCAGTGTCCATAGGTTTAACTATCAGCTATATGGAGATGACTTCCCATCTGATTTTCTGGTTCCAGTCCTTCATCGCCAATTTCTTGCTGGACATTTCAAAATGGATAGCCAAAACTGAGCTCATTATTTCTCCTACTCTACACTTCTCTATTTCTGTCAAAGGCACATCTTTCCAGGATTGTTAATGACCTTGGCATTATATTCAACTTTCTCATTCTCCCTCTCATATCAACCAGTTGCCAAATCTTGCCATTTATAACTTTATAACTTCTCTCACATCTGATTTACCACTTGTTACTACTTTTCACCTAGATTACTGCAATAGCCTCCTAATAATTCTTATTTCAAGCATGCATTCTCTCTTTAACACGATGAAGCCAATATTATGTTCCTTATGCATAAATTTGTCCATATCACTTTTATTTAATCAATTCCATTGGCTTCAACTGGCCCTGCTATTTTTGGCATTAAGGTGCTTTTCCATCCAAGTTGCCTTCTTAGGATGCTCTCCAAATTAGCAATATTGCTCCTAAAATGTGGAGATGTGTATGAGGATGTCAGACAAATGTGCCTCACCTTTTCCTCTAAGGGCTGAGACATTATGATCTAGAAAAAAGATAAAATTGTCTTGTTTCTCATCCTCTTTTTTACTCTTGTACTCTATGACTTCCTGTTCCCAGGACCCAGAATTTAGTCAACTAGCATGATTACTCTTAATTTCATGAGTTTGGGAACCCAAATAACATTTGTAACACTGTTTTATGTGAAAATAGATACTGAGCTTCAAAGAACTCATTTGAGAAACGAACTTTTAACGCAACTTATTTATTGAGAACTGCCTGTTCGGCTTTCTCCTAGTCCTTTGCTTTGACCTTAGCATTTCTCCTTGCCTCACCCAGATCATAAGCTCTTTGAGAATAAAGCATGTATTTTACATAATTTGTGTATCCCACAAACCTATGGTAGAGCCTTGCACAAAGCAGGTACTTTATAAATGTTTGCTGAATCAATGTTATTTATTCTTCTGGAAAAAAAAACCAGGTTCATCTAAACACATGTTCTTTCTGTCCTCACATCTACTAAAATGATCAACTTTTGATTCTTTTTAAACCAACCCAAGAATAAAAAATATTTCACAGAAATCTTCCTTTCATAAATCAATTAAATCGCTTATTTTTGTCTTTATTCCTTTTTCCTGGGAAACTCTTCATTTGTAATTTTTTTCTCTTTTCCACTGGGTGTTTTCCATTTTAATTGGTACATTTCTTGTTTTTATTTATTCAAAAAGAATCTCACAGATAACTCAGTATGTTCATTTCTACCAATCAATAGTCAGAGAATGATGTCCAGAATTGAAAGCTAGGTTTTTTTAATGCAACACTAACATTTTGGACACAATACATTTTCCTCTTACTGGCTACTGATTCTGTCTTCTGGTGGTATTCCTAGAGAATGGTCTTCCTATTATTTCTGCCTATGGACATTTTTTCCTCCTTTAAGATGCAGCTTATATGCCAAACCATCTCTCCTCCCATTAGAAGTGATATATCCCTCCTTGAATAACTCATGCCACCATTTGACATTTCCAAGTGTTCTTAATAATATTCTAAATTACATGATCATTATTTGAGTATTTCTCCTCTCTAAACTAGAGTGGATGCTCTTTTAAAGCAGTCAGAGGGGGCAGCTGGGTAGCTCAGTGGATCGAGAGCCAGGCCTAGAGGCGGGAGGTCCTAGGTTCAAATCTGACCTCAGGCACTTCCCAGCTGTGTGACCCCTGGGCAAGTCACTTGACCCCCATTGCCTACACTTACCACTCTTCTGCGTTGGAGCCAATACACAGTACTGACTCCAAGACGGAAGGTAAGGGTTAAATTAAAAAAAAATAAATAAAGCAGTCAGACATGGAATAAGCATTTATTAAGCATTTTATATGTGTCATGCATTGTGCTAAGCACTAGTAGAGTTATTTTTCATTTGTTTCTTGAACACAGTACACAGTTAATAAATACTTATTAAACTTAATGTAATCACCAGTTGAGACTACAACTGAGATTACACACTTATATTTCCTATGCATGTGGGATATATTATGTAGGAAGCTGTCTTTGAAGTCAGGGAGATCTAGAGTAAGTCAAGTCTTAACATCTCACAGATTATTTCTTTTAAAAATTAATTGATTAATTTGTTTATTACATTAAAATTCCCAGGTATCTCCCTTCCTTTTTTTCCTCCACTAGAGAAGGTATTGCTTGACCAAAAATATATGTATATAAAGAGCTATCTTGCTTGCTTCTATTTATCATTTTTTTCCTCTGGAGGTGGACATACAAAAGTTATTCTTCAAACAATTATTTCTCTTGCTGTATATAATGTTCTCTTCACACATACTTTCTATGTGACCCTGGGTCAACTTCTCAGTGCTCTAAGGAACTCTCTTTAAGTTTTGGATCAAGGGCTGACCTGCATTCATAGAATGAGTTTCCACATCCAAGAGTTTCTTTAACCACTGAAGTCTGTCAGCTAAAAAAATGATTAGTACTCTAGTCTGCTCCATTCTTTGCTCTTTTTCTAAGCTTTTCTATCTTGCAAACCAACCAATTTGTGGTTTTAATACTTCACAATTCTACAAGGTATCCCAAAACTTTTAATGCAGTTTAAAGCTTTATATACTTTATTCATTGATTCTGAGATATCACTAATATGCTGTACTTCTTCTAGTGACAGTCTATGAGATTCTTGTTTCTCTCCTGGTGTAAATCCTCTATTCAATATGTTAGAGGCTTTCTTCTAGATCTCTTGATTTTAAATGGGTACTAGCAAAAACATGCAGGTTTTCCATCTGCTATTCCTTTCTCTTGCTGTATAATCCGGCTAACTCTCCTTGTCTAGTTATGCATCTCTGCAATATCATCTGGGTTCCTTTCTGTGCCCAATTAACCACTGCTACCATATTGCAGTCTATGCTCACTGTGTCTGTCTCCACTGATCTTGGGCAACTAAATGACTTACTCCTCAGAGATTAGGATGTTCCATGATTTATAACCATGTCATACTACCAAAAGAATAATGGTGTTAAGATAATGGGCTTTTGTTTTGGGGGAAAGATTTTAGTCACTGAAAGCACAGTGCAATTTCCCAGATTTTTAAAAAACCTTACTTAGTATCAATGCTAAAATAGAATAGTGGTAAAGATAAGGCAATAGAGGCAAAGTGACTTGCCCAGTTTCACACAGCTAGACATACCTGAGGCCAGATTTGAAACCAAGTCCTTCTGACTCCAGGTCTGATTTTCTATCCACTATGCTACCTAGCTGCTCCTCCCAAATGGTGAGGCTTTCTAAGGAAGGGAAATGGCATGGTCATATCTATGCACTAAAAGTAAATTTTATAATTTTTCTTACTAAAAATTTTTACTCATTTTAGATGAAGTGGGCTACATGATTCCAATTTTGCCATCAAGAAGCAAAGCTTCATAATGTCAAGCATGTTGGACATCAGCCTTCTCTCCATCACTAAGCATTAAAACTTTGAAGACAGCCTGAAATCTTGGAAAAATGCCCCTAGGAGAATCAAGCTTAATCACTATGGCATCACCAAGTTTCCTTGACCACTGAGTCTGCTATGAAGAAGACAACACCTTGGTCTTCACTGTGGATGTCAAGGCCAACAAGCATCAGCTCAAGCTGTTGGGAAAGAAGCTATATGGTGTGGAGATGAGTAGAGTGGATGATGTGGATGAGGATCCAACAAAGGAGACTGAGGAGAGATCATATAGGTAGGAGAAGAACCAGGAGATCTGCTATAGCAGTAGAATCAATGGGTCTTAATAACTGGTAAGATATGAGACATGAAAGGAAAGTGAGTCTAAAATATAATAATAAAGTTTTAAACAACATCTGGGGTGAAAGTTAAGTGAGGAAGCATGGCACTGTAGAGAGGATACTAGACTTGAAGTCAAGAAAACCTATTATTTATCATGCTTCAAACACTAGTTGTATGATCCTAAACAAATCACTGAAATTGAACCTTCACTCTCAGCTGTAAAATGAAGCTAAATCTAAGCTGGCATCACATAGAGAACTACTGAAGGTAGAAGGAGGGAGTGTGTTTTGGGGAAAATACAGAAAATAGTTTAGGATATATTGAATTCAAGACAAAGACATCGAAGTGGAAATGCCCTTAAGATAGATACTGATATGGGTGTGAAGTCAGGTCTGAGACATAGTCTTGGGAGGCCTCTGTGTATGTTACACATTTATAGATTTAGAGTTGGATGGGAGCTTAAAGGTCATGTAGTCCAATTTACTCATTTCACATATTAGTAAACTGGAGCCCAGAAAGGTTAAGTGACTTGTCTCACCATAGAAATTTAGATAGTAAGAGGCTGAGGCAGGATTTAAAGCCTTGCCCCCTGGTTCCAATTCCAAAGGGTTTTTTCCAGTGTGCCACATTGTTTCTAGGTAAAAAGTAAAACCATAAGATGGGATGAAATAATCCAAGGAGAGAGTTTATAGAGTAGAGAAAGGTGGCAGAGGGAGGAAAAGGAGAGAGAAAGTGAGAGCAGGGAAAAGGGGAGGGAGGAGAGAAAATGAGAGAGAATATCACTGTGTTTTTTTAAATTATGGTAGAGAATATTTAGTTTTTTTCAAGAAATAAATATCATGCATGAGACCTTAGGTAAATTTCTTAACTACTCTGGGTCCTTAATTTCTTCATTTGTAAAATTGAGAGGGTTTGATTAGATGTCCACTATAGTCCTTTTCAACTCCCAAACTCTGGCTTCTAAGAAAACTCTGGAGTACTTTAATGCACTATAAAAACCCTTAAAATTTAATCAAAATGTCTCTTTAGTGAACTTTTCCTAATTTCACATCAATCTAACTGAGAAAGCTATTCAGAAAATTCCATCTTACTATTTTAGGGGCCTTGGGGAAACTTCTGATCTCAGATATCAGGAATCTTTTTATCTTTCTTGTTTACTGTTGATTGAAATCCAATCAGAAAGGAAATGCTAAAGTGGAAAACCCCCTAAAATAACATACTGAAAAGCTTAAAGCATTCAAATAAAAGGTATAATTGGCATGAGATCCTTTTCTAATTTCATATATATATATGTATATATAAATATATGAGAGTAAAGAGGGTCAAAGCACTGGGATACTAAATGATACATACAAAAGGAAGCCAGGTAGCTTAGGGTAAAGGCTGGAAAGAGGATACTAAAGAAGAAAAAGGTGCTTAAAACCAGAGGAGCTAAAGAAAAGTTCTTCCAAATTTTGTTGAGGATCAGTCCAGCCTATTAACCAATCATGGGATCAATTTCCTAAATATTTCATCTATTTTGAAGGCACTGGCACATCAAAATATCAAATTTGAAAATTGATTAGCACTTCTTTTTATTTTAGAATTTGAAATGGACAAACTTACAGGATGTCATGCTCAAGAAATATTTTGTAAAGTTTGTTATTTAGTGCTTTCTTTGTAAGGGTGCAAAAAATTATCCTAAGATGACGTGACAAAGGAGGCAATTCGTTACTCATTTTAGACCATTAAGCACCTGTTTTTCCTGGTCAATTCTAAAATAGAGTAAATGAATTAATGTTACTAGGAGTACTGTTAGTTTTCTCCTAAAAAGCTGTTATACAACATACTACAGACAGAAAATTGTTGTTTTATTTGTCAATATATGAAATTTGGAAACTTTCTAATAGTTTACAAAAGTTATTTTCACATCATTAAACAAATCAATGATGTTTCATTGTACTCAAACAACAGGAAGACACTCAGAAGCTGTTCGGAGATTTTCAATAATAGGAGTCTCATTAGTCATTTTAAGATTAAAAAAATACCACAAAATGCTCAACATCCTGTGTCTCTCTTAGATATTACTTTCCTCGCTTTCATTTTTAATAAAAAATATTTCCTTTATGGGCAAGTACCAAAGTGAAATATATATATATATATATATAATTTGTTGGTTATAGATATCTTATGTATTATTAGCTCTTAATATTTTTATAGATACTAGTATCAACAATTAATTTATTAGCAATAACACAGCATGAATTGTAATGTTTACCAAACATATACAATTTATATATCTTAAGTCAAATTAGTTCTTAATGTTATTTAAAAATTGTACTAATTATGAGTTTATTAGCACAAATGTAGCATGAACTATAATGTTTACCCAAATATTATACTTTAGTCCCACATTAATTTTTGCTAGAAAATTTTCAGGCATAAAATTGAATCTTAACAGTGACAAAAGAAGGGAACTCCCACATATAGACCAATTTGTTTAAAATAGAGGGATTTTTTTTTCAGTGAGATTCATTCAGTCCTCTCTTATTCTGCTTAGTTCTGAATCTATCAATAAGAAACTAAAAAACATTCTTAATGACTTTAAGATAAAATATGAGGATGAAAATAACATAATTTATCATTTGCTATCCTTGGGTGACTTGAAACTCAGCTCTAAAACATAACTTCCTAAACCATTAATAAATTGCCAAACTCCATGATAGAAGAATGAGGTTCATATGCAAGTCCATATAAATGGTAAAAATGGAATTATATAAAGTTGATTCACAGTAGATTTATACTTATCAGAAAGGCAGATAGCACAGTTTTACTCTAAATTTGATGTTGGGGCAGCTATATATATATTATTTATTCATTATTTTATTTTATTCTAAATATATAAATATATATTCTAAATAAATATATATCAAATAGGTTGCCTACTTCATACATAACTTATCCAAAGCTTTATCTACATATTCTTTTCATAAATGATACAGATATGTAACAATGGCTGCTTTTTGTTTCTAACTCTAAATTTTATGTTGGGCATATGTATACATATATGTGATTTTCTTCCTTCCTTCGTTCCTTCGTTCCTTCGTTCCTTCGTTCCTTCGTTCCTTCGTTCCTTTGTTCCTTCCTTCCTTCCTTCCTTCCTTCCTTCCTTCCTTCTCTTTCTTATATATAAATAATATAAATAGATATATAGTTGCTCCAACATCAAATTTAGAGTTAGAAACAAAAAAACAGTCATTGTTATGTATCTGTATCAGTTCTGAAAAGAATATGTAGATAAAGCTTTGGATAATTTATGTCTGAAGTAAGGCAAGCTGTTTGGTAAGGATGAGAGCCTATTGGGGTCATTGGTATAGTTTATTATCAGGTGATTAGTCATTTAAAAATGAAAACTGGATATTATATATATATATACATATGCACATACATACATACATACATACATATATATATATATATATAAATATAATTTTACTAAATAAAACCTGATTGATGGCAGGCTCATTAAACAAATGAACATATAATTAGATAATGCCCTATGTTGTTAGTTGTAAATTATACAAGTAGGCATTATGATGCTGCTAAGATTAGCCACCAGCAATTAGCTCTCAAATGGGGGTTGACAAAGGAATTAGCATAAGAGAAATATAAATCAAAGTCAAAATTAGAAAATAACTATTTAATATACCGAGAGAGCCATGACTAGAGACCAACAAATTCTATGACAGAAACAAGTTAATTATCTTGAAACAAGCCAACAAATAAATACAAAAGAATTTCTACAGAACAGACAGCTATGAAAATCGTTGGTTTAGGTGAGTTCTAAAGAAAAACCTCAAAAGCAGTTGAATNCATATGCACATACATACATACATACATACATATATATATATATATAAATATAATTTTACTAAATAAAACCTGATTGATGGCAGGCTCATTAAACAAATGAACATATAATTAGATAATGCCCTATGTTGTTAGTTGTAAATTATACAAGTAGGCATTATGATGCTGCTAAGATTAGCCACCAGCAATTAGCTCTCAAATGGGGGTTGACAAAGGAATTAGCATAAGAGAAATATAAATCAAAGTCAAAATTAGAAAATAACTATTTAATATACCGAGAGAGCCATGACTAGAGACCAACAAATTCTATGACAGAAACAAGTTAATTATCTTGAAACAAGCCAACAAATAAATACAAAAGAATTTCTACAGAACAGACAGCTATGAAAATCGTTGGTTTAGGTGAGTTCTAAAGAAAAACCTCAAAAGCAGTTGAATTCATTTTGCCCAAAGACTTGAGCTTCCTTCACGTAAGAATGGATTAATTAAACTCCCAAACCTTGTAAGGGATGTCGAACAGTTGTGTGCTGATGCCACATACACACAAACATGTCCCCTCAAAGGAAGGAATAGTAACAGTGTAAAGAGATAAAAGGGAGCAGAGTGTGGAAAGTGGGAAGCAGGGTTAAGTTTCTTTTCTCAGATAGAAACCCCAGTAACTTTACCTCTATTATAAGAGTTTATTATGGACAAATACCATTTTTAGGCAGCATATAGTCAGTAGAGTATGTGAATATTCTTATATGGGGATGATATGAACTCATTAAAGGGAGACCACAGGTGAAATGATTTAGAACAGGAAGGACCTTATATATCAATTACTCTTCACCCTCTTAATTTTACAGATGAGGAAGCTGAGGTCTAAAGATGGGAAACTGACTTGCCCAAGGTAAGAGGTAGCAGAGATAATATTTTAATCCAGGTTCTTTGACTTCTTTTGTAAACTCTACAGCAGGTCTTAATTATTGGATTAGTAATGTGAAAATTTAACACTTTCTTGTATGATTTTCTTTGGTGTCCAAAAATTAACTTTAGATTTTAAAAAAGGTGAATTTTGATAATGTTTGAAGGCACTTCTGATTGAATAAAGTTGTCACTTTCCCCATCACCTGATTGAATTAAGATAGTGGGACCCAGGGGAGGGGGCTTGCATACTCTGAAGCAATTCTAAAGCTCTTGTGACTTCTGGTATCCTGATGACCTGTCTCTTGTCCAGAATGAGGTCAGAGTCCTCCAATCACTTTGGAAAGGGAAGCCACCAAGAGCCTAAATTCGAGTCCCAAAAGAAGTAGGAGCTTTCTTGGGGGAATCCACGGGGAGAAGGCATGTATAGGCAAAGCTCTTGGCTCTTGGCCAGGCTTTTAGAAGAGGTTTGTTAAAAGAGATAGTCATTTTCATGTGGTTAGAGGCCTTTTCTTTCTCTGGTCTGCTTTTTACTATTTAATAAATACTTACAAATCAAGATAAAGTCTCCAGAGAATTTTAATCTTAACAGTCATTTTAATCCTCTTCATGCCAAAATTATATTGAATTCTTAGAATCTACCATAGATATAAGCTATTATATAACAACGAATTTCTTTTAAGCCCTTCATGAAATATGAAGTTTGAGTATATCTACTGAAGTTCAAGATTACTGAATTATTACATCTGAGGTTGGGCAGCTAGGTAGTACAGTGGATACAATGTCCAACCTGAAGTCAGAAAGACTCACCTGCCTGAATTCAAATCTGGCCTCAGACATTTAGTAGCCATGTGACCCTGGGCAAGTCACTTTACCTTGTTTGCCTCAGTTTTCTCATTTGTAAAATGAACTAGAGAAGAAAATGGCAAACCACCCCAGTATCTTTGCTAAGAAAATCCCAAATGAAGTCATGAAGCATCAGATTCAACTGCCACGACTGAACAATAAACATGGGATTTTACCCAGGTGCCAACCAATGGTTGAAGTAATGCAGTAGCTAAAACCCATTTTTAAAAGTCTATTATTTGTAGGGACTTTGAAATAATAATGATTATTCATATTTTAGAATATATTTTCTCAAAACTTTGTGATGTGGCTTGTATCACCCCCATTTTGCAGAAAAAGAAACTAGTTCAAAGAATTAAAGTGACCTGCTAGTAAATGGAAGTCAGGATCTGAAATCAAGTCTTCTGGCTCCAAGCTCAATGGTTTTTCCATAACATTATTGCTTCTTAAAATCCAAAGCAAAAGTCTCTTAAACTGGCTATTCAGATATTCAGAGATGGCATGTGAATTTCTAGAAATGAGCTTCATTTTTAAGGTGAATTAATTTACTGTATTCAAGTAGAGAATAAGAATACAGATGAAGAAACAGAGGAAAGAGGGTTAAGTGACTTACCCAGGGTCACACAGTTAGGAAGTATCTGAGGCCACATTTGAACTCAAGTCTTCCTGACTCCAATCCCAGTGCCCTATCCCCTGCACTACCTGGTTGCCTTAAAGATAAAAGTAATAAAATATAAATTGTGAAGATAAAACGATGTACTAATATTTACTTAGATTGAGAGCCTGAATAAGAGAATGAATCCAAGTGAATCTAACACTGAATCTAACAACCACTGAAGGTACAAAAAGAAGAAGTTGATTCCTTCTGGGGGTATTTATGGCCAAACATGGACAAGAAACAAACCAGATGAGAAGATGTAGAGGAATTAGAATCTTGGATGAATAGTAATCAATGAAATTATAGAACATTCAAAAGTGTCACTTTTTACCTTATTAGGTTTTTCAGATGTTAGTTCTCTCTTTCCTACGTGGTTTCCCATCCTGAGTCACCTGGCTAGTTGAAAGCTGGAAGGGAAGGGAAAAAAAAGGTATTAGTTTAAGAACCTATAGTGTTGAGCAAAAAAACTGGATAAAATGAATGAAAAACTATGATGAAAACAGAACCATGTTGATATATACATAGCTATATGGTGAGATAGATAGAAATCTGGCCCTGCATTCAGGAAGATCTGAGTTCAAATTCAGCCTCAAACACTTTTTAGCTGTGTAACTTAACCTATTTGCCTCAGTTTCCTGAACTGTAAAAGGGGAATAATAATAATGGAACCTAGGGTTGTTGTGAAGATAAAAGTGTGTTATTGTTCAGTCTTTTCAATGTGTCTAGCTCTTCATGACTCCATTTGAGGTTTTCTTGGCAAAGATACTAGAGTGGTTTACCATTTCCTTCTCTAGCTTATTTTACAGAAAAGGAAACTGAGGCAAAAGGGGTAAGTGACTTGCTCATTGTCACAGAGCTAATAAATGTCTGAGGCTAGATTTGAACTCAAGTCTTCCTGATTCCAGGTATGGTGCTCTATCCACTGAATCCCATAGCTGCCCTGAAGATAAAAGTAGTAAGACAAAAGATAACTTGTGAAGATAAAAGTATAGAAGACATCATATAAATGCTAGCCATTCTTTATAACTATTATTACATCCAACTGCATTTATATGAGTTTAGCTATTGCCAATAAACAAGCATTTCTCAATATTTACTTCATGCTAGGTCCTGGGCTAGGAGATACAGATATATAGAAAGGTAAAACCAAACCAAAAAACCCAAGCCCTGTGCTCAAAGAATAGATATTCTAATGAGGAGATACAGCATATGTGCTATGTATGACCAAGTTATATGTAGAGTAGATGAAAGGTAATTAGCAGAGGAGGCATTTAGCCATCAAAAGACAAACACAGACACAAACACACACACACACACCCCTCTATCTTCAATGTAATCTGGAGACTGTTTTGGGAGTGTTATTATTCTCTACACATCTTTGAATAATCCAATTAAAGACAATGTTCAATCTTTATTAAACAAGAACAATATAATATCATAGTAATTGTTTTTTATAAATTAATTTCCAAACTGAGTCACCACTGGAAATTTTGCCCTTGAAAAATTGAGGACATTTTCAGGTGAAAATAAGGGAAAATATAATGTTGCTTTTTTGTTGTTCTTAAAGTTTATAGATGGCATCCATTCTATAAATTGTACTGTTTCAGTCACCAAATATTACAGTGTGGTTAAACAATAAATCTTTTCTCATATCAGCTAATGTAATTTTCTTCATTTAATCTCTCCTTATTTTTCATTTATGGTTTTCCTGTAATTCTGCTCTACATAAATTCATCAATATATTAAAAAATTAAGTGTCACAGAAATAAAATCAATTGTTCTAAAGAATGGAGGGCTATGTTTATAAAGTGGCAAAATTCAATACCTAATTTCTTTCACTTCTCTTTTTTCCTTGTCTACAAAATCAAAAATAATCACTTACCTCATAAAAACTTTCAAGATCATATGTATGTTTTTACTATATATATTCAAACAAGATATAATAAAGATCAATGAAATAATATTAGGGAATTACTTGGAACTTTTTAAAAAAGGTAATAATATGTAAGAAATGGTTAAATTTTATGTAAGTCACATTTTATATAATTTATATATTTATTTATACAAGCTAAGTGGTGCTGTTGATAGAAGGCTGAGCCTGGAATTAGAAAGGCTCAAGGTAAAATCTGGCCTCAAACACTTACTGGTTGTGTGATCCTGGGCAAGTCACTTAACTCTGCATTATCTGTAAAATGGACTGTAGAAGGAAATGGTAGACCACTCTTGTGTCTTTGCCATGAAAACCCCAAGTGGGGTCTCAAAGAGTCAGATGCTACTGAAAACAAGTGAACAACAAAATACTCCCCTAAACCCTTTTGTAAAAAGCTCTACTACTTAAACATAAGAACATCAAGAAATCACTTACTAAAACAGACAATAATTTAAAGAATGTTCAGAATTTGAGAGAAGAGATAACAGCTGGTCCAAAAAACAAAGTTTATCCATTTTGATTTACTGTCTGAATCATACATCATCAACCTCACAAATAGCATTTTAGCAACATTCTAACATCTTTGCATTTTTTTTTAACTACAGGGCAACCAAAATAATTACTACTTTAACAGTGTATTTCCCTGGACATTTCCTACCAACAGTTTAGCCCTTGGTCAAAATTATTAGTTATTAAAAATAATATTAACATTTTGTTATTTTTCCCCCAAGACCAGAGTTCTAATGTTCTTATAAGCATTTCGAGTTTTCATCATACTAATGAATGTCACTTGTTGGGCTGAGAGAACACAAAAGATTTTCCTTTGAGTGCAGTTTTCTTTCAAAGAAATTTTTATTCCTCCTGAAGCTTAGACTGTTTCTCCATAATCAGAAAATATGAATAGCAGCCCTGTGTACCAGCTGTTGTTGAGATACCAATATAAACAATGCCTAAAAGAAAGCTTTATGCTAATATCTCTTCTTTCTGCAGGAAAGCTTTATGCTAATGTCTCTTCTTTCTGCAGGCATTTCATGTTTTTAAAAGCTTATCTTTGGATAAAATTGTCACTTTGCTGAAATCTGTTTGGGACACTTCATCTTTCTTTCTGTGCCCCCTAATTTATTTTCACCTCCTCCCCCAGGCAGTCAATGCCCTAATAAAGCTTTCTGGATAGTCTCAGGGCCACCCCACAGAAGGATAGTTGTCCTCCCACCATCCACCCCCAGGAAGCATCTCATTCTTTGCTCCATCAAAATCATTACCTCTCAGAGTCTTTCAGTAATAATTTTAATAGCTAGTAGTTCTATAACGCTTTAAAGTTTGCAAAGTACCTTATAAATATTATTTCATTTTATCCTCACAACAGTCCTGGGAGGTAGGTGCTATTTTTGTCTTTTTACAGATGAGATAACTGAGGCAAGTGTTAAATGACTTGCTCAGGGTCACATGACTAATAAGTATTTATGCCAGATTTCAACTCATCCTGACTCTAGGTCCAACACTCTATCCATTGCACCACCTAGCTGATGGTGCCTCACTAGCTGATTTCAAATAAAGACAGTATAAAGGAGGCTGGTACAGGCACAGAGCATTTCTGAAGGCAATTCTTCACAAAGAGGAGGTTTAGGAGCCTGCTTCTGGGAGAATTATGATGATATTCTATGAGAATAACATGCTATGAGGGGTCTGCTAACCATGTGGTTTGGAGAAGTCATTTCAATTGGCTATGTGGCTGAAACAAGGGACTCTTTCAAAGGGACCTTTGTTGTCCTTGGCCATTCTCTTCAACTCATTTTCTGTTCAATTATTATTTAATCTGGGTGGATCTCTTTGATTCTATCACTCAGTGCCTGGTGAGAGTCAATGGAAAAGTAAAGTGATCAAAGTTAGAGGGGATGTGGCAAAAGTGGGACACTAATACACTGCTGGTGGAGTTGTGAATTGATTCAACCATTCTGGAGGACAGTTTGGAAGTATGCACAAAGGGCTTTAAATGAATGCCTGCCCTTTGATCCAGCCATACCATTGCTGGGTTTGTACCCCAAAGAGATCATAAGGAAAAAGACTTGTACAAAAATATCCATAGCCATGCTCTTTATGGTGGCAAAAAATTGGGAAACGAGGGTATTCCCTTCAACTGGGGAATGGCTGAACAAATTGTAGTATATGCTAGTGATGGAATATTATTGTACTGAAAGGAATAATGAACTGGAGGAATTCCATGTGAACTGGAACAACTTCCAGGAACTGATGCAGAGTGAAAGGAGCAGAACCAGGAGAACATTGTGTACACAGAGACTGACACACTGTGGTAAAATCGAATGTAATGGACTTCTATACTAGCAGCAATGCAATCACTCAGGACAATTCTGAGGGATTTATGGAAAAGAATGCTACCCACATTCAGAGGAAGAACTGCAAGAGTGGAAACACAGAAGAAAAGCAAGTGTTTGAACACATGGGTTGAGACAGATAATGATGGGGGGGATGCAGACTCGAAACTACCACACCAATGCAACTATCAACAAGTCAGCTATCAGCAACTATCAGCAAGAGGGGGAGGGATTATGAATCATGTAACCATGTAAAATATTCTAAATAAAAAATTTTAAAAAGTTAATGCTGTAAAGACAGAGTTGTCAAACCTCTCCTCTGAAGTGATGGGGCCCTGAGAATATAGGCTGAGCTGCTTTGCCTGCCTTGCTTCTTGTTTTTTTCATTTTAGGGAAAGGATGAGTGTTGTCCTGGTGTCCCAGTGTCCAGACGCTGTAGTGAGCTCTTCATCAATGGCATCTTCAACAATGAGCAAGGAAGCAATGATTTTAGAAGTGACTTTAAGGATCTGTCCCAGTGGTAACTAAGGACTCATCCCATGGATATGAACTTGGTGGGACTACTGCTCGACAAGCACAGAGTTAAGTCTAAGCCTACTATCCACAGACTAGCTGAGATAGAGACTTATGTGTGTGTGTGTGTGTGTGTGTGTGTGTGTGTGTGTGTGTGTGTGAAAATGGACTTTTGTTATGGCTACATTTTGGAAGAAAATATCTACTTATAAAAGCTAATCGATATTAAGTGGCTAAATAGAACTGGGGCACTGCTTAAGAGTACAAGGAATCCAGCATGGAGGGACCAGGGATGGCCCAAGTTGATGGCAATAAAGAAGAGAGTACCTAAATCCTTAAAGGTACTCTGGAACCCTGGAGTGGACGCTAAAGTACTGGTACTGAATCTGGGCTATTGGAGAGGGGAACCCAATACCTTAGTGCTTAACTAGTCCTTGGTGCTTAACCAAGTAAGAATACTCTTCCCAGAATCATAAAAAAGAGATTATCTAGCCTACATTTAAATATGGTTATACATAGAGTTGTCACCCAATAGATTATTTTAAGGAAGTGATAACTATTTTGAATTTTTCTTTTAAAATGAGTTGAACTCCATCTTTTCTAATTCTGCCCTCTGGTAACAAGCAGAAAAAAATTAAATTTCACATATTACAGCTCTTCACATATTTGAAATCATTTATCACATCTATCCTGCCTACCCAGAGTCTTCTCTTCTCCAGGCTAAGTATTCCTCAAGTAATTCTTGCATTTTGGTTTCCAACCTCAACTATGCTTATGGCCAGAACACAGTAGGTACTTGTTAACTGACTTGACTTGTATATGTTCACCCCCAGAGAAAGAACTGATAAATTGAAATAAGGAAGACATATTTTTATATATACATGTATCTTTTTGTAAAATGATGCCTTCTCTAATGGGAGAAGGGAGGCAGGAGGGGAATTACCTGGGAATTTTAATGAAGAAAATAAATTAACTTAAAATAAAATGAAATTGTTTTTGCCAAGGTTACCAAAGATTGACTAATTATAGAACTCAATGGCCTTTTCCCCCAGTCCTCATCTTTCTTTGCTTCTCTGCAGTTTTTAACACAGGTGACTACTTCGTCTTGGATACTCTAACCTCACTGGATTTTCATTATTCTGAAACCTTCTAATTCTCCTCCTACCTATTTGACAGATTCTTCTCAGTCTCCTTTGCTATATTATCATGTACCCTATGACTCCAAATGCCTGCTGGGCATCTTAGCCTGGATGTTGTATGATGATATGAAAAATGGACAAACTCAAAAGTCCCAAACAACCATCTGTGTCCTTCAAAATATATTCATTTTCCCATTTCTGTTGTGGTTACCATAATCCTTCTAGGCACCCGGTTCTCTGACCTGGAGTCATCCTTAATTCTTCACTTTCCCTTATTTCTCATATCTAATCACCAAATCCTACTGATTTTTATGTCTACTGCATCACACACATTATATATAAAATTACTTATACTCATATAACAGCCATCCTAGTTCATTCTGGCATCACCTCTTGCCTGAACTATTGCACTCATCTCCTAATTGCTCTCCACACTTCAGGGGTGTCACTTTTCTAACCCATCTTCCACAAAGCTTGCAAATTAATATTCGTAAAATACTTATATAAGCAGCTCATTTCCCTGCTTAAGAATTTACAGTGGCTCTCTACTGCCTAGGATAAAAAAACCAAAAAATGCAAAAAAACCCATTCCTTTAAAACTCATTAACATCTGACTCTAGGCTATCTTTCCAAACTGATCTCACACTACTCTTCTAACAGCACCCTAGACAAACTTTGGTGACTAATGTAAGTTAACCTATTTAGTAGTCACATTATTCCATCTTTGGTCTCTGTGACTTTTCACAAATTATCTGTCTCTCATGCTTGACATGACCTCCTTTCTTATTTCTTTCTCACAAAGTCCCTGGCTTCCTATGAGGGAAAACAACTTAGGTACTGCTTCTCACATGAGATCTATCTTGATCTTGCCTGGGACTAGTTTTCTCTTCTTTCCCTCCAAAATGAATTTTATTGAGTCTCTGTATGTTTGCATATACTTCTTTTAGTATATGCTATTTTTCTGCTGGAAGAATTTAAGCTTAGATAAACTTTTGTAACCCTAGTGTCCTGCAAGATAAGATGACAGCCACATAATATTCAACCAGTGCAAGTTGTATTGAATTGAATTAAATTAAACATGGTGGAGAAGAAAGAGCTGCATTTGGAGCTAGAGGACCTGGATTTGATTCATAACTCTGCTGTTACTATTTGTGTGACCATTGGCAACTCGTGTAATCTCCCTGGGCCTCAGTTTTCTTCTCTGTAAAATGAAGAGCTTGGACTAGAATACTTCTAACCCTCAAGCCCCGCAAATGTGAGATCCTATAAGTCACACTACAATGTTAATATGTTATCCCTTCCCAAAGAAAATGTTCACTTTAACAGACTTCTTTAATGCTCTGAGTCGAACAGTCAATGTGGGAAGTTGGTTAGAAAGTGGTATTTTGGGGCATGGTGATATTTACATATCCTCAAATCTCAATACAAAAATGGTTTTCTATTTTAAGTAGGGAAGTGATTGACTCTGGCTCTGTTTCTATGTTGCATTGAAGGAGAGAGTATTTCCTCTAAGAAAAATGAGCTATTTTGTTGGTTTTCATAAAAGCCCACATATCATTAAGGTCTATGATAATTATTTAATAAGATAAAATAAATAACAACTTATATTTACTTAACACTTAAGGCTTGTAAAGTACTTTACAGTTATTATCTCATTTGAACCTCTCAACAACCCTGTGAAGAAAATGATAGCATCTTTGTTTTTAAAGATTAGAAAAATGAGGCTAAAAGAAGAAGCAAATTGATTTGCTCTGATCAAACAGTTATTAAGTACCTGAGGTGAGCAATGAATCAATTCTTCCTGACCCCAAATTCTACTCTCTCTGTCCAGATGCCTTCCTAGATATTCTAGTCGCTACTTAGTAAAATGGCAAACTTGCTTATACTACTTATAGACTCCAAGATGCTGAAAACAGAAGAAAAAAAATTCTGTAAATTTCAGTCATTTGAGGTTATCTTAGACCAAAGTTTCCATGATGAAGGAAAATGTAAAAAAATAAGTAAATAATATAACAATTTGATACATGAGAGTCTTTAAGATTTTAAGTTATTTCAATCCAGTGAAAATCTCCCTGATTGTAACACTTCTTACATAACTATGGACTCAAAGAACCATGGAGAATTAGAGCTAGAAGAGAATGGAGAGAGAGAGCCTCTAGGGTAGTGGTTTCTAACCTTTAAAAAGTATGAAGATCCTCTTTTAATGTCACAATGTTTTCAGATTCCCACACAATAGCAGTTTTACTATGATTTGAGTGAGAAAATATATAATGAGAGAAGGCTACTAAGTAGGATCCTAGATTTAGGAGTCAAAGGGACCTTAAAAGTCATCTACACAGTAAAACTGAGACCCAGGAAGTTAAGTGTCTTACACGAGGTCACACAGTACTAAATATTAGACCCAGGATTTGAACCCCAGGATTTCTGACTCCTGAGTCTGAGCTTCATCCAATTCATCACAAAATCTTTGGTAAGTATTCTTAAAAGAACATTTTATTAATAATGATTCAGTTTATATCAAGTCTGTGCTTATTATACTGTTATCCTAAATATTTTATTGGGACTAAAGAAAATCAAAATGACAAAGGTTGGTACAGAGTATATATCAAAATGGATTTAAATAAATAACAATAAATAACTTGTAATAAATAACTGTACTCCCTCCCCTTTATGTTCATACCAGAACCCCCAATTCATAGGGGGTTAGTCCACAATCAACACTCTTCTTTTAGAGGCAGAATCAGAGGCCCAGAAAGGTTAAATAACTTGCTGAATGCCCCATAACAATTTATAGGCATAGCAGAAAAAAAGAATCCACGCTTCCTAAGCTACTCATTTCCTGGCTAATAATCACAAATCACTGTCAAACAATTTCATTAAAATTTAACACTTTGCTTAACTGAGTGGTCAAGATAGTGGGATGTTACCAGCTAAGAACACAACACTAGGAGCTGATTGCTGCAGCAGGCTGAGAGAAACCATCTGCTAGACAAAATGATCTCAATGGTTATAGGTCACCAGGTTTTGGAACTAATCAAATTGAAAGAGCAAAATCTCATAAACGCATGGAATGACTCACTGAAGCTGTCCTAGTAATCAGAAAGCTCATAGTACAAATGTGAATCATTCATGGGATAAATACTTTTAAGACTTTAATGCACAATGATAGAGAAAGGCAGAGAGAAAAGCAAGAGAGATAGAGATGATTAATAAACTGTCTACAAAAGAGCCTCACAGGGTTGCTGAGCCACTTGGTATCTAAATCTTGGTTTTTATGGTGAAGTATCTGCTTGCTGATTGTAATGTCCTTGAGCAAAATAGATGGTGAAATTGAATTACTAAAAAATAATATATGGTGAATCTAACTATTCAAGCTTTTGAAAAAATTCTGGGTCCTTTCTGGCTGGTAAGGCTGATGAAAAGATGCTATACTCTCGATATGGTACCTCTCTACCTTAAAAGTGGCTTTTACTACAAGTTACTCCTCCTTTATTGTGACATTCTTTTCCAGTGTGGCCAATTTGCTTTAGTAGAAATAGCGTCCTGGGGTGGGGAAGCATATATGAAAGGGAACAGCCTCTATAGCAATGTTGACGTGTCTTCTTCATGAGGATTTCTTTTTGTAGGTGGATAAAGATAGGGTCTGGGGAAAAGTAGGGCATAAGGTTGTTGAATATGCCATCTGCTTTTATTGTCCAGTTGATTGCCTTAGAAAATTTCAGAAGGTGAGGGCCATCTTTGAGAAAGCCATCTATATCAAGGGCTTCTTCTGCCTCCTTTCCTCTCATTACTTTCTCAAGTTTTGTTTCCAAAATCACTACTCAACCAAAGCTACTTCATATTTACCACTCATCTTTTAATTCTTAAATCCAATGGCCTTTTGTTCAAACCTCATCTTTTTTGTGCTCCCTTGAAAGACTGATGCTGTAAATCACCCTCTTTTCCTGGATGCTTTCTCCTCAATTTATTTTTATAACTGCTCTTTCTTGATCCTTTTCCTACATGTTTGATTGTTTCTTCTCAGGATCTTTTGTGAAATTATCATCCATTTTTTTTTACCCCAAGCTGGAGGTTAACTCCAAGGCTCTATTCCTGGGACTTTTCTTTTCTTTCTATTTTCTTTCCTGATGACCTCACCAGTTCCTAACTATAATCTCTATGCAGATAATTCCCAAATGTTAATAATAATAATAATAATAGATAATAACACTTATATACATCTACTATGTGCCAGGCATTATGCTAAGTACTTTTCAAATGTCATCTTATTTGATCCTCACTACCACCCTGGTAGACAGATGCTATTATTCTCATTTTACAGGTGAGGAAACTGAGGCAAACAGAAATTAAGTGACTTGCCTAGGGTCACACAGCTAATAAGTATACAAGGCTGAATTTGAACTTAGATCTTCCTGAGCACTCTATCCATTGAACAACCTAGCTTTGTAAGTGGTTATTATCCTGTCTAAATCTCTCTCCTGAACTCCAGCCCCATGTTCACAGATTTCCTTTTGGACGTCTCAAACTGAATGTTCATCAAGGCATCTCAAATTCAACATGTCCAAAACAGAATTTATCTTTCCCCCAAACCTTTATTCTTCCAAGCTTTCCCATTAGTACTGATGGAATCACCACCCTCCTAGTCACCTCAAATGGCCCCTTGCATTTACTCTACATATAAAATTTGCTATAAATATCTTGCCTTTTTAACTTTCACATCATTCATATGTTCTCTTCTCTTCTATCATATAGTTACAACCCTTGTACAGGCCCTCATCTCCTTCCTCCTAAACTATTGATTTTCCTTCTAATTGGTCTGTCAGACACCTCCACTAGCTGCCTTGTCTGGAAATGTCAACAATCCTCCCTGGTTAATGAGCTCCACCAGTTCCCTGTTACTTTCAGTATCAAATATTAAATCTTCTGTTTAGCATTTAAAGCTTTTCATAATCTAGTCCCTTCCTCCCTTTCCAGCTTTCCTACATGGTGACTCTCTCCATACACTCTATAATACTCTTCTAGCCTACTTGATATTCCTCACACATGGAACTCCATATACTGACTGTCTGCCTTTACACTGGCTGCTCTGTTTCCCCAGATTCTCCTAACCTTCGACACCCAGCTTTCCTCAATTCCTTTAGGCCTCCTCTCAAACTCTATCTTCTGTAGGCTCATTCTACAGGTCCCCTCCCTACCTGCTGCCAGGCTCTTCCCTCTGAGATTGTATGCACACATGTCATCTCCCTCTTTGGAATCTATCATTTCAAATGTTTCTAAAGTTCTATTCAGTTTTTCTTAACTACTTTTATGTTCATCTTTTTTTCCTGTTTGTTCCTATTTCTGAGAGGGATACACTAAGGTATTATAGTTTTTCTGCCTATTTCTCCCTTTAATGGAAATAACTTTTATTCAAATACTTAAGTGCCATTCAATTAATTTTAAAGTATATTTCATTGTCTGTCTTGAAATATGATTGCCAGGCTTTTTTGGTCATCATTTAAAATTCATAAATTTATCTTCCCTTGATGTTTTCCAGATTAGTCATTTTTTGATGGTAAATATTTTAATTTCCTTTTTAAAAAATCTGTGAATTTTGTTGTAATATTTCTTATTCTCTTATGGAGTCACTGAATTCCATTAAATATAGACAATTTTCAATTATTTCAATTCTTGGCTAATTTTGTAACTTTTGTTCTTAGCTATTTATTCTTCATTCCCCCACTCCTGTAGAGCTCTAATTTCACTTATAATTCCATTTGTAAAATTCCTTGCTTGATTTTAGCTTTCATCTTAGCTTTCATCTATCAGATAAAGAGCTGGTTTGAGGGCTAGGAGGACCTGAATTTAAGTAGAGCTTCACACAAACTGGCTATATTAGATAAACTCACTTTCTTAAAACTCAGAGAAGACTGTTAAGTTGCAGAAAATGTATTGATAAGCATTGGTAGATAGTTTCCTCATTCATGAATTCCCTATATAAATGAAATCATACCCTCTATTCCTATCCTTACTGCTAGAGTCCTGGTAATCAAGACTTTTTCCCCCTCTGAACACATGCTTGTAGAAGTTGTGGAGTTACTCTCTTCTTCTAGGTTTATCTAATGGATGTGTCTTAACTTGTTATATTTTTTCATATTGTTCAATGTTTTTTTCTAATTGTTCATATCTCCATCTTAAGTTCTCCATTTGGGGTTCATGCAGGGAGTAGGCTCTGCTTCTTCCTAAACTCTTAGATGTGGAGGCCCTATTTGGAGTTTTCCTTAATTTCTTTCACTTTTGCTATAGGCTTCTACCTCTTCTGATATACCTGAGCTGTTAGGTTTATGTGTTCCTAGTCAACCTTCTATAGTTAACAATCCTTGGTCAAGAAGATACCCTCTTTCATTCTCCCTTTTTCCACTTCCCCCAGGGCTTCCCTTGCTGTGACTTTTGGTTTGTTCACCTGAGCTAATGCTGGCTTTCTTGACAGATTGCTTCTTCGGGATTCTGGATCTTTTGGTATAGTAATGGGATTAGTGAAGTAGTTTACTGATGTTTCTTTTTGGATTTTTTGGTTGATATTCAATATGTGGGAGAATTTTGCTGTTCTGTAATCTCTCACAATGATACTTTAATCATTTTTCTGCTGGTTCTTTTTCAGAAACCCTGGTACCTTTGGAGTCTGGTCTACATAAATCCAAAGGCCAAAATTAGGGTTCCAAGAACTATTAATTTAAATGAACACTTCTAATGGCCTATTAAATAAGTTTTCTGTCTTCGTAGTGTTAAAAAGTTCCCCAAAACATAGTGCTGGGGAAAGATTTCTGGCTTGGGGAATCTGTCACAATACCATGGTTGGATATACCATATATCTATCTGAGGCAATATTTCTGATACTGTTGACAGCAAAATGTGACATTTCTTAAGTCCCACACAATGACTATATAATGGAAAGTCGGTCATTGGATTCCCAGAATCCATAGGAGAGAAAAAAAGTGAGTAATATTTAAACGGAGTACTTCCTACTTAGGTCTACATGGGCTTGATCTCCAGGATCATGGGAATACCCTCCAAAAGGACAATTGCTTTATTTTGGTTAGCCTGAAAGAATTACAGGAGTATTCTAGAACAGAGGGGCCAAACACATTGCCTGCAACAGAACCAAAACCAGATTTAAATGTAATTTGGAAATATTTAACCAAATAAATTAAAAATGCAATCAAACAGATGACCTTACATTTTAGAACTTAGTCAAATACAGGAATCCTTATGGAAGAAATAGTGGCTCCCATTGTTATTTCAGCTAGATATCATTGCTTTAGAAATTTCTCAATTATCTAAATGAAATTTCTTGTTTCTTGCTTGTATTTGTGTCACTATGGACTTTCCTCTTTCTTGGGATTTCAAGGCTAGACTGATTCTTCATGAGCTTCATCCTACTCTGTTATAAGGGTTTCTACAGGAACATTATCTTAACTCCAAAACTGAGGATGCCTCTAGGACAGATTAAAGAACTATCCTTGACCAGGATGAGGATATAGTAGTTGGATGGGAGGGGCAGGAAGCAACAAGAGCTCCCTGGTAATGGGACTTCTACTTGCCATTCACTTCACTTGAAGTGGGGACACCCTGGGATACTGAAAATGGGTTAACTTCAAAAGCTGTATGCTCAAAATATTAGTAGCCATTGATATCACAGGAGTACCACCAAATGGTAGCATACGTCTGTGGAAAGAGAGGAGTCCTAGAACTATGAGTGATCTGGTACAACAGTCTGGTGGGTTGGCCTTAAGTTAATTCTTTTCTGCAAAATTACCCTATAGAGGGTTATACTTCTTATCTGCTGGGCATTGGCAAACTTTCTACAGAGTTTGGAGATTTTTTATTTATAATTTTTAGTGTGGTGGGAGGCATCCACCCTAGAAAACCATTCATTCTCCCATTTCTTCAGGATCTAATAGACATAAATTAGGAAATTAAAAATAGTTTACAACAGCTTCCCTTTGGGAATCTATTTAGTGATGTTTTCCAGGAAGCCACTGTAGATCTAAGTCAGAACTACTTATGATATTATTTGCATAATTAGTTTTCACTGTAAATGAAGAAAAGATTCTGTCCAAATTATCATAAATTTCCAGATGAGCAGTTAACCCCCAAAATGAAGACAGAAGTCCTTGAACAACTCTTAAGGGATAACAGCCACATTTATGTAGGTCTCTGCTATTAATAAAGCATTTTCCTTATCATAATCTGGGTAGCATTATAAAAAGGAATTCTTTGTTCTCTCTGAGTTTATACTTGTGAAAGGGAGTCTTTTATTACTTAGAGAACTCACAAGTCACTTACTTAGAGTGCTCCACCCTTTTAACTCAGTTCCAAACTTGTGAGTCCTATGATCAGAGTTTATACCCTCAGAAACTCAATCAGCCAAAATCTGTGAAACCTTTTGTTGAGTATTCACCCCTCTAGAAGATGAGAACTGGTTCCCATAAACACTGTCCCCTGGACAATTTGGAAACTGTGATTGACCCCTGTGAAGAGGGGAAAGGACAAGGAACCACCTTGAAAAAGTCTTGAGGCAGATGGTCTTTGAGAAGATAGTCTGAAGAGAGTGTCTTCTGGAGATAGTCTTCGAAGAAGTTTCGCTAGAGACTGTGGCTTGGATTTCAGCTTCAACTTAGACTCTGACTCCTGGACTTCAACTTAGACTCTGACTCCTGGACTACTTCGTTGGGTGATTGAAAAGGGCTGACTACTTTCCTAGTTTCTGGAGAGACTAGCTTCCATCTTGGAGGAGGCTGCATGATTAATCATCAAAAGGGTTCACAGATTCCTAGCTGATTGAGTTTCTGAGGATGTAAACTCTGGTCATAAGGTTCACAAGTTTGGGACTGAGTTAAAAGGGTGGCGCTCTATAAGCGGGTGATTTGTGAGTTCTCTAAGTAATAAAGGATTCCCTTTCACAAGTATAAACTCAGAGAGAACAAAGAATTCCCCCTTTTTTTGTAGAAAGGGGATCATTTTTATGTATTAAAAATGATCCCCTTTCTACAAATGAGCTGAAGTTAAGAAAAATGAAGTGACTTGCCCTCATGAGTACTAAGTGGAAGATCTGGCCCTCATATCATATGCATGATAAAGTATTCTTTCTGTTCCATAAAGCAAAAAGCATAAACTAATAATAATAGTACATACCTTATAGGGTCGTTATGAGAATCAAGTAAAATAACACTTTATAAAACTTGAAATGATGAGTTATGCCAGCTATTATTATTATCGATAATAATAACTGCCTATTAAAATTATTGACAAAGTAGCAATAATAAGCATAAGCATTACAAATTTTCCAGTTATTTTTGTTATGGACAATAGCTTTATAGGTTGAAATTATTATCTGTAAAAAGGCAGACAAATTAGCAAATTGTGAAAATGAGGGGCAGCCAAAGGGGAATAATGGAGAGACACATGGTGGGTATGATCAGGGATGCATCACATAATAAAAAAGTAGTTTTAAAGGAGAAGGCAGTTAAAAGATATAATCAAAGAAGTGTAAAATTGAAAAGAATAAGGTTTGGCCTTGTGGCAAGAGTGAAAGAAAACCATTGAATAGTATTTATACTCCAGGAGGCCTCAAGCAATGAGTAGATTCCTTGGGATCATTTAATTGAAAGGAATGGATAAGAAGTGCAGAGGATCAGAGGGGGCTAAAGATCTAGAGCTCGAAAGGTCCTCAGAAAACATTTGGTGCCTTTTAAAGCCCCTTCTCCCACCCTCCAAAAATAGGCAGTCATGGATGCATTGGGATCTGTATCAGTATGGGGAATCCTCACATTGATGGAACTCAGAGATCGAATAATACATTCAGGTAGACCGTGGCTCATGTTTGGTTGCTATACACAGAGTGATTTACTAGATTTCAGATGAATATAATGAAGTTTACCTCAATCTACCCTTAACATTATAGAGTCAAAAATAACTTCAGCCTGGATGAGGGAGAATGACTTGCTGTTTCACTGAATGTAGAGTACTGAAAATAGGGAGTTAATTGTTATCCTGAAGTAGTAATCTTCTAGTATATCTCCATAGAAAATTCAGGAGCAGAGGCATGTTTCTGTCAGGCCAGGGTACTTCAAATCCCACAGAATAAGAGAAGGGATCACTTTGCTTCAGCAAATCTTAAGGAGCTACTTGATTTTCTGTGGTCAGGACCAATGTTCCCTATAACATTATCAACTATAACAAGAAGCAGCAGCAATTGTATAATGCTTTAAGTTTTATGAAGCTCTTTACAAATACTAACTCCTTTTATTCTATCAATAACACTGGGAGGTAAGGTGCTATTATTACCCCCATTTTACACATGAGGGAACTGAGGCAGATAGAGGTTAAGTGATCTGCTCAGGTTCACATTTGAACTTCATCCTCCCTGATACAAGCTTCCACTTTTATCCACTGAGTCCCCTAGCTGCATCAATGTTACTGTGTTATATCAACAATAGACACAAAAACTGAGAATATGTACATATATACATGTTATCTGTTATAATCACATTTGCGAGCGAGTATGCTCATCTGAATTATATTGGTTGATATTAATAATTATTATTCTACTGCATGATAATGAGACACAAATGATGAACAGCTCATAATTACTGATTTATCATATTTGCCAGAATATAGATTACCTTAATAATAGGCTATTTCTTTAAAATGAGATTTCTTAAAAGGAAATGTGTGTGGTACAGATTAGTGCTTAATGAATGCTTTTTCATTCACATATACATATATATGTTTATGTACATATTTACATATATGCAGAAATAAGCATATATTGAAAAAATTTTCAAAAATTACCAGAGAGGTTGATAGATTTAGGATTGATTACTTGGAAGCCATTTAGTCTAACTCCTTCATCTTACAAATATGGAAAAATATGGAAAATCAAAAACATCCTCCTCTAAAACATTAGCAATAAGCAGTCATACAGCCTCTGTTTGAAGACATTTTGTGCCACTCCCTAAGTGACAAATTCTCAAAGGATATAAGCTTCCACTTTTAAAAGGAAGAAATCCAAGCTATCCATAAACATAAGAAAAAACTTCAGTGATTAGAGGAATGAAAATTAAAGTGATTTTTTGGCTCATACCTGTCATAATGGCAAAGATGACAAAAAAGGAAAATGACAAATGTGAGAATGGCTATAGGAAAACATATTGCTGCACACTTTCAGTGGAGTTTTAAAATGGTCTAGCCATTCTGGAAAGCAATTTGGAACTATTCTCAAAATCACTAAACTGCATATCCTTTTAGCCAACCATCTCTTTCTAGATCTAGACACTAAATGGATCAAAGTAAAAATAGGAAAAGACGTAAGTATAAAGATCATATAAAATATAGAGATACTCATAGGAGTTCCTCTAGGTGTGGCAAAAAACTGCGAACTAAGAAGTGTCCATCAATTGGGGGAATGGCTGAACTCATGGTCTATGGATATAGCTGAATATTCTGAGTTGGTTTCTGAGAAACCTAGAAAGACTAGAATGGACTTAGGCAGAGTCAAAAATGAGAAAAACCAGGAGAACAATTTATACAATAACAATATTGTAAAGAAAAGAAATTTTGAAAGATTTGAGAATTTGGATCAATGTGATGACCAACCACAAGTCCACAGGAAAAATGATGAAACAGACTCCTGTCAGAGTGATGATAGATTCAAAATGCAGATGTGACATACTTTTGGGGGCACAAATCCAACATGGGGGTATATTTTGATCAACTGTTCATATATTTTACAAAAGTTCCTCTCTTTTTTACCGTTTCCTTTCCTTTTTTTTTTACCAATTTGATGTGGGGGAGGGGAGTGGAAAGAAGAAAAAAAAGAAATGCTTAATTGGGAAAAAATTAAGCTGCTAATAGAGGGGTAATTTCCTAAGGCAACCTATTCTACTTTTGGACAGCTTTAACTATTAGGAAATTACCAGTTAGCCTTAACCTTCCCTTCTCCAATTTTCCCTTATTGCTCTGCTCTCTGAAGTCTAGCAGAATAAGTCAATCCACATATCAACCCTTTAAAATTAAGATAATTATGATGTGTAGATTAAATGTCCCCTTCTGCAAACTAAAAAAAAATTGCCATTTCTATGAACAGACCCACATGTGCTATGTTTTCTATTATATTACCATCCACGTTACCCTTTTCTTTAGATACTCTGGTTTATCAATGTTCTTCCAAGAATATATCATCTAGAATGGCATCCAAAACTCAAGGAGGGATCTGACATAAGCACCTATGACTTCCCTCATTCTGGATACTATACCTCTTTCCATATAACAGAGAAGAGAATTAGACTTTTTTGGGGGAGAGGGGTGCTGTCACAGTATATTTTTGCTTATATTGAACTTTTTAGCCCATGAATTCCTCCTATATATCTTATCAAATTATTATCTTACTAACAGTGTGATAACACACTATATTTGTCCTGTATTCATGTTTTATGCAGGATAGATCTTTTGTTATTGTTGTTATGGAAGTATGGACAATATAGTTTCAAAAGAGACAAATATAATTTGATGTTTCTCTCACCTTTATTTTTTTATTCTCTAATATTCTAGTCAACATCAATATGTCACCTTCCCTAATACCTGACACATCTAAAAGAAATCCCTATCATCTTAATAAGCTCTTTTAAGGTATTTCTCCTTCGGCTCCAACAAGGATTTGAAGTTTCCTTATATGTACACATATGTGATTATATTTTAAAGTTATGTGTAAGAAGTTTGGTTGTTGATGGTATTAAAGTCAGGAATATCATAAGAAAGAGAATAGCCTTGCTGACTGAGGTTAGTTTTGTTTCTGTGACTTATCTCTTCCTATTCATTTGTATGGTTGACCAAAAACATCATTGTTGTTGTTTTTATCTGACTCTTTATCGCTCCTTTTGGGTCTTTCTTGGCAAAGATACTGGAATATTTCATTTGCCGGCTCATTTCATAGATGAAGAAACTGAGGCAAACAGGGTAAAGTGACTTGCCCAGGGACTCAGATCTTTCTGGTTAGGTACTCTACCCACTGTGCCACCTAGCAGCAGATGGTTGGGAAAGTGGATTCAAAACTGACACTTATTGTGTGTAGCTTAGCGATGATATAAATTTCAGTGTCAAAAGGATTTCTAATTATAAGTCAGAGTCAGGATCCTGGAATACCCTTCATGAGCAGGAAATTATAGTTAAAAACAGATTTAATCCTGCAAGGCACTAACTAGTTAGATGAAACTGTTCTGTGCTCCAAACAGCTTGAATCTTGGGTTGAGGAATCCCCTTTTGGAGAGGTAATGATTATTGCAGCTAAGAATATAAAAGCAGTCAGATCCTCTTTATGGGAAGAAAAGCCTCAAGAGTGTTTTCCTTAGTTTTAATAACTGGGCATATTAGAGGTCTGCCTTCATAAAGAGCTGTAGCAAAAAATCCTTTGAATTTTATGCTAAAAGATGGTACAGCCCACACCCCCTGTAAAGGAAAAGAAATGGTCCTGAATTAAGTTTACAACCTAAAATCAGGAACTGTAAATACAATATATCTCTTCACAATATGTCCTGAGCCCTAAGTTTTCCTTATATGTGTACCCTTCCATGGATATGTCCTGGCCATGTATTTAGTCTACATATGCCTCTCTATGCTATATCTATCTACTCTTTCCTCTAGTGCATCTGTGGGAGAGGATGTCCTATTTAGGAGACAAATAGTTTATTGGTACTTTTCTTCTTATAAAATGCATTAACTTTGAATTAATTATTTTCTGTGTATATAATCACAGAATATCTTTAAACCAGGGTAATCTTGTTTTAAGAAGACAAACCTGTGGGATGGTAAGGGTCCCTAGGGGATACATACACATGTATATAACAGTTCCTTCTAGAATACTTCAAACTTCGTGAGGGAAGATCCATTTTTATCTAATCTTATGTGGTTGACACATAACAAATGTTTGTTGAATTGAATTTAGTGATCACTTCTTTCATAGATTCTAAAAGGTGAATATTCTGAGATCCTACTCCTCAAAGGCTGATTTTTTTCCCCCTTACCAACCTAAAGTTGAGTTGTCTCATTCTCCATTCATGGCTTCTGGTCTTCTCATTCTTTTTCATCTAGTTCTTTCCCAAGTAGCTGTTATTTTTCTCCACTGATGACCCCATACACTAGAGGGTTTTAGGAAAAAGAAACTCCAGTTCATGAAGCTCTGAACTGCCTGTCCTCACATGACAGCGGGATCACCTTGCTAAAAACTTTGGATGAGGAACAGAGGCAAAGGCGAGAGAAGAATACAAAATAATTCTGGATGCTCAGAGAATAGAGGTTTTGTGATAGAAGATGAGGTGAGGAAAGGATTAAATTTAAAGAAGGAGAAAGGGAGGGAAGGAAGGAGGTCAACCCAAGTACTGTGTGGTTCCTTTTCATCAAAGTTCCTCAAATGTTCTAAAAAGTCAAAAACATATTTGTCAGGTAGGCCAGACATAGAAATAGTATAATTTCAGGGACAAGTATCTCTTCCATTTCCTCACTGTCACCAAACTATTTAAATGGGACAAAAAACCTTTTATTCTATAATTAGAAATTAAAGTCTTAAAAATACATACATTTGGGAAAGTTAAGACATTAATATGAATGGGTTTGAGCCCCAGCCTATGAATGGTATAAATGATATCAGATGTTTCCTGTTTTGATGGGCTAGAACATTGAGTCGGTGAACCTCAACGGTTAGGGAGAGAGAAAAACCACTAGGAGTTGGGGGTGGGGAAAAACATCTGAAAGGATGAGAGACTTCAAAGTGTTCACAACTTTACTCAAAAACAAGTAGAAGCTCTAGGATGGATCACTTCATAATCAGGCACCCTTGGAGAATCATTTGATCATAGATCTACTGCTGGAAGAGACTGGAAAGAAACCAAAGGCAAGATGGTTAAGTGATTTGCCTGAGGTGACAGTAAGTTGCATTGATAATATTTCAACCTTAGGACCTTGGACTCCAAAGCCAGTCTTGTTTTTACTGTACTACACTGCCTTGATAATAGCTTACTGCTGGAATGCAAATACTCTCCTGGATTTTTGGAATTCCCTTTGGAATGAATCACATAATAAACCTGCAGTGGGCCCAATCAACTTGGTTGTATAACTTTTCAGTGGCAGTCAGCATCCAAGGGAGTAGGATCAGAGAGAATATAAGATGCATTTTTGTGTGTGTGTGGTGGGGGTAATCTGGGACTGGAAGTGCTTTGGAAACCTTAAAACAATGTATAAATGCTAACTACTTTGGGATGGATTTTAAAACAAAGGGTTTTTTATTCTACCTCTTGCCCCAGACTTTTCTTTTAATTGCAAGATGAAGACATAACAAAAACTAATTTTCTTCTACCTCATCTCCAAATTCTCCTCTTCTACCTCATCTCCAAATTCTCCTCTTCTACCTCATCTCCAAATTCTCCTCTCCTCCCACAGATCAGTTAGTATATTCAGCATTGAACTCTAGGTACCTTCTTTATGAAGAACATTTCACACAGTAAAGAATATTCTAGAGTTCTGGTTTTTAGACTTTAAGGAACCAGTGTAAAACAATTTAAAAATAAGGGACCTCTTATTGAGTTGTATTGCTTACCCACCATATTAAGCCCTTGGATTCTTAAATATGTGTGTCATGGACCTCTTTGTCAGATTGGTGAAGCCTATAGACCTCTTTTCTGAAGTCCATTAAAATGTATAAACACATAGGCTTACAAAATAAATCAATAATATTAAAATATAGTTTTAGAAATATTTTTAAAAATAACTTCACAGACTTGAGATTAAGAATCCCTTTGTCTAATATGAGACACACTGAAAATTTGTTCCCCTCTTGGGCACAATGATTCCAAGATTTTGCTAGTTGGATTAGTCTTATCCTAAGGTTTGGGAAAAGGTAGTCTGTTTACCTAAAGCAATCTACGAAGAACTTCATCATCTCTTAAATTTTCCAGAGTCTGACACATGGAATCACTTCTGACACATACTTCCAATGGAGAAGGACGGTATTTTAAAGGTGTAATCTGTAAACATTCTGCCTTACTTGTAGCAGGACAATCACACTGAGACAAATGCCCATATACCCACATATATAACTTAATGGCTTTGGTGTCCTCTTTCAAAAGCTACAGTCCCATGGTTCTGTATTTAACATGGTTTAATTTACTAGCTGTGGGATGGTGAGTCATAACCTCTGTGAGCTTCATGTTCTCATTCTGTTAAATAACAATAACAATAGCTAGCATTTATATAGTGCTTACCATGTGCCAGGCACTGTGCTAAGTACTTTACAATTATTATCTCATTGGATGTTCATTATAACTTTGGGAGGTAGGTGCTAATATTATCCAGATTTTACAAATGTGGAAAGTGGGATAAACTGAGGTGAAATGGCTTGCCTAAGACCACACAGTTATTATGCACCTGTGGCCAGATTTGAATTTAGCTGATACTGATGAAGACAAAAATATGTGTACTCTCCATATCACAGGTCTGTTGGGAGGAAAGCACTTTGTAATCATTTCAATATGAATTGCTGTTGTGATAAGCACAGCATTAGTTGCCAGTTTGAAGCTTTGAATTATAGGTAAACAGAACACACTGCTTAGATTCTCTATATATTTAAAATAGGGAGTTTAATGTTTCTAAAAGGCATATACCTATATTTAAAGGCCATATACTTGAGTCTGATTTTTTTTCCATTGGGGGACAGGGAAAACTAGACACATAATTTCACTGATTAAAAAGACCTCTTGTTGATAAAAAACCATCTACCACTTCAGATTATACCCTTCTCTGAAATTTACAGTTTTAAGAGAGTTATCCAAAGGACTGAGAAGTTAAATGACTCTACAAAGGTAGTACAACCATTGTGTCTGAGGTAAGGCTTGAATTCAGGTCTCCCTGACTCTAAGCCAACGTTCTATTTGCTACGCCATACTGACTTTTGAATTTCAGGTTCAGATATTCACATATACGACCTGCTTCTTCCTATGTTTATTGCTGTAATTAATGACAGCCTTACTGTAGTGGTCTAAAGATTAGAGATGAATTCCTCCAGGGCAATGGGAGTTGACTGAACTAATTTTTAGTATGAATCTAAATCTCACATCAGACCTCCATTTATTTCATTTAAGAAGTAATATCCTTTTTTAGGTTAATTTTCCTGGGCACAGGCAAGGATGAAATATTTTACATAAATATTTATGGTGTTTATATAAATATTTATGCTAAATATAAATAAAATACAATTTTAAATATTTTATGAGTGTTTAATACATAAATATTTACATAAATTATCTGATCTAGAAAAGCAAATAAAATCCTCATAAGCATAATAAAATATATCACATACTTTTGGCTATACTTATTCACTCTATAAAATGCTTTTACTTTTAAAATTATTATTTTTTGTATTCATATAAAAATCTAACTGGAAACATGTTAAGTTCTTACAAAACAAGGATAGCTACATATGGCTTACATAATTTTATTATAATGAAAGATAAACACTTGAGAAAATATAGGTCAACCATTATTTATTTTTTAAACATGACTTTGCGTAGTGCCCTATATTCTGTTTTTTTAAAATTTTCTATATTTATAAGAACATTTAGTCAACATATGATTCTGGTTGTCTAGTAAACCTCATATGTAGTCTCTGAGGAAGAGATCTACATCTACTGTTAAATAGAGTTTACCAGACATCAAAACAAAACAAAAATAAAACCAAATCATCTACCAAACCCATTGGCATGCACCATCCCCACAACACCTGTACTATAGAGAGAAACCAAAGAAAAGGAAGACAGATTCTTTCAAAAACTTCTGATCAGGGGGCAGCTGGGTAGCTCAGTGGATTGAGAGTCAGGCCTAGAGACGGGAGGTCCTAGGTTCAGATCTGGCCTCAGACACTTCCAAGCTGTGTGACCCTGGGCAAGTCACTTGACCCCCATTGCCCACCCTTGCCACTCTTCCACCAAGGAGCCAATACACAAAAGTTAAGGGTTAAAAAAAACAGGAAAAGAAAAAAAAAAACTTCTGATCCAAATGGAAGATGGTAAAAACTTAACAATATATAAAATGGATACATAAGGATAGATATAGGCCAAAGAAACAAGTGTAAAGAATCAAAGTGCTTGCAGAAATAAAAGATTGGAATCTAACTGAAAAACTAAAAGGCATAAATTATAGGAATAGCTTTCAAATTATAGAATTTATATCTAAATATTCAATTCAATAAATACTTAAGCTCTTACTGTGTGGAAAATAGTATGTCTTTATTCATTTTTCATACCAACCAATGCACAGATACTATTTAATGCTGATGCTCTTGGCATTTGAAGGAGCCTTTCATTCTTCATGCTATCAAATGCCAGTTATTCTCATGAAAACTTATTATAAACTTTTTTAAAAATAAAAATCCTTACCTTCCATCTTAGTATCAATACTGGGTATTGATTCCAAAGCAGAAGAGTGGTAAGAGCTAGGCCATGGGGGTTAAGTGACTTGCCCAGGGTCACACAATTAGGAAGTTAGACTGTCTTTAAATTAAAAAATTCAATTCAAATTTAGTCATCTATTTATTAATTGAAAAAAAACTTACTGTATGTTTATTGCAAGTATAGTATAGTTCTGTAAGGTAGAGAAGAAATTAAAATCGAAGTCCCTATTTCTGAACATAAATCCATACAGATAACAACTAGATATCTATTTAGGACTGCAAATGCTGCTAGTTTGGTCCAGATTGTATTAATTATGACCCATATTTGGAAACCTTCCTAGAGAAATTCATTCAGGACCATTCACAATTATTAGGACCATTAGCAGTAAAATGTAGAAATGGACCACAATTACTTCCTCTTCTGTGCTACTAAAATGGGGAAAAAAAATTACATCTACTGCTTTCAAAAAAAGCTAAAGGGTCAGAGAGGGAATGCTGTATATGGAACAAGGCGATTTCTCTTTCTTCAGAAATAGAGCAGTGAGTGTCCAACAGTTATGACTTTTGCCTACACTGGGTGAATCAAAACAAATCCTACACAAAATCTCATTAAGCTGACTTTAAACTGAAATTCTAACGTTCAGACTTGAAAACTTTGCTTGCTTGTCTCGTTTTATTTGGAATTGGAGACAAATGAAAATAGCCCAGAACACACATAGAAAATAAAATTTACACTGTGACATCGTGGTCAGAAAAGCTAAGTGATATCTGAATATTTTAATAATAGTGTTCAGATCCTGGAAGGTGAGAGTTCCTCGTAAGATCCCATTTGGCACATAGTGTGGTACAGTAGAAACTAAACCATCCCTAGAGGCAGAGAACCTCAATTCAAATCCACCATCCAATATTTACTATCTGTGTGACTATGAACAAATCACTTCAACTCTGTAGTCCTTCTTTGCTTCCTTGGTAAAATGGGGGACTTGGTATTGTTTGAATTCCCTCCCAGATCTACAATCCTTCAACTGATAGGAGAGCCAGAATAGAGCCATGTAATGAACAATTAGAAGAGCATCTGAGCAGAAAATTAATGTTGTCGATTGGAATTACATTTAAATGTAAGACCAAGGCATTTGGTCCAGGGTTGAGGAACCAAGCTACATTCTACTTCTTATGACCCTTAATATAACTTTTTTTGCATTCTATTCTAAACAAATGAAAAACTGGCTTATGACTTTGATAATGACCATAGGTTTATAGTGAAGCTCACTGTTTCTGATATTCTGAGAGCTTAGGGATATGACTATTTTTTTTCTTTACCAAAAAAACAGCCTTTCCATGAAACATGGATCTCAGCAAAACTACTCAATTATTTAAAGTAGGTTTTATGTAATAGAGGAACCTTGTTGTATATTTTCACATGTCATTTGAATAATAATTTTCTTTGTTTCATAAATGATAGATCATGTCTTGGAAAACAAAATGAAGTAAAACTAGCAATATTAGAACCAAGTATTAAGTTCTTCATTCACATCAAACAGAGCAGAAACATTATGCTATTTACTTCACGTTTTATTTAAATTTTAAAAAATAACAAATGGAAGGGAGTACAACATTCTTTCTCAAAGACTAAAAATCATATTTGCTACTTTATAATTTTAAAAAATTTGGTTAAATACAAAATGATGTTATATACACATTATGGTAGAAATGCAATTAATTCTATAATCAAATACAACAGTACCTATCATGTATAAATTATTGTGTAGGTATTAGAGTTAAAAAGATGAAAATAATATAATATCTGTCTTCAAGGAGCTTCTATTCTACCGAGAACAAAAAACATGCCTATGAATAAGTATGCTACATGGAAAACTGAGGAAGAAGAGAGAAGTGTAATTAGGGGCAAAATGAGCTGGAGAAGAAAATGGCAAACTACTCTAGTTTCTCTGCCAAGAAAATCCTAAATGGGGTCACAAAAAGTCAGACGCAACTGAAAGTGCCCAGACATCAACAACTCATTTTTAGGACAGTTTCCCATATATTAATATAAAATTTGCTTACCTCTTGTATATATGTGTGTGTATATATATATATATATATATGTGTGTGTGTGTGTATATATAATATGTTTTCATAAAGCTTCAAATTTTCAACATATTTCTTTTTTGTTGTTATAAAACCCAAGAAATCATCCAACTTTTGTCTGGAGGCAAGCAGTGTATTCAAATACAGAAATTTACAATTCCAGAGGGGTACCATTATAGAAGTTCTTTGAAAACATACTAATTTGAATTTGTAGAAAGCATTATTAAACCATAGATGTCTTGTTATTAGAAAAATAAAAGATTTTGTCAAAATTTGGAACTCATGCAAACACCTGAAACCTTAAGAGTAGCTAAGATTATCAAGTTAGTGAATAAATATATTGAGAAAAAAATTCAGGAATATGGAATACCAACCTTGAGGAAGCTAGAGCAAGATGAAGAACTAAAGAAAGAGATATGGAAAGCTAAGGAAACATAAAGAATATCAAGTGGCTTATAAATAAATACGCTGAATTATTACTTACTCTTTGAACTTATGTGACTTTAAATTTTCTTCCCACAAAAATGTACTGGTAATTCCTTCCTGTTTTAAAAATTTTAATAATAAAATGAAAAGGTCTAAATCTTTCTTTCTGCCTCAGGCCCACTTCTTTACTTCTAAAAATGTTTCCAGTGTGAACTTTAAGCAATCCATTAGGTGGTAAGTATTCTTATTCCAGCAAAAGAAAACTTCTATTTTGTACAGATTATAAACAAATTAGTGCTAAACATGATTCACTTTTATGGCTTGGAATGAATATGAACATGTGTTTGGAGAACTGGGCAACATGCCCAAGATGATACCGCTGAACTTATATGAACACAATCCCTCCCACTAAGCTGTTGAAAATAATTAACTGTTGCCATATTCCACAAAAGCAATGCATGCATCTGATATGAAGTTAACATTTTTTGGTTTATTTTACTAGACACTCTTGATTATAATTCAATAGTAAATAAAAATTAATAATCCTGGCTGACATTATGCCTTAGAGATTCTATTCACTGCCAGTTCATCTCAGAGTTATTCTTCCATGTGAGTTGAGCAATTTCCTGCCTCAGTCTCTCCTGCTGGTAATGTTTATCTTCTAAATTGAGAAAGAACTGGGACTGATTGTGGAAACCTGCCAATTTCTAGTTTATTTTTAGGAGGATAAAAAATATTATCGCCAGTAGCACATTTACAGATAAATCTCAAATATTAATATAATGATGCAAAAGGAAAGCCTGCATAATTCTAGCAAAAACATCTTGAAATCTTATTTTAATAGGTTTTTTCCAATCTTTCCACACTAAACATTTTGCTTTTTAAAAGAATCAGCCACAAAGTAGTGAAATGGATGAATTTAAATTTGAAATCCTCTCTCTACCCTTTATTCTCTATTGGCAGGAAGTGGATGAATGGGAAATTGGAGAACAGATAGGAACCAAAAAAAGGAAGAGAAAAACAAAATGACCTGGCCAATCTGCAAATTTATTAATTCATCTTTCAGTGACCAAGATTTTCAGAATTGTATCTCTGCATCACAGAAAAATAGACTGCTATAAAAAACAACTAACATTCAGTGATATGGAAAATGATGGAGCATGTATCTTCTAAAATTACACTTAATATTCAAAATTCTGTTGAAGATTGATGGAAAAAACATGAATTGTGGGAAAATTTTCTTCAGTGCTGATTTTTTTCTTGTGGGGGTAATGTTTTATTTATTTATATTAATTTTTTAAATGCTTACTTTCTGTTTTATAAGTGATACTAAGTATTGATTTTGAGGCAGAAGTGTGGTAAAGGCTAAGCAGCTGGGGTTAAGTGACTTGCCCAAGATCACAAAGTAAGGAAGGGTCTGAGGTCACATTTGAATCCAGGACCTCCCATCTCTAGGCTTGATACTCTATTCACTGGTTACCTAGTTGCCCCTGTAATATTTTATTTTTTCTCACATGTTTCAGAAATGTTTTGCTTCTGACCATCGCCTTCCCCAATTCTCCTTTCCTTCTATCAGTTCCCCCTTCATCTCTTTTCAGTGTTGTTTTTTACTACTTTTCAGTTCTCTCTTCTAACTACCTCATATCTGACCTTTGTTTTGGGTGTGGGCAAAGATCCTAGAATTTAGAAATAGAAGGGACATTAGATATTATCCATTTCAAATACTTCATTTTATAGACAAGGAAACTAGGACCCAAAGTTATTACCTTCTCAGGTATCCATGTGGCAAGTAGGTGAGATAAGACACCCAATTTCAGAAACTAAGAGGGCACATTCTAAATGATGCAGGCTTTCTCTGATCTCTTTACTCACTGTCTTCATCTGTCAATTAAAATTTGTGATCCTCCATTTCTTTAAATGAGGCAGCTAGGTGGCACAGTAAATAGAATGCCAAGCCCATAGTTAGAAAGACTCCTCTTCCTGAGGTCAAATCTGGCCTCAGACCCTAGCTCTGTGACCTTAGCCAAGACTCTTAACTTTGTTTGCCTTTATTTCCTCAATTGTAAAATAATTCAAAGCAGGAAATGGTAAACCACTCCAGCATCTTTGCCAAGAAAACCACAAATGGGGTCATGGAAAGTCAGAGAAGACTGAAAAATGACTTACCAACAACGAATTGTTTTAAGGAATAATTTCTGCTTTCAAAAAGTCTTGGTAATTCTATGTGGGAAGAGCCAAGATGGAAGAGAAAAAGCAGGGCTTTTGTCTAAGCTCTCCTAAATTTTTCTTCCTAAATAACAGTTCAAAACTAACTCTAGAGACAGAACACACCAAAGAATGAGATGAAAAAATATTCCTGCACAAGGCAGCTTGGAAGGTCAGCAGGAAAAGTCTGTTGCACCAGGGCAGGTGAAGCACAGGTCTGCACTGTACAAGTAGTAGCAGGCCCTCTGGGCATCAGAATCAACATTAATGGCTTCTGAAACTATCAGCTCACAGACAGAAAAGGTGTACGACAATTGGTCAGAAGACTTCAGGGGTCCCTTTGCTGGCACAGAGTGCAGGATTCTGTTGCATTATCCACACATGGATTTGGGTCCCAGTCCCAGTGCAAGAAGGAACATTAACATAACAGAACTTAAAGCCTCAGGGAAACAGGGTAGAAAAGAGTGCTAGTGGTTGCTCATAGACCAGAAGACCAGAGCACAGTCCAACACAGTAAATAAATATCTCCTTAGATCATACCACTTTGGAAGAACTGAAAACTTATATACACCCAGAACTCGCTCTTAAAATGGCTACCCAAAACGTCAAAAGTTTGGGATAGCACCTACTCTGGCCTGAGAACAGAGCCCAACTGTAGCATAAAATTAAAACCAATAAATAGGTTGGAAAAATAAGCAAGCAACAACAAAAAGGGGACCTAACCATAAAATATGGTTAGATATGATGACAGGGAAGATCAAAACACAACCCCCAGAAGAAGAAAATTAAGGTCAAAACAAAGTCAAAAGCCTCAAAGAAAAATGTGAATTGGTATCAGGACCAAAAAGGTCCTAGAAAGGTTCAAATATAATTTAAAAAATCAAATAAGAGAGGTAGAAGGAAAACTGGGAAAGGAAATGAAAGTGATGCAAGTAAATAAAAAAAAAAGAGTCAAGAGCATGTTAATACATAGAACTACTAGCCAAATGGAAAGAAAGGAATAAAAGCTCAATGAAGAAAAGAATGCCTTAAAAATTAAAATTGGGCAAGTAGAAGATAATGACTTCATGCAATATCAGGAAAAAATAAAACAAAGTCAAAACAATAAAAAAGAAGAAAATGTGATGTGAAATATCTTATTAGAAAAACAACTGAGCTTGAAAAAAGGTCAAAAAGAGAATTTAAGAACTACTAATTTCAGCTACTTGAAAGCCTTTAAAAAGGAGCTTAGAAGTCATATTTCAAGAAATGATCAAGGTCAATTGCCCAATTATTCTGGAACCAGAGATGAAGTAGAAATGGAAAGGATTCACTCCTGAAACCTACTGAAAGAGGTTCCACAATGAACACCCCCAATAATATCATAGCCAAATATGCTATGATATTATATATTATATATGATATTACAATGCTCTCACGTGAAGAAGGAAATATTGGAAGCAGACAGAAAGAAAAAATTCAAATATTGTGGAGCCATCTTAAGATCACAAAAGATTTAGTAATTTCTACCTTAAAAGTGAAAATATGATATTCTGGAAGGGAAATGTGTTAGTATTAAACCAACAATCACCTAACCAGAAAAACTGAGTATGATTCTTCAGGGGAAACAATAGATATTCAATGAAATAGAGGACTTTCAAGCATTCCTGATGAAAAGACCAGAGCCGGATAGAAAATTTGACTTTCAAATATAAGACTCAAGAGAAGCACTAAAAGCTAAAAAGAGAAGAGAAATCATAAGAGATTCAATAACTGTTTGTATTTCTAAATGGAAAGAGGATACATATAATTCCCAAGAACTTTGTCATAATTATGCCACTTAAGAGGAGTATACATAGGAAGAGGACACAGGTGTGAATTGAATATGATGGGATGATATTTGAAAAATAAAATTGAGACGTGATATAGAGGAATGCACTTGGAGAAGGTAGAATGTGGTAAATTATTTCACATAAAAGAGGTATGAAAGAGCTTTTGCGGTGGAACGAAGATAGGGAATATGAGGGGAGTGCTCGAACCTTCCTCTAATAGGAATTATCTCAATGAAGGAATAACATAACACATTCAAGCTCAGTATAGAAATCTATCATGCCCTACAGGAAAGGAAGGGTTAAGGGATAAGAGAATGGGGAAATGATAGAAGGGATACTAGATTAGGGAAGGCAGTAGTAAGAAGCAAAACCCTTTTGAAAATAGAGTGAAAGGAGACAGGAGGAAAATAGGATGTAGGGAAATACACATTAGTCATAACTTTGAAAAAGATTTCCAGCAAGTTTCTCTGATAAAGAACTCATTTCTCAAATATAAAGAGACCTGAGTCAAATTTATAGAAATACAAGTCATTCCCCAATTGGCAAATGGTCAAAAGAAATAAACAGGCATTTCTCAAACAAAGTAATTAAAGCTCTACATTGTCATGCAAAGAATTATCTAAATCACAATCAGAGAAATGTAAATTAAAACAATTCTGAGATACCACCTCACACCTGTCAGATTGGCTATTATGACAGAAAAGAAAAATGACAAAACTTGGAGAGGATGTGGGAAAGTTGGGACACGAATGCATTATTGGAGGAGCTGTAAACTATTTCAGGAACCTGATTTGGACCTATACAATAAGGGCTATAAAACAATACATATCTTTTGACACAGCAATACCATTATTAGATTTGTATCCCAAAGAGATAAAAAAATGGGAAGGGCCTATATGTACAAAAATATTTAAAGCAGCTCTTTTAAGAGGAGCAAAGATTTGGAAAGTAAGGGGACACCCATCAATTGGGCAAATGGCTAAGTTATGGTATATGATTGTAATGGAATGTTATTGTGTGGTAAGAAATGACAAGCAGGAGGGGTTCAGAAAAACTTGGAAAGACTTACCTGAACTGAAGCAGAGTGAAATAAGTAGGACCAAGAGAACATTATACAGTGACAGGAACATTGTACAATGAACAAATGTGAATAACAGCTATTCTCAGCACTACAACGATCCAAAACTATTCCAAAGGATTCATGATAAGAAGTGCCATCTATTTTCAGAGAAAAAGAACTGTGTCTGTACCTAAACCAAAGCAATTTTTTTCACTATCTTAATTTTTTTCTACTTAAGATTCCTTTCACAAAAGGAATAATGTGGGAAAATGTTTTACATGATTGCACATGTAACATCTAAGTGAGACTGCTTAGCATCTCAAGGTGGGAGAAGAGATTAGGAACAGGAGAGGGAGAAAATTCAAGACAATATTTTTTTGAAAAATGTTGGAAACTGTTTTTATATATATTCAGGGAAAAATAAAATTAAGTTAAAAAATAAATACATTCATGTATTAGTGACTCCTATAGGACTGGGAATTTCAGGTTTGTTGGAAAGTTGTTTGGAGGCTGAGCCTGTCAGATAATATTACTCAATGGTGTGTAAATGAGCCATAATGTTAATATGTTAGTTTATTTTTTAAATGGCAGTTGTTAATGACCCATTTCAGAGAGGCTTTGGCTATGAAGTATTGATGCTGAAATTTTAGAATATTTAGCTTATAGAGACTTTTTCATCTTACCCAAAGCCATGGTTTCTAAACATAATGAATGTGAACTGAGCTCTTACTGTTCATAATTTAAGTTCAATCCAAAGATCACAACTCCTATGGTGCATTTTCTTGACCCATGTGATAGCTAGTACATATTTATTTATAGTAAATATGTATTTTAAATTTGGTTCTACTTCTTTGCCAGTAATTTATCTTTATGGATTAGTTTTATTTGTTTTCCATTGTCCTTGGCAAGCTGCAATAATAATGTCTTTTCTATACTCTCATTGCAGAAAGGCACCAAATAGATTTTTCTCTTACAAGTACAAACCCTTTTAACATAGTTTTACAAATGGCAGTGACATTTATTTAAACTCAAGCTTTCACCTTTCCACTACAATACTTTCCTATAATTGGAAATAAATTGCTCATATTTTCCCCACATGTGAATTTTAGATATTTTGATCATATTTGTGCTCCTAAAGAGTTGCTTGGGGGTGGCATCCTTGAAAGCAGCTATTGGACTGTATGGACGACGCCATGACTATGCAGGATCTAAAAAAAATCAGTCATGATCACATCCAACCATTTGCCATTTAAACATGCTACTTAAAACCAACTGAAAGTAGTAATGAGGTTGGTGGTGAATGGAGAAAAGAGTAATAGCAAATTTTTATTTTATATTTGAAATCACAAAAACAGAGAGAAAGTTCAGGTCAGCTTGTGGAATGCTCTATTTCAAAATTGGTCACAAATCCAAGTCATATTACTGAAAGCCAAAACATTTTAAAAACAGTCAGCCTCTGTTTAATATTATATTGCTATAACAGCAACATGGTATGGACAATTTTTTTCCATGCACAGAAAAACAAACAAACAAAAACCTATAATAACACTAAAACCACACCCTTTCTTCTAAATTTCTCCAACAAAATTCTCAGTTGAACTTGTCATTTTTCCATCTTGTAACCTTTACACAGGTACTTATCCCTTTTGACTCAATTCCTAATCTTTCTCTTCATTGTATTCCTTGTCTTGTATATCTAAATAGAAAACTATCCATGATGGATTGGTGTTAGTTTCATCTTATTTGATGATCCTTTTCCTTACTTCTAGTGCCCTAAGATATCCCTTATATCTTTCAGGTTTAATCACCCTTGTCTCCTTATTTCCTCTCTTTCTCTTAGTCACTACTAAAACGTGAAGGATTTGAACTTACAAGACTTCGGTAGCAATTACAGTGCCACTTGGAATGTTCAGTTTGCACTGAGATGAGGTGACTAAGCAGTGAATACTGATAGACTAATGATGGGGCGAATGATGCCACATGCACCAACTAGTTCAGATCTACCATGATCCAGGAATGCCTTTTACAGTTTGAGGTCATAACCACTAATACTGGGTTATATCCCGCCCATTTCAAGGCATGTTACAATTTCATTTTAGTTTGAGTCTTCCCTCCTGTGACTACATTCTCCAATACAATCAGGAATTCCTTAGTCCCTAGTAGTTTTAAAAACTGGGCCTGACTCTAAAAAATGGATGTCTTTTTGAGTCAAGGGAAATTGCTAGGTCCTGGTCAGATTTTGTCATAGCTGGGTAGCTCAAAAAAAAATTCTCCAAGGATCCTTCTCATAAGTAGTGCTAGAGTTACTACCTTCCAGATTGTACACAGTCTCCTGATTTTAAGTGACTCCATTCCTCCTTTGGAGGAAAACATACCACAGTAGAACATTTTCAAAATCAATTTTAAAAATCATGGAATTACAAAAAAAAGAGTTGAAAGGGATTTTAAAAACACCTGTTTAAAGGACAATCCTGAGGGGCTTATGAGAAAGAATGCTGTCCACATAGAGAGAAAGAATTATGGAAGTTGAAATGCAGAAGAAAAACACATATTCAATGGGGATATGATTGGTAATTTTGGCTTTAAATGATCACTCTATTGCAAATATAAACAATATGGAAATAGGTTTTGAACAATGATACATGTATAACCCACTGGAATTGCTCATGAGCTCTGGGAGGGGAAGAGGTGGGGAGAAAGAACATGAATCATGTAACCATGGAAAAATACTATAAATTAAAAGAGTATCTTCTTCTAAAGCACCCTAAAAATTTACAGGAAAAATCAAAGAATTACTGAAAAAGAGTTGGAAGGAACCTTATAAACACTTGATTGAGCTCCCTTGCACTTATCACTAAAAGCATCAGCTAACTTTGAAGACAGTGAAGTTATTATAAAGCTGAAAAGAACTACCATCTATTACTCCTTTATCCCTGACATGGTTTTTGCAGTTACTATTCCAAACTACTAAAGACACATTTTCTCAAGGGAAATGTCACATAGGATCAGCAGCAGTTCTATTAATGTTGATCTTAAAACAACAACATAAAATCTATAAAATCTTGATAATGTATTTGCAAAAAAAATCCTCTGAGATGGTATAATTTTCACCATTGTGAAGTTCATCATAGAAGGACACTCTGATTTTCAGGGTACAAATTATAAGGGAAGAAAAAACGTTTCTGGTCTAAAATGTAGTATAATCAGGCAAAAATCTATTTTCCATAGATTCTATTCCAAGGAATTTTCTGAATATAGAGAAAAACTGAATTCAACCAGATACATAGAAAAACTAATTATTAATCTCACTGCATTATAATCAAAACTCTTAAACAGATTCTGGAACTAAGGAGGGTGCAAATCTGATTGGATTTTACAAGCCACAGAAAATTCCCAGCAATTTTGAACTGAGAAAGTTGCATAATCCTGGACTCCAGCATTTGATAAGAGGAAAGGCAAACCAGTTTCAAGTACAGTATTAAAAAAAATAAAACAAAACCTGATAAGACCTACCCTAGAGAGGAAGCACTACAGAGCAAAAGACAACACAGAAGTACTTATGCCTCCTTGTCCTGGTTCTCTTAGACTTACTATGTAGCTTTTGGCAAGGGCCATCCTTATCTGTATGTAAACTAGACAGTTAAAATAGATCTCCTCAAGGTGTTTGGGGCATAATTAGCTGTTGTTTTGAAAACACTGAGTAGGCACAGTATTATGTCAGAATAATTTTAACAATCCAGAGCATGTGTTTGCTCCTCTCTGCGTTTGGCCAAACACGCCATTTCATCAGCCGAGCACCGTGTCTCATTACGGGGAGTCATTCCTATTTAAGACACCGGACAGTGATGCTGCCTGATTACACAAGAGACAAATACCTTAGGCATTCTTCATAGGTAAAGCTGGGGAAGAAAATAACTGAAGGAAGTTTATGTAACTTCATACACCTTAATCTAATCCACTCCTGATGTAACATATAAACTCGTCAAAGCCTTTGCTGTTTGGTATAGATGTAACATTGTGGATCACAGTAAGTCCTAAATGATAAATATGGAAGTCCAGCTTCCTGGGCCACAAGTTCAAATATTTTCTAGGAACAAAAATTCCTCTTTTGTTCAGCTTAGCTACAATAAAGTCAGTATCCCAGGAAACAGGCTGTACATTTGAATTGTAAAACTGTTAATCTACAACCTCCAGATTCTAATCAAAGAGCAGAATAATACTTTGAATCATGTGCTAAGGTCCCTGACTGTACTTTTAACCCTTACCAGCAGTCCTCACTTGGGTGCTATGAATCACAAGACATGGCGTGGTTAAGAGAGTTAAATACAGAGACCCCAGCATAAACCCACCACAAACTTGGAAGGAAAATTATTCAAGACTTCTGTGGTTACTTCAAAAAGGTTTTACAACCCTGGTGTTATGCTCCAGTCACGCCACATATCAGAGGAGTTGTCATTTCAACCACATCAACATCTCTTGAATGTGTTCCCTCCCAGTCACACACTACAACCCAAGTTCAGGTCATCATTGTCTCTTGATCTTGAAAAAAATTTAAAACACTTATCTTCTGTTTTAGAAGTGATACTACTTATTGGTTCCAAGGCAGTGAGGGCTAGGCAATTGGAGTTAGGTGACTCGCCTAGCATCACATAGCTAGGAAATGTCCAAGGAGAAATCTGAATCCCCAAACTCCCTTCTCTAGGGTCTTCCAGTCTCTGTCTCTCTAATCTATTCTCTACTCAGCAACTAAGATGATTTTTCCAAAACATAGGTCTAGTCATATTATCCCCTTGCTCAGTGAGTTTAATTACTTAATTACTTCCAGGATTGAATAAAGTCCTTTGTTGGTATTTTAAGATTTCAATGTGGCTCCTTTCTATCTTTGTGGATTTCTTACATTCTAACACTGGCCTATTTGTAGTTCCTCAAACACTACATTACAACTCTCTGCATTTCTTTGGGAGGGCTTCCATCTTTGGAATGAACCTGTGCCCCGTAATTTCTCTGGCTTCAAGAAACATCTTAAAGCCCATTTTCAGTAGGAAACCTTTCCCATTCTCTTGAGCTATTAATGCTTTCCCCTCTGTAATTACTGTCCACTTATTCAAACTATATCTTATTTGTAACTAGCTATTTACGTGTTGTCTCCTTCATTACAAGGTATGCTCCTTGAGGGCAGGGACTTTTTTTTTTTTTTAAACCCTTACCTTCCGTCTTGGAGTCAATACTGTGTATTGGCTCCAAGGCAGAAAAGTGGTAAGGGCTAGGCAATGGGGGTCAAGTGACTTGCCCAGGGTCACACAGCTGAGATGTGGCTGAGGCCAGATTTGAACCTAGGAACTCCCATCTCTAGGCCTGACTCTCATTCCACTGAGCTACCCAGCTGCCCCCTATGGGCAGGGTCTTTTTTAGTTCTTTGTGTCCCCAGCACTTAGCACACTGCTAGGTTTAGTAAACATTCATAAATGCTTGTTTGCTGACTGTTCTTGAAATAAAATGAAAAATGAAAAGATGAAATAGCAAGATAAAGATGATGGGGAGTCTGTTTCGTGTCGAACTGTTTCTCAACCTACTGAGCCTTGAATTAGTAAGAAAGAGATTCATGCAAAGATCCATGCAAAGAAAGAGTTTTGAAATTCTTTCAAAATTCATACTATGAAAATTCGGTGAACTCCCAGGTATGCAAACTTTTTTCATAGGAAAAAGAAAATTATTCTTTTCTGTCTCCCAAGTATTAGCATGACATAGTAACTGGAGCCAAGAACTGGATAAAAGTCTACCTCTCACATATATCAACAGTGTGACTTTGGGCAATTCCCAAATCCTTTAAGTCTCTGGGCAACTCTAATTCTCTGAGTCAGTAGTGGGCTCTAAAGTATTGATGGAGTTCTTGCATTTAAGAGTTCCCTATATCAAAAAGATCATATTCTCTCTTCTCAACCCTATTTTTTCCCTCCTAGAAGTCAGAACAAAAGTAATGAGGTATAGTGGAATAAGCCCTGACTCTAGAATCAGAGATCCTCTGTTTAAATATTCATTCAGCCATTTATTCCTATTGTGTGTCCTTGGGCAAGTCCCTGGTCTTCACATTCCTTCTCAGTGAAATAAGAAGCGAAGATGTTATATTTTAACATCTTTTATATCATCGTTAATCTTTCTAGCTCTATATATTCTAATTTTAGATGATAGAAGCAATGTCAGCAAAACCATAGGCAGAGAAAATTTAAAATATTAAAAATGCCAAATAAGCTCTAAAATAAAGACGTTGGGCTAGATGATCTCTAAGTCTCTTCCAACTCTAAAACTCAATAATTACCATGTTTTAAAAAGTTCATTTCCAAGGTGACTAAATGAAGAATAAAATAACAAGGATCAAAATTTCAAAATGAGAATTTAGAGAGATAAACTTGCAAGTGATGAAAGTAAGCTGTACTACACTAACTTTTCAGCCCTCCATTCATTCGATTAATTTATTAATGACATTTAATTACTACATTAAATACAATAATTAGCAAAATGGTATCATAGTGGCCTAGAAGAGTCAATGTACCTTGGAAAGGGAATACTTTACGTGAGGCAAGTTAAGACTTTGTAACTTCAATTCTTTCAATGCCAAACTACTAGGATCTCCATCTTAAGTAATATGTTCTTTTAGTCAAAATACAGAGTCAGCTTGGCTTAGTGGACAGAAAGTCAGCTTGGCTTAGTGGACAGAAAGCCTCAGAATCATAACTATATGGCTTCAGATATTTCTTGGCACATATTTTATGTCTCTGGGCAAGTCACTTAACCTCTCACTTGTCCTAGGCAACTCCCTAAAACTATAAATTTCAGAAAAACTTCTCTGTACTGACAAGCATTCCCTACACACCAAATGAAATCACAAATCTGAGCAAAAAATCAACAAAAAAGTCCCATAAATGCATAGCTTAAGAAAGGTACTTTTCATAATCTGTATGAAAATATTGTGGCCCTGTTATGAAGTATAACTTTTTAAATGACTTATTTTTTTGTTTTTATTTTTGCTTAGATTTATGAACTTGCCTTGAGTAAATTGGAGAGAAAGAGAAAGGAAGATATAGAGAGACAGAGAAAGAGACACAGTGGGAAAAGGAGTATAAAGGCCACTGTTTTATTTAAGAGAATGAGATTAATCTGGTGTGCAGTCTTTAGAACAAATTATGTTTTGTTGCTGATTCAGATGATTTTTAAATTGTCATTTTATTGATGACTTCTATGAGTTTGAAAAATTACTGCTCTTCAATCACAGTTTATTCACCTGTATAATGGTAATCAAACAGTTTATTTCTTCATGTCCTTTGTGGATTATTCATGTTCCGCATGTACTTTGAACACACCGAGGAAAAAAAGTTCAAGAATTTTTGGTATTTGAATTGGTATTAGATTACTTACAAAATGGTGACAGACAATGCACCGTCATTATGTAAACAATCTACTACTTAGGGAAGCTAAAATTTTCAGTGAAATATTCTAAGAACTGAAAATTTCCCAGCTCTTAAAACAAACTTTCAATCATTTCAGTAAGTGTGATGGTGCCTTTGCATATGTGGCAACAAAATAATACTGAAAGAAAGATTCTGTGGTTGCAATTCCCTTGCTATTTATTCATTCAATTTTTATGAAGTAGCAAGTAGCTCCTAAGCCCTTTTAAAGCAATTGTGTGAGAGGTAAAGACTGATCCTAGTTTCCCCATCATGCCACATAGAATTGCAAAAGTAAAGTAGAACAATCGAATCTTTTAATTATACTAGTTTTATCACCAATGACATACACTTTCCTTCTACTCTAAATTATCACAAGTACTGTGTAAAGGAATTATGCATATAATATGACTATTTCCTACAATAAAAATCTTACAAAATATTTCCCTTGAGTTATCTAAATACCAAACCTACCCTACAAAATGTCAATAAACAAACACATGACAAAGAGACTCATATTCTTTAGTCAAAATATTTACTAGAACATTTCTAACTCTTGTTACCCCAGCTCAATCCATTCCATGCATTAGAACATACTCTCAATAGGCTAATAATTATATTTTTAATTTAAAAGAGGTTATTAATTACTTCGGTGAGCCTTTGAAACCATGTAAAGAAAGACAATTAACCAGGATGAATCCCTATAGCAAAGCAAGGTCAAAGGATTGGGAACCAGAGATCTGGGTAATAAACCTATCTCTTCTATTTACTAGTCCTATGAACTTGGGGAAGTTATTTAAGCTTTTTGACTTTCTGTTTTCTCTTATGTAAAATGAGTACATTAGGCTAGATCAGAGTTGTCAAATACAATACTCTCAAGTACAGTCCAAACCAGATTAAAATGTAATTGGGAAACATTTAACAATAAATAAAGTACAATAAAACATAGAAAATATTACATTTTAAAACTGTCAATACTTGGCTCATGGAGGTCTTTAGGTATGGTTTGGTGGCTACTATTTCTATTTAAGTTGACACTACTGGACTAGATAATCCTGTAAAATTAAATTGGAGAAAATGTCAAAAAATATTTATTAAGTACCTACTCTCTATCAGGCACTATGCTAAGTGCTGGAGGTATTTAAAAGGGGAAAAAGATAACCTTTGCCCTCAAAGATCTTACAAACTTTGGTGGAGAAAACATAAAAATAATTACAGGTATCCATTATCTATCTCAATTTTCCCATTACTGTTTCAATATATCATTAGCCAGTATAAAAACTTAAATGGGAATTTTTTTTGGAGTTTTGCATATGCTTCAGAGGACATATAAAAGCTAGCAGATGACACAGAAAAGGTTTAGAAAATTATAAATGTATAGAATAAATGTATAGTATTAAATAATATAAACATATTTGCTCTTTTAATGCCATAAATATAGATACTTTCTTTTATTGTAAACAACCCATAAAAGAAAAAGAAAAAATCAGACTTATTCTCTAGTATGGTGGGGGGGGCAAAAATTTTTAGTTAGATTTTCCATATCATGGGGCACCATGCCCCTACTCTCCTGATGTGGATGGGATACCTGTATATACAAAGTAAGCTATATCTAGGAAAAATAGGAAATAATCAGCAGAGGGAAGGTACTTGAATTAAGAGAGGTTGGGAGAAGTTTCCTGTAGAATGTGGGATTTAGCTGGGAATTAAAGGAAGCCAGAGAGATCAGAAAGCAGAGCAAGGACAGATAATATTCTAGGCCTGGGGGACAGCCAAAGAAAATGCCTGGAGCTGAGAAATGAAGTGTCTTGATCATGGAACAGCCAGGGGATCCATGCCATTGGATCAAAGAATAGGTATTTGAGGGAGTGAGACTTAAGAAGCCTGGAAAGGTAGGAGGAGGACTAGGTTATGAAGAGTTTTGAATGTCAAAAAGAGCATTTTGTATTTGTTCCTGGAAATAATAGGAAGTCTCTGGATTTTATTGAGTAGGGAGGTGACATGATCAATTCTGCATTTTAGGAAAACATTGAGCTTTTGTAGAAAAGGAACATAATTGTTTACATGCAAAAATCTATCATATTTTTAAAGTTACATGTTTTGCTAATAAATAAAGAATTATTATTTAAGTGTCACAGGAGAAAGAGCCTTAGACTCAGAAACAGGAAATGTAGTGTTGAATTCTCATGGTGACAGTAAATTGTATGATCCTGGGCAAGTCATCTGCTTTGTGAGGAAAGCACTTTGCAAATCTTAAAGTGCTATTTAAATGTAAGTTGTCAAGTCCTCAACTTTCTTTATGGAGATTTGGCAGCTATGGCAAACTGCCAAAATCTACTAAAGTCAAGATTAAGGTAGTACAGAATAAAACTCACCAAAATCCAAAAGAAGCTTTCCAAATGTGCTTCCAATCTTGTCCAACATTAAGAAATCCAGTGTATTAAATTCTCAGTGTATTAAATTCACCACTTAAGGGTAGTCAGTGCTTTTATTTACCTAGTTATACACACTCAAATGAAAGCTACAAACTGGTAGCTCTTTTTTTTTTGCCCACCAGCAAGAACCATTTCTATTGCATTTGGAATCTTCTGGTAGCAGGGTTAATATGGATCCCACTTCACCTTTACATTTAAAATTACTTTAAAGTGTGGGAGGAAGTTCTTAAACTATTTTGTCTCAATACTTTGGTAAGGTCAAAATAATATATAAGATTTTAAATGCAAAAGTAACCAATCATAGCCAAATATATTTATGAAAATCTTTTTAAAGAACAAAACAAGTTTACTGACATCCCCACCTCCAAGTTTAAGAGCCATGGTTTTAAGGAGGAGCTGCTAAAACATTTTACTTTTTATATAGCTACTGACATTTGAGAGACAGTATGTCATAGTGGACTGATAGCCAAAGCCAGAGAAAGTTGGATTCAAGTTTGGCCTCTGACACATTGTTGGCCTTGTGACCCTGGCCTCTTCCCAACCTCTGGTGTTCAGAGCAACTCCCTCATCCTCTAAATTGCAGAGACAGTACTGATCTGCACTGATGGAAGAAGGTTCTTGATTTGGGAGTTCTTCACACCAGTTCAAAGGACAGGTCTAATCTCTATCCCCTATTCCAGTGGTTCTCAAGCTTTTTGCTCAGACTCTTAAAAATTACTGAGGTCCTCCCAAAGAGCTTTTTTTTTTTTTTTTTTTTACATAAAATGCATCTATCAATATTTACTATGCTGGAAGAGTAAAATATCTAAGCATTATTACAAAAATAGTTTTGGCCATACAGATTCTCCAAAATGGTCTTGGCAGTTGGTGACAAAATAAGGTGCTGTTCCTGGAATCAGGAAGATCTGAGTTCAAATTTAACCTCAGTCGTTTAGTAGCTGTGTGACTTTGGGCAAGTTAATCTCTGTTGCCTCAATTTCCTCAACTATAAAATGGGAATAATAATGGCTCCACAAGATTGTTGTGAGGATAAAATGAGATATTTGTAAAAAGTGCTTAGCATAGTGTCTGAAACATAATAGATGCCATATAAAGGTGTATTTCTTCCCTATTTCTTAGGAACTCCCAGAGTTCCTCAAACCACGTGTTGAAAATCATTGTTTTATATTATCTCTCGTGTCCTTTGAATGTTTCCTTCTTAAATAATTTAGCTTCAAAAATGCCAACTCTGGATTGTTAGTAAACAATTTTGTCAGGTCTGTCCCCCTAGAATCATGTATGTACTCTCTTTAATATTCTCCCTACTCCTGAACATAAACATTTTTTCAACTGTCAGCCTGGAAAGTCTTTTGGAAGCTAATTTAAATATTCTCTTCAAACTGAGATTTGCCGTTTGACAACAATGATGAAATAAAAAGAGAACAATCATCTTCCCTTAAAAAATTACAATATAGAATGATACACTGATTTAAAACTCTTTATGGGGAAACATAATTTGTACCCACAGAAAGACAAAGTGAAATTATGTTTATGTTTTAGAAATCTCCTGTTCTTAAAAGAAAAACCAAGTCTAAGCTCTCCCAAATTAATTATGTAGGAAGTGAAGCATTTGGTTCAGGGATTGTTGGCATGCGAATTACATTCACTGATACAAATCAGCAATTTGTTTGTAACCTCTAATATTAGAGAGCTGCCTAGGGCTCTGCAAGGGTAAGCGATTTCTCTGAAGTCAGAAAGTTAGTATGTATCTGGGGGTAGGACTTGAGCCCAAGTCCCACTGAATCCAAGGTCAACATTCTATCCTTTCATTATATTGTCTCTAAAAAGCACTATTGACAAGGAAGGGCAAATCATAAGAAAAAGAAATAAAAATGAGAACACAGAAAACTGAATTATAAGAAATATAAGCATTTTCTTTGTTAACTTTATCAAGTTACTGGTCCATTCTGAGTAGGCTAGATGTTCAATAGTGACATAAAGCAAGATGTCCACACACATATCAAAATGTCTACATCTCATTTGTAGAGTATAAGTTTTAGACAAGGAATTACAGTAAAGCTACATGAATAAACATTTTTGTGGAATATTTTCCTTCATTCAATAAATAAATCCTGAGGTGTTACTAGATTATATTCTAGTGACAAATGGCAGCATTCTAGGAGATAAAAAGATACAAGAAATTTACAATGTAGGAGGGGAGATGACAATTATTCTAAATCTAAAGCAGAATGTGCTTTATAGAAAGTGATAAAGAATCTCAGAGGAGAGATTACTTCTAGCTTGAGAGCAGGTGGAAGAGGGAAGAGATCAGAAGGTTTTATGAAGGAAGAGGCATTTGATTTGAGACTTGTAGGGTAGAGGATTTAGATCTCTAGAGATGGGGTGAAATGAGGGAGAAGAGAGAGAGAGAGAAGAAAGTGTAGGTTATTCAGGGTAGAGCCTAAGGAAATGACAAGTAATCCAATGTGTCTTAAACACAGAACTTCTTTTTTCTAGAAGAAAATAGTGGGACATAAGGTTGCAAAGGATAAGTTAAAAACACAGAACCAGAATTTTTATTTGGATACAAATTGTATAGTGACTATGAGTAGTTTTAAGAAATGATAAATTGCATAGTCCAGTATAAGTTCCCATTGATTAACTTTGGAATTTATGAAGCACTTTCCCCCTCAATTCAATAACCTTGCTGAGCCCAGATCCTATTGATGTCTGAAAGATAAGTCTTATTAGATTTTTCTATATATTTTTTAATTCTCAGGCCAGTATTAGTGTAAAAATTAATCATGAAGTACATGGTTAGAAACTACTTAAGACATATCTGTTACCAGAATTATAATTTGCATTCTGAAGGGAACTAAAAATATAATTTTTAGGTAAGAGAAAAACGATGGAAGAAGAGCATTATTCTTTGGTGTAAGAAAATAACAACAAAAACAACAAAGTATATGGCAAAGAATATAAAATTTTGATTTATAACTGAAAAAATTCACCTACAAAATTTTTTTCCTTCACAGAAAACATGCAAAGGAATTTTAACACTGATGTGAAATAAAACTTTACATATTTTAATAAAATACATAGCAGATCTACATAATTTGATTCATCTGAAACCTTAAAGTTGAATGTTAATCTTATAACATGGATTATTGGGAAAATAGTAAGGAGCTGCCAAAACAGGAGCTCATATGGTTACATCTATGACATCTTACCAGTTAAGTCAATCCTATCATTTGATTTCAGCTTTTGCTTAAAATGGGTCAGTTAACAATATTAGGAGACTTTTGGTTTGCTCTGGCCATTAGATTTTGTCTGTTCAGAAAATTAAACTGAATTAGTCATTTTTGCTTAGGTTCCTATTTTCATGCTGCCTGATCCAATCCTTAATAGAAACCTAACCATAGAATCTTGGAAATGGAAAAGATCTAGAGGACATTTATGCCAATCCCTTACCTGATGATCCTGATGAAAGCAAATTCAGTCTCCAAAGAACCCTAGCATCTTGGGGTTAAAAGAAATCTTTGACAAATTTAATCCCAAATGGAGTTCCTCTACATCCTTCTTGCCAAATGGTTCTTCAGCCTCTGCATTAATAGAAGCAAAGTGTTCAGAACAAAGATCATTCTTATCCATTTTTTCCTATTATCTGTCCTCATTTAGGTCCACTTCTTAAAATATATATACAACACACATATATACATGTGTGTATATGTATATATATGCATACACACACATAAAACTTATCTACAAGTGCCCAACCCCTCTGCACCTCCCTGCATCATAGAAGGCATCATCTGGGAGACAGACATGCTCATACAAATTGTCTTTCACGTTTCCACCTTTCAGTTCTCTCTCTGAATGTAACCATCACATTTTTTCCCAAGAATTAAATCTATAGTTTTGTATAATGTTCTCTTGGTTCTACTCATTTTGCTGTTCATTATCCTGTGTAGTTCTTTCCAACTTTTATAAAAATTAGCCTGCTCATCATTTCTTATGTTGCAATAGTATTCCATCCTAATCATATACCACAATTTGTTTAGCCATTTCCCATTTGATGGGTTTCCCCTCAAATTTCCAGTTGCTAACACAAAGAGAGCTGCTAGAAATATTTTGGAATATATAAGTTCTTTCTCCTTTTCCTCATCTCCTTGGTAAATTGACTTAGCAATGGCATTACTATATCTATGGGTATACACAATTTTATACTCCAGATGTACTCCAAATTGCTCTCCAAAATGGTTGGATCAGTTCATAGCTCCACCAAAAATGGATTAGTGTCCTCATTTTTCCCTTCCCTTCCAACATTTGTCATTTTGCCCTTTTGTCATTTTAACCAATCTAATGGGTATGAGATGATATCTCAGAATTGTTTTGATTTGTATTTCTTTAATCAGTAGTGGTCTAGAACATTTTTTCATATATCTATAGATGGATTTGATTTCTTCATCTGAAAATTGTCTGTTCATATCTTTTGCCCATTTATCACCTGGGGGATGGCTCTTATTTTCATATGGCAAAAATTTCAATATATTTTAGATATGAGACTATCTGAGAGTCAGTCTATAAAAATTTCCCCCAGTTTTCTGCTTTCCTTCTAATCTTGGCCACATTTATTTTATTTATATAAAACTTTTTAAATTTAATGCACTCAGAATTATTTATTTTGCATTTCACAATGCTCTCCATCTCTCCTTGATTCTCCATAGCTTAAAAAAAGGGTCTATTTGACAAGACAAATTTGATCTTTAGTTGGAAGTTCCTTTTTTCCCCTTGGCTCCCTTGGTTTTTCCTGTGGCTTATCACTGTTTTATAGTGCAGGTTTATTTTGACATGTTGTCTATTATTATATTATTTGGATTTGAAGCTTTGGGAACACTTAATCTCTTTCATATTAGTTTGCTTTTGAAAGCTTTTGGGTGGGGGCAGTAACAGAAGTGGTTTCCTATCTCCATTAGGCAAGGAAAGGATACAAAATAGAAAGGCCCTTAGAAGGATGTTATCCTATCCAGGATGTCTTCCATTAATATCATAACATAGAAAGGTGGTACTGTTTTCTTAGTGACTACAAATTTGAGCATATGGGAAAGGTCACCAATGCATTCAGGTAGTATTATTTGTTTACTTAAAAAACTAAGATATGAAACCAGATAAGATTGAAATTCATAGTTTTATTTAAAAAATAATTGTTATCTGGATTATATTGTTATACTATATTGTAAAATTTCTTCATTTAATTTATTTAATCATATCTTTCTGTCTCTTTCCCTTCTGATTCCCTCCCCTCAAGGGCCCCTTCCTACCTAGTCATGAGACTTATGAAATTTTTCTTCCAAATCATTGTGGTAGATCTTTGAAATAGAAAACACTTCCTGAAACTGAGTTTGTTAGTAAATGCCCTATTCATGATTTAATGTACATCTGTACTAGGCTCATCTTAATCGAAAAAAAAAAAAGTTATACTTAACAAAACTATACCAGTTGGTAAAATTGTTCTGTGTTTAACTTCAATTTAAATTATCCCACTTAGTTATTACAAAAATCTATGTATTAAAAATAAAAGCATTAAAAAGACTGATAATAATGCAATGCAAATTAAACACAGCAAAAATTAAATAGACAATCTCAATTTAAAAAATGAAAATATGACTTCTGGATGTCGACAATTGAAAATTGTAACTGAGAGCAAAATGCCTATACTAGAGGACAATACAGATCATATAAGACAGAAGATCTGACAAACATAAGTTGGCAGTTTTGTGACTTTTACATCTTCAATAAAAGTAAGTTTTAATAACTACAAGGCTTTTTATTCTTTCCTTTCTCATGTGAGATATTAAAAGATTTCCATTTTTTGCACATATGCTTAAAAGCTAGTTTTTATATGTGTGGAAAATTTTAGCTGGATAGAAGGAAACTGATATGGATCTAATCTTTGACCTGAATTTTCCTAATGCCTTAAAACATTTTTTTTTTTTTACACAAGGCAAAGTTAGTCAGTCAATGAGTATGTATTAAGTATGTACCAGGAAATGTATTACTATAGGAGATACAGTAAAATGCAACAACAGTCCCTGCCCTTGAAGAGCTTCTGTTCTAGAGGGGGAAATGATACATAAATTATTGATACTTATTAATCCCATGCAGTATACATGAAGGTAATTTGAAAGGGAGGGTGTTTAGTAGCTGGGGGGAAAGAAAAGGCTTCCTGAGAAAAGATGGAAAAGGTGGGATATCTGAACTGGATCTTGAAAGAAGTCAGGGAAACTTATATGGTTGAGATACACTCCAGGTCTGGAGGATAGCAAATGCAAGGTCACAGAAACGGGAGATGAGAGTTTTGTGCCATAAACTCCACATTGGACAGCATAATTTGATCTGAAACTGAAGTGAATAGCAGAGGGGAGTAATATGTAAGAAGCCTCTAAAAGTAAGAAGGAGGCATACTGTAAAGTGCTTTAAATGCCAAATAGATTTTATATTTCTTGGGAAGCATTAAAGGACTCTGAAGGATCTCAAATATACAGTAAGAATACAGATATGTAAACCAAATTCAGTTTATAAACAAAGTTTCAAGAAGTTACTGATGAAAATAATTCAATTGAAAGATTTAATATCATAATCTTACTAATGATTTATATATATGCATACATGCATATATGTATAAGAAATGCATAACCACAAGGAATTCTAATGAAACACATTTCTGATAAGAATGTAGACCCAATCAGCTATGACTACAGATGACTCGCTTGCCACAAACTAGTTACATTAAGCTAATAGCTCAGATATAGATTTTTAGAAAATACCATTCTTCTGAAATTATATTATGTCAAAGACTGATCATTTAAATCACTGTCAGTTTTAGTTTTTTTTTTTTTAATGGAACCGCTTCCATAATTTTCTATTCTTATTTTCCTTTAAACGTTTAGGGTTAGTTCCTTCTTTCTCTCATAAAAAAAGAAAAACTTTCTCTCTCTACCTCTAAAACAGGACTTCCTCTAAATCAGAAAAATCTTTTTAATGCAATAGTGGAAAACCAAAGTCTCAGCTTAATTTTACACTGTTGTTAAGAGATCCATGAGTGTTAGCCAAATTATAACTGAAACAAGAATGATAATAATAGTTAATATTTATGTAACACCTACTATGTTCCAAGCATCCTATTAAGTGCTTCCCTATTATCACCTCATTGGATTCTCACAATAACCCTGGAAGGAAGGTGCCATTATTGTCCTTATTTTATAGCTCAGAAAAGTGAAGCGTAAGGTTGAATGACTTGTTCAGGGTCCCACGACTCTTAAATGTTTGAGGTCAGATCTTAACTCAGGTCTTCCTGATTCCAGGTCCACCACTTTATCTATTGCATCACCTAACTGTCCTATTGTCATAGAAATAAAAGTTTCTAACAATAATTTCTCTTATAACTATGATATCAACTAATCATAAAAGCATTTATTAAGCATTTATTATTTGCCAACTCTGTGATAGATGGGGGGAATACAAGAATCAAGTCTTTGAAGGTTTGCTATGAGAAGGTAAAAAAACTAAACTAAACTAAACTAAGCAATATCTGTAAGGATTTGAACATTTGCGAATACACATAAATATAGAAATATGTATAGACATATTTGTGTCTATGTATACTTTTTAAGTCCTTTGACATGGAAACGCTGTTAGTAATATTTTGAAAGGATAAGGGCTATTTCATTCATCAGTACTTAGACATTATTTTTGAAACTCATTCCCAGGTATTTAAAAATAAATTAATTTTTTGTTATATTTAATATTAATCCCAAAGTGGGATTAATAAGTGATGGGGTCCAAACCAAAACAAGTATCAGTTACTCATTGCCTCCCCCCCAAAATTTCAGTAATCATATACTGCTAAGCTTCAAAGAACATAATTTCTTCAGAAACAAATATATTAAAATTTAAGTAGGAATAAGTATTTTAATAGTATACCTTTAAGTTTTAAACAAGACACCAAGTTGTCTCCCTGTGCAACACAGACTGAAAAACTAAGTGTGTCAAAAAGCAATAACAACCAGCAGCCCAAGTAACTTGCAAGATTACAGTGACAAAAGGATACAATAACAAAAAACCCCATTCATAATACCTATCCTCAAAGGGCCTTCTTTCTACTATTGTGTTGTGCTCAACTGATTTCCCCTTCTGCTGCTTATAGATCATTATTGATCCACAGGAAAATAATTCCCTGCCCCTTTTATGTGTGTAGAGACTGACTAAATTTTTACTACTTGAGGTAAGATGTAGAAATGGATCAAAGATTATAGTCCCTTATTTCTATGTCAGTCTTACTGGATGGATAAGTAATAGGAAATGAACAAAGGGTCTATTTTCAGGCTCTGTTCATGGACTGCTTTATGTCTGGAGTGAGAAAGGGCTCATTGTAGATGTTTAATAATGATATCTAGTATAGAAACTTCCCACCACTTGAATAATTTTCTTGGGTCTCTCAAGAGGTTGAGTGAATTAGTCAGTAGTATGTCGATTACTTTTTAAAATATAATTATACTCAAGGGACTCACATTTGTTGTTATGGCCAGATTAAAGGGAAGCTATATCCAAAGAAAAAGAAAACAGTGACCCACAAACAAGGTGTTTCCTCTTAGAAATCTGGTAGGTTGGTTTTCTCAAAATAGTCCACAGAGATATCATGTGAAACTGACAAAACTGAATAGAATCCAGAGTGGTTATTCACTGGTTTGTGTTTCCCTCCCCCCGCTGTCATAGCCCCTTGCATTCTTTGTAGCACAGACTTTTTTTTTTTAAATCGAGACCTTTGAATTTTTAATTTCTTTCTTTCTTTAATACAGTATTAATCTAATGATATGAGATTAAGAGACAGGAAACTCCTCTCTTAACTTCAAGTCTTTGTCTTTGCCACAGGCTCTAGGGATTAGTTCTTTACTTTAATATCAGTTTCAATACCTAATTATCTTTATTTCTTACCAACTTATTGTTACATATTTTATCCTCTTAAGGGCCTAAACAGTTTATAAAACTGTAGTAGTTGGCATAATCATTATTTATCTTGGTACTTTCTAGGCTACTTAGTAGTAGTCTTCACAAATCTCATCCCTTAAGAAATTAAGACAAAAATTTCCAAATGTTTAAAAGTTACAGAATTTACAATTCTACTAAAAGCTAAAAAATATTGATCTTTAATAATCACTTTTTCTTGTTCAAGGGTTAGTTTTAAATATCTGTGAAAATTTCATGTTTCTCATCTGGCATCCTTGCTCAACAATAGCATTTAGGGTCTCTAAAGTATGTTTTATTGCTCCATTAAAAGTCACTCTTGTTGCACTCAGGCTTACTTCTCTAAATGTGTTGTAATCAACCAATAAAGGCACAGCTCCTGGCATTTTAATGTTCAGTGGCTATTTATTAAAAATGTTTCTACAATAACTGAAATTATTTTTCTTCTTTATTGACTACCACAGCATCTAGAAGGTGCATGAATTTAGAACAACAAAAATATAAAATAGTATCAGACTAATAGTTTGATCATTCTGAAAAATACTGTATGACAATATGCCAAAATAAATATTTGCAATAATTTAAGTCAATAAATATTTATTAATCACTCCCTGTGTGTAATAATAACTATCTTATCCAACTGGAAAATAAAAACAAGCAGTAGGGGTAGGAAGTGAAGATGCCAAGAAAATTCTCAAAAAACTTAAATCCTTGTTATTTCAACTTGTCTTTTTTCTTCTTTCTGACAAAACAAGCATATTATATAATGATAACTGGTGTCCAAAATTATGGTTTTGAGTGATTGTACAACTTTGTCACCAAAGAAAGAATTATTTTGTTTCCCTATTTGCTGAAAGAAGTGACATTACAGACATTTTTCAACAATTGTTTAAATAAAAATGTTTCAACTACTGTTGAATTAAGAACAATGCATTCTCTGAGTATTTTGGTTAATTAAACATTTAATTATTTTAAAAGTAATTTATTTTAACTTAATTTAACCTTACTTCTATTTTCTTGGTTACACTGCTTTTTTATAGTTCCAAATTTCACATATTGTACTTTGTTAGGGATAAGTAATACCCATTTCATTGAATCAGAAAATTTTTTTAACTAGAAGCCCTTAGTCTTAGACAATAAGAATTTGAAGGTATCATAAACATGATCTAGTCCAGTGTTCTCATTTTACAGAAAAGGAAAAATTAAAGTGATTTTTCCAATTTCACACCTCCACGGTAAAGTCAGGATTTATAATCTAAATTGCTGATCATGTAGTAGTCACCTTTATTTACTGAAGAGAAAGCCTGTGTTCAGAAAGATTAATGAAATTGTTCAAGGTTATACAAATGTAGAACAACTGAAGGTGGGGTGCTGAAAACTGGGGGTAGGGATTGGGGTGGGGGATGGAGGGAGCTGGGGGAGGAAGAGGGGTGAGGTATCTAAAATTAAGTTATCTATTCAAATTCCAGGAAAAAACTGAATGTTGTTGATTCTCCCAATTGTGTAACAGCAAAACAGAGAAAGAACGAGAATTCATCCTTCCAGCATTATAGTGAAATCCAGTAACATCTTTGGACTTTAATTTCCCTCTTCTCACTCTAGTTTTCCAAAACATTCGATTAAACTAGGCCCTGAAAAGAATCAGGCACTTATGCCTTCCAAGTCTTTTACAAGACCTACAAGTTACCTTTGTGAACACAGAATGACTGAAACAGAAGCAAATGGGATTTCTTCGGGACCTACCGAAACCACGAGTTGTCAGAGACAGGAATGGAAAAACAAAACAGGCACACCCTTTGGAAGCTATTCTTTGACTCATAGGTGCCAGGGACTAGATTTAATAAGACCAAAAGAAATCGGAGCGGGGGGGAGAGGGTAGAGAAGGGAGAATCCGGAGTAAAAAAGTTTCCACTCAAGCCTTCTGGGAAAGTAGCTCCAACAGTGTGGCAGGTGTTGAGAGCAGCGGAGGTAGCAGAGGTTAAGGATGCCAAAGGAGAGCAGAAGGGGCACTGGCCGAGAGCGGTAGATAAAGATTTACTCAAGAGCTTAGTTACTGAGCTTCTGGGTCAAAGAGAAGTTTGGAAACTGATCAGCGGAGCACTGCGAACACGCCATAATCTGAAACCGGAAGCAACACAAGAAACTGGGGCTACAGCTCCTTAACTGAAACTCTGGACTTGGAGGAACGGGCAGCGTAGGTTTGCAATTAAAAAACAAAACAAAATAAAACACTTGGATACACCGTTTCTTGGCCAGCCGGCCCATATCACCTGCCTGGGACAGGAGTGTCCTCTGTCAATCAATAGAAGACATCCTTTAAACCCAAACTAACTAAACCCTTCCTCAGCAAGAAGCTTCGGAAAGCAGGGTTAGTCCCAGAAGTGCTGGTCCTACCCCTAAGTGACACTTGGAAAATCCACCCGGATGGTACGCTGCCCACTCACCAGGCAACCCAGTGTTCTCTAGAGAGCTGCGACCCCTTCCCTCAGTTGGAGCAGCTGCTGCTGCAACTACGCGAATGAAAGTCGGCCTGCCTCCCAGAAATCATCTTTTATCCCTGAGAAAGGAGTTTCAGTACTGTAAAAGGCATAGATTTCCCCCGGAAATGCCTCGGAGAGGGGCAGCCACCTGTCCAGATCCTTAAGCCGCGTGGGGAGGGGGTGGTGGTGGTGGTGGTGAAGCCGTTGCCCATTCCACCCCAGCCACCTGCGCCGCGGCGGCGACTGCAGCTGCTCAGGTATTGGTCTTGGTCCCAAGAGTGCTGCACCTTCGCTCCCACACCGCAGGGAGCATCTCACCCTCCCTCCGGTTTGGTATATGGTCCCTCTCTGACGCCCCACTCCCCATTAGAAACCCGCTCTCTGAAGACTGTAAAAGCAATGTCCCTTCCTCTCTCTGACCCCCGTCTATTTGTAAAAGAAGGGGCGGGGGGCGGGGAGAGGAGTACTTTTTCACTATTACGCCCCCCCGGCCTGTTTCCCGTCCTCTCTCCCCGCCTTGGTCCAGGGAAAGATGAGTAAGGAGACAAAGGGCCCAGAAGGTCCCCCAACCCCTTTCCCCAATGTTTCACGCACCCGATCCTTCAACTTGTCTCGTTGGCTCCGGCTGGCTCGGCTACCGCATCCGCGGACGAATGGGTGGCGGGGGGCAATGGGGGAGAGGTGCGTTGACCTCTCCCCCAGGAGCAAAGCCGCCCCCAGGTGGGGTGAGTACGGGAAGAGAGGAGACGAAGGCACCACAGCAGCAAGGACAGGAGGAGGAGGGGCTAGGAAAAGCCCGGGGAGAGTGGAGAGTGAGTGTGTGTGTGTGTGTGTGTGTGTGTGTGTGTGTGTGTGTGTGTGTGTGTGTGTGTGTGTGTGTCGGGGGTGAGATGCTCTTCCCTGGTTCCTAAGGTTCAGAGAGGGGGAAGGTGTGGAAAGGAGAAGTAGGACGTTGAGGGGCTTGCCACCCTGCTCTCCTGGACTACCTTCCGCAGTGTCAGTCCTAGCCAAGGAGCTGGCCGCGGCGGAGATTACTGAGACTCAAAGACTAGGTCTGCTCTCTAGAGCTGAGCAGCTGGTGACTGACAGGCAACTCTAGGAGGGACACTCACTCACACACCCTTCTTCCCCTCCTCTTTACCCTACGGCCTTCCTGTGAACAAGGTAAACACATGGGCTGACTCCTTGCTGACTCCCCTCCCAAGACAGCCCCACCTAGACACACTGTGCCCTGCCTCTCCAACCCAGAGTGCTTCCTTCCCCTAGAGACTCCCTCTATGGCCTCCCTCTCCCGCGTGAAGTCTGTGATTGGCAATAGTTCCCTCCTGCTCGATGCAGAGCCAGATAAAAACGAAGTGCAGGGTTACCTTGTGTAAGTAAAAGGGATTTAGCACTTTAACCCAATCTTGGGTCCCAGAAAAAGAGGAGGCTGTAGGACTGAGGCCCCTCCTTCCGTTTAAGCACGCCCATTTTGTAAATAGATCTGTCAATTCTACCCTTCTTGTTCCTTAAATGAGCCTTTCATCTTCCTTCTCCTATCTGGTCTTAAACTGTGCATATTATATATACCTGAGCATTTTCCCTGCCTCACCTTTTCTCTTCTGTCATATTGAAAGAAGTTACTGGGTATAGCTTGTGTAATAAGCTCTTGAATTTTAAAAGGGAAGAAAATAGTAACTACCTTTTGAGAGACTAAGACAAGTATTCAGCTCTCCTCTTTCTTTATCTTTACCCATAAACGTTCCACTTTCCACAGGTGACCTCCTCCCTCTACCCCCTCTAATAAGGCCAGGCCTCCCACTTCAAAAACCAAACAAAAACTTCCATGAATCTTTCAACTTTTTCCCCCTATCACTGCCAGACTTCTTCAAACAGTCTGTTCCTTATGTCTTCACAGCACTCCTCAGCCCTTTAAAGACTGGTTTATCCCCACTACATTTTGGAACCTGCCTTCTGAAAAGTCACCTTGTCTAATTCAAATGGCTTTACTCTGGCCTTATCACTTTTTGATCTCTGTAGCATCTAACATCACTGACCACTTCTTGATCTCAATATTCTTTTCCCTGTTGCCTCCTTCATAGAACAATACACATTCCTCAAATTTCTACATTTCTTCTTACTTCTTATTGTATCTTTTATGTATCCTTTAAAAGCTTCTCTGCTATTTCTTTATTTTTTAAGTTCTGTCTTTTCCTAATTTTCAACCTTTTCATTTTACCAATCTTATCTGTTTCCATTTCCCTCCTCCCTTCCCCCACAAATTACCTCTACATCTATAGCCCTGAATTTCTCTCCTGAACTTGAGACTAGCATTTCCAGTTGCCTAGTGAACATCTCTACCTGGATATCTCAGTATACACTCTTTTTCCAGGCAGTGAGGATCTTTCCACAATATGCATATTACTTTTCCAGCATCTTCTTGGCCCTGTGTGCTAGTCTTCAAATTGGACTACTCATCATCCTTCATGTAAAAAACATATTTTAAAAACTTGTGCTTCAAAGTGATTTTAATGTTTTTGATGTGGTGATCTAGTGTTCCTATGCTCCTCTCCCCTCAACCCTCCAAATACTCTGGATGAGTAAGGATAATGGTTATTTAGTCATTGATAGGAATATATATGTTGTATTGACCAATTACCTCTTTTCTGATTGAATTAGGTTTAGATTTAAGCTATGAAATGAATGAGCGAGAGAACCAATCCAAAAGTTTTCAGCAATTTTTGGAAATTTTTCAGCAGTTTATGTGGATTTTTTGTTTAAATTTTTGAGGTATACCTCATATCATACTTAATATGGTGGCCTTTGCCTTCATTTGAGCATTAGGCATTGCTTCACTTTTCATTTTTGTATTTCAAGGGCTCAGCATAGTATTATACACATAGGCCATTCAAAATTTATAAAATTTGTTGGACCTAAAGGGGAACAGGTTCTCCAAATAAAGTGCCAAATTCCAGGCAGCCAAAGTGACACCAGACTGCTAGACTCTTGGGGTCAGGGAGGATTCCTTGGACCTGGTGAATAATGGAACCACTGAGAATGAAGTTAAGAGAGTAAACCTGGGAGATATTCAATTTATAGTTACCAGCTTCTCTTATGCACTTCTGATTACTACTGCCTGTGTAATAACTATTACATACAATTTTGTTTCTTTTTTTCTTTAGAAATATATCTGTATATTTTTAAAAAACACATTCAATAATATTATTGAACTAGAGAAGAATATGGGAAAAGGGATTAATGATTACATAACATTAAAGATATGAAGACAAGGTAGCAATATGGCTCTAGGGGGTGTTCAGAACTAGAGATCAAAGTGCAGGCAAAATAGAAAGTTTGTGAGTAGAATTCTAGGTCCTGAGCTACTTATGGATGAAGACGTGTACAGATTATAAAGAGAAGCTATTGACCAAGACAGAGTTTCCTAACATAGGGAGGTCCAGATTCCACTGTCGTCTGATGTCCCTTTGATCCCTAGCCTAGAGGTTTCTTTTCATTCATCCCAAGCTTTTCATAAACTAGTAGCTGTACCTGCAATGTCTTCCCTTTTCCATTCTTTCCTGGTCAGAATCCTACCCTTTCTTTAAGGGTCAGTTTAAACAGACTTTCCTTAATAAAGTTTTTTTTTCTGATAGCCCTAGTCAGAAATGACCTTTTTTCTTCTGCTAATAATGATGATGATGATGATAATAATAATAATAATAATAATTGAAGTTTATCTGATGCTTAAAAGTTTGCAGTACTTTTACATGTACCATCTCATTTAATCTTCCCAACTATCCTGTGAGACAAATATTACTGGTATTATCTCCAGTTTACAGATGAAGAAAAATGCTCAAAGGACTTGTTCATGGTCACATAATTGGTGTCAGGGGCAGGATTCCAGGAACCATTGCCCTTGTAAGAACTTTGTAGAAATTCAAGGAACCTGCCGGAAGCATCTTATATCTTAAGTCCCCAAAGACTTCTCTCCTATTGCCTGGTCTAGATAGCTGTTCCATATGATGAGTTTTAAAACAAAACTATCCTGGGGCAGCTAGGTGACTCAGTGGATAGAGAGCCAGGCCTAGAGATTAGAGGTTCTGGGATTCAAATGTGACCTCAGACACTTCCTTGCTGTGCACTTCTGAGTAAGTCACTTAACTCCAATAGCCCAACCCTTACTGTTCTTCTACCTTGGAACCAATAGTTAGTACTGATTCTAAGACAGAAGGTAAGGGTTTAAAAAACAAAACCCAAAAATACTCCTAAAGGGAATACTTAGAACGTAAGATCATATAAGTGGTTCAAAGGGACATTAGAGGCCATCTAGTTCAACCCTATCCTTTTGCAGATGATCCAACTGAGATCTAGAGATATTAAATAATTTGCCCAAGGTAAAAGTTAATAAGTAGTAGATGTGGGGTACAAACCTAGGTTTTTTTTACTCCAAATCAGGCAAGCTTTCCACCATGCCTTGAATTTTAGCAGCTTTTTAATTTTAGCATGAATAATTTATTTGACAATAGGCTAGAACTAGAAGAGAATTTACAGTTTACACAATCTGACTACCTCCTTTTACATCTGAGGAAACTGAGGCACAGATAAATTATTCAACTTGCCCAGGGTCAAAATGTACTTAGGGATAAAGCCAGACTTAGAAAGCAGGCCCCCCAGCATGCATTCCACTAGACAGTGTTGCCTTCTTTCTTTTGAGAAAGTTTTGATAAGGGTAAGAAAGCATTAGGCCACTTGGTATCTGAGCTGGTGGTGGGACTCATCAATATGAGAGTAGGAGCATTAGAAAAGTAATGCTGAGGATATCAAAGACCAATTTTACAATTTTCTTCTATAGGTTTTCCCCTCCTTATTTTGCCTTATCTTAACTTTGTGAACTCAGTTCAAGTCAGTGTTAAGAAGGTCTGAAGGGGAGGAACAAATATAAGGAAAGCACTAGATCTGAAAATAAAGGCTACAACCTTCCAAGTTTCCTAATCTAAGTGATTCTTGAACTACTAGCGGCTCAGGTCAAGGATCTAGGGAACACTGTGAATTTCTCAGTCTAGGCTCCTTCTTCAAAAATCACTTGGCTTTTCCCCTATATTCCTCCTGCTTCAGCTTTTTTCCATTTATGTTATTGTCCACTCATTCTGGTGCTGTCCAAATGACATCTCTATGAGAGTGAATCAGGTCAGTGAGGGAAGGGGGTGCTGACATTACCATCCTGTAGTTGGCAGATTGACACTGAGCAGGGGATGATGATGTAAAAACATAAATGCAATGCATTGTCCTTCCTCTCCCCACTACTTCTGCTAATTTGCCAGTGTCTGTAAATAGAAATCACATGTGCCAGCAGTCATCTTTCCATGTGCCTTGCTTACCAGCTTATAGTCATTTCCTCCTGACACTTGTGAAATCATACCATTCTCTTTTTAAAATTGTTAGCAGATAAGTATTTAAAAAAACACGGGTATTCTAGAATATCACAGAATTATAGGATCATAGATTTTAGAGTCGGAAGAGACTTAGCTGTGTGACAAGGGGAATCAGTCTTTCTGTAGCTCCTGTTTTCTCACCTATAAAATTAAGGAATTAGACTTGATGGCCTCTAAGGTCCCTTCTACCTCTAAATCTATGATCCATTGATTTTAGAAGCCATTGAGTCCAACACTCTGATTTTATAGATGAGGAAATGGAGGTCCAGAGAGGTTAAGTGACATTTCTAAGATCACATAGATAGTAGGTTCTCTGATTCCTGTATGTTCAGTGATCTTTCAAGGATACCATACTATATATACAAATGAAAAATTATGTTAAAATTCAAAATGTGTATTAGAAGCCTGTAGCCTGAGTAAAATATTTTTAAAAATAAATTCTAAGCATAGAATATTCTTGGATGAACTTTTGGTTGGGAAAAGACTGAGGAAGTAGTGCAGTAGAGAAAGAAAAAGGAAACTAGAGCAAGCAGGCGAGTATATATTACCATAGAGACTAAGAAACAATTGACCTTTTCTTCATGCTAAATATAAGTGAAACAGCTCTTTTGAAAAGATTTCTAATATCAAATCAGGATTTACACATTTCCTTGAATTTTAAGGAATTTAGTTCTCCTTTCAGTCATCTAACCTAAGGGATCTGAGTAGTGACATGAATAATTCAAACATTAGGGAAGAGAGAACTGGGGAGAATAATTTTGAAATATGTGATTCCTACCCACTACCCTTCTTCCAGCATATTTACATTTCAAATCAAGTTTTGTTTAGAAAAATGTTAAATTTAGTTTTCATTTCCTGATCTGAGATGAACAATTTATTGTTAACATCTTACCAAGAGGATAAATTACATACAGATAATTGAGAGTTGCCTGTATTTGAGCATAAGTTCTAGATATTTATAGCTGTGCAGACAGCAATAAAAAATAAAAAAAAACTTGAAAAAATAGGAGAAAGAACTCCCAGAAGATGTAACATGAAAGGAAGCAAAAGTACCAACTATAAAAGTGAGACACCTCACTACCAAAAGGAGGTTTTGCAACTTGTGCCTTTTGAACAAGTAAGATTACATAATGTGTGCAAGATTGATTTTAATAGAACATAGAAAACAAAAGTATCTTTAGCTATTTTTTTTTACCATGAGTTTATTGAAATGATATTTTATCCATTTAGATTTATTAAATGTAGTGTTTTAATTTAATAAAGCATCTATATGATATTAGACCAAAGAATAATTGGACTAATAATTAGACCAAAGAATAAATTGACTCTCTGATAAAGTAAGTGCTCAAATTAGAACTTGATAAACATGCATTATCCAGTCTATGGTATTTAAGGAAGGAAAATATAGATATATAAATATATAGTACATAATGTATTATTCTATGGCAATTAACTTATTTCTCACTTCAAAATGTTATTAATTTATTAAACCCTTACCTTCTGTCTTAGAATTAATACTGAGTATTGGAGCAGAAGAGTGGTAAGGGTTAGGTAATGAGAGTTAAATGACTTTCACAGGATCATATAGCTATGAAGAATCTGAGGTCAAGTTTGAACCCAGGACCTTCTGTCTCTGGGTCTGGCTCTCAATCTCTTTAGCCAACTAGTTCCCCTTTTTCATTTCTTTTAGAAGTTTCAGAAGATTTCCAATAGGGCCAAAAATAAGGAACTGCTTTTTAAATGTAGTATGAGCTGTCCTGTGTGGCTCTCAGAGAAGAATGACTCTCTAGCATATCTTCCCCCTATCTTTTTCCAAGGGAGACTTTAATTTCTGCTAGGAAGGAGAAAAGGAAGTTGGATATATGTCTCTGTGTGTATATATGTATGTGTGTATATGTATTTCCTTAAATATTATGAGCCTATGGGATATAGTTTTCAGGTTCATGATAAACTTTTGGTTACTATTTTTTTTTAAAGAGTAAAGGAGGGGCCCCAAACTTCATATCTAAGACTTGACTCTCTTCCCACCAAATACCAGTTCCACAATGAACACACATAACAAATAGCAATGAAAACCATTTATCTAAGCAGATAACAGAACAGAAATTAGGGAAAATATAAATATGATAATGTATACCAGACAATTCAGACTGAAGGATATATCCTTCAGAGACATCTCAGCTCAACCAAGAAATAAAGTCCCAGTTCTCACCCAAGAGAAATTCTCCAAAATCTCTAGTGTAGTGAGCTGAGAATAGAGACATAATCAAAATCATATGTCAGCCTCTTTTCAGAGTCTTCCTTTCCCTTCAGTTACTTGAGGAAAAGTTGGAATGGCCCATCTTCTATCTTGAAGCTGGAAACCAGAAGAACCTGAAGAAACTGAAGGGAACAGATCTCCACCAGTGAGGAATGAGTCACATATCCATGGGCTTTAGGGCTTGGGTTACATAAATCATATATTTTAGCATTTTCGTACTAGAGAGTATATATCTTAATGAGAAAAAATGGAAAGATAGATTAGTAAAAAAGAAGAGTGAATATTTAAATTATAATATGGTCACAGTACTCCCAAACGGTTACTTTCTCATTAGTTTAACCATTTTCCTACTCTTGCTGCATATAAACTTTGACTCCTTTTCCATGAATAGTAATTTTATTAACTGACAATTTGATTTAACAAGTATTTGTTAAATACTTATTCTATTACTCATCCAATTCTTATTAAACACTTATTTTATGTTAAGAACTGTAGGAGAAACAGAAGAATTAAATATCATCAACTCCTTGTGGGCATAAAATGTCTAGTAGGGGAGACAAGTTCATGGGTAAGTTGGAGAACATTAAAAGATAGCATATGATTATGCTCTTATATATGTGATCATGTGTCTAAATGCTTTAGGATTTAAGAGTAGGGAGAGATCATTGTAGACCAGGGTATTTGAGAAAGAATTCATTGAGTGGGTTGTAAAATGACATGAAAGGACTGGTAAGATTGGGAAGGGAATAACTTTTATATGGTGCCTATTGTGTGCCAGGCATTATGCTAAGCACTTTTATAAATAAATTACCTCATTCTATCATCACAAAAACCATTAGAAATAGGTGTTATTATCTTATTTTCCATATGAAGAAACTGAGGCAGACAGATTAAGCAACTTTTTCAGGGTCATGTAGCTAAGAAGTTTCTTAGTTTGAATTTTAAATCAGATCTTCATGACTCCAGGACTATCAGTCTGTGCTTTGTAGTACCTATTTTGCTTTGGAAGGAAAGAGAAGAAAAAAGACATTCCTAATTGCAGGGGCAGAGCTGGTAGATGGAGTAAGTACTCTAGCCACTTAAGTTTGTCTCCCTGATTTTCATTACCATAGATATGTTCCAACATCCCTCAAATTGTTGAGTGATTACTGCTACAATACACACAGACACATAGACATCAATCACATACAGCATACATTTTTTAATACCAGATAACGTTAGATGGGCCGGAGGGATTTTGAGTGTTTAATACAGTAAGGTATGCTACTTAGAAAACTTAAAAATTAAAAACAACTACTAGATATATGGAAATGCCTGCTTTAATGGGCATTAATTGTGGTTTGTTAAGTTCAGAATAAAATATATTTAGAAAATTAAGAACCCGGAATACACAACTATTTGAAAAATAAAACAAATAATAATACTGTGTCTTATTTAAATATTGTAGTTAGTAAACGGAGGGTGATGGGCAGACAAAAAGAACAGGTAGAAAGAATATGAGAAAAATATTTGGAAGTGAGAGAAGGAAGAGAAAAGATAAAGGAGGAAGAAGACAGAATTAGATGCTAAAGAGGGGAAGAAATGTCAATATCTCACATCACCTTAAACCTGACTGTTCAGAACAGTTCCACTCACCTATAGGTGGCTGATTTCTGTGAATTCCTTTATGACAACAATAGAGCCCAAATTAAGCCTCTTTTAGCTTTGCTATAGTAGTCCAGATTCTTCCTCCCTATTAGTCTGCTCCAGCCTGCTCTGTCCCTATTCCATGCACATCTGGCCACATCCCACATCCAGATGTGTCTTGTTGCCATTTAGTATGACCTCAGTCAGTTAACAAACATTTATTCAAATCGCCTATTCTGTACCAGGCACTGTGCTAGGTGCTGGGAATAAAGATAAAAAGGAAAAAAAAATACTACACTTAAGGATTTTTCTATTGAAGGATGTAACATTTACATATAAATATATCCAGAACAAATACAAGGTAATTTTAGGGAGAACCTGCCTTTGGGGGACCTGGAAATATAATTCATAAAATGAGGCTTGAATTAAGATTTAAAGGGAACTAGGGATTCTAAGAGGCAGAAGTGATGAGAAAATTCATTCCAGACTTGGGGGACAGCTTCTTCAAAGTTAGAGACATATAAGATGGAATGTAGTAAGTGAGCAATCACAAAAAAGCCTAGTTAACCTGAGCCATAGTGTGTTTGATGGAGAAATAATGCATAATAAGGCTAGAAAGATAGGTTGGAGCCAGATTGTGAAGGGCCTTAAATGCCAAAAAAGGGAGCTTATCTTTGGTATTAGAAGCCTCTAGAATTTTTTGGTCAGCAAATGGTATAGAATAATGCTTCAGGCATATCATTTCCTCTTTCCACTTTAGTGGACAGAATTACATTGAAATGATATGTCTACAATTCCAACCCAAACACACAAATATACAATTCTTTGCCTAAGCTGGGATAGCTTGGATTCTGCTGACATTGCCACCATTCTCAAACTACTTGTTCAGAATTTAGTATATGTTCATCCATCTAGAATTCTGGCTCAGAGTGAAATATTGAATCGAAAATTTACCTCAATGTAAGACAAAAGGGTCATCTTATCCAAAAAAAACCTCACATAATGTAAGCTATTTTGTTCTGAGTTTTGTGCATGTATTTGTTTTTGTTAAAATAATTTATTTGTTGTATATTTTTCATCTCAATGACAGAGTAGGTGAGATCCATAGAAAATTCACTTGAGAAAACATCGTATGGAGGATTTGCAAGGGTAGCAAGACAGATAGTGAGTGAGAAGATGTTTCATTATTCATTTGTGTCCAACTCTTGCATGATCTCAGTGATGGTGAACCTTTTAGAGATGGAGTGCCGGGCCCCACCCCACCTCCACTACATCAGAAAACATGTGTCATGCCCCTCCCTCCAGTAAGTTCCAGGCATGCCCCCCAACTTTACCCCACACAGGGGAGGGAGGAAATGCTCCCATTGGACTGCTGGATAGAGAGGTGGATGGAGGAAGTGAGGAATGTCCTCAGTGAGTGTAGGGAGGGAGAGGGGAGTTGCCTGAGCACTCTACTCCCCTCCAGCTCTGTTGTCTGTGAGTCTCCCACCTTACTCCCTGGGTACTCCCATTGGACTGTTGGGCAGAGGAATGTGAAAAAATGTCATCAGGCCTGGTGGAGAGGGGGAAGGGAGCAGCTCTGCCTGAATACCTCTGCTTTTCTAGTAACAAACTCTGGGGGGAGGGAAGCCCAGTGCCCACAAAGAGCTCTCTGTGTGCCATCTTTGGCACCCGTGCCATAGATTCTCCATCACTGCCATAGACCATAACTATTCATGGAGTTTTCTTGGCAAGGATACTGGAGTGGTTTGCCATTTCCTTCTTCAGTGGATCCTATTGTCAGGCAATCAGGGCCACCTAGTTAGGAAGCCTGATTTGAACTTAGATCTTCCTGAGTCCAGGCTCATCACTGTCCACTGAGCCATTTAGATGCCTCCTAGGTAGAAGTGAGGAGATAGGTGGAGACCAAAGGGAAATATGGCTAGAAACTGCTTGACCAATATAAGGGGGCCACATGAAGATAGTTATCAATCAGAAAGTGGAAGTTTCAGAGATGAAAGGGCTAATTCCTCCTGTGATGGACTTGTGGTCCTAGGGTCAAGGCAACAGTCAAGGGGACAAACAGAGAGTGAAGTGTGTGAACATCTTACATTGCTCCTCGTGTGTGATATTGTCAATGCAAATTGCATATGAAAATGATTCTGAAAGGGCTGTAATTTCTAAATGTAACTTTTGCTAATTTAAATTGTTCTTATTCTTAGGCATTATGGTTTAGAAGGCAAAGCACTAGAAACATGAATAAGGAAATGTAATTAATTAGACCCATGAAACACCTATATCTCCCCGAGATTTTACTTTGGTTTCCTCAGTTTGTGAATAGCACATAAGTTTTTTTATTTGTTTGCCTTGTGGGGCCACAGGAACATTGTAGGAAGAAGGAAATAAGTATTTATTAAATATTTACTATGTGCCAGGTACCATACCAGATACTTTACAAATATCTTAGTTTATTCCTTATAATCTAAGATGCAGGTTTTATTGTTATCCCCATTTTATAGTTGAGGAAAATGAAGCAGACAGAGTTTAAATGACTTGCCTAGAGATCACAGCTTATGAATGTCTGAAACTAGATTTGAATTTAGGTTTTCCCCGAGTCTATGTCCACTATCTATCATTTGTCCTACCTACCGATAGGACTTTTATGTCTCAAGGAAGCATCTTTCAAATCTCATATACTCCTTATGACTTATTGTATAATTATTAACTCCAGAAGAATCCTTTATTAAAATAGTATCTCTTCCTTCGGAACCCTAGATTTAAACTTTCATGCTTTGTGACTTTGGACAAATCATTTCTTTTTGGTTTTTTATTTCTTCATTGACAAAATAAGGTAAAATTATCTACATTTTTATTTCTTTCAACTATAACCCAAGACCTTTTTCTACTGTCGTATTTATAAGATAATGACTTTGTGGTGTGAAGTCCTTGGATGAATGCTGTCTGATAAATACAATACAATATTTTAGGGGTCAATGATTACTTAAAAAATAAACTATTGTACTTATTAAACTAATTGGTACTTATAATAAGTAAAAGATGTTATGATGATACTTAGTTATTCTGCCCTAGTTTTATTACTGTTTCTGGGGTTGATTACTTATAAAAAATTCTAGTAGTAACAAAGGAACAAAAGTTCCCTTTTGATAGGGAAAAAATAGATTTTCCTCCTATTTGTGGAAGCATGTACATTGTAAATAGTATGATAATAAACTATACATAAATATATTTTACATACATTACATTATATGAATATAAGTAAAATATAAACACATATCGACAAAATATATCATGTGTAATATATTCAGATTATATGTTATAATAATAGACATATATGTTATAAGTATATAAGACACGAGACTATACTTTTATATTACTATTATAGTTTGATAGGGAAAGGGATGTATAAATTAGGTAAGCACTCCATATGAGGGGTAGTATGTGCGTAATCCACATAGTCTTGCCCATTTTGCCCAAAGGATATGACTTCAAACTGAATTCTTAGTGCTAGTTTACCTTATCTGGCTCAATTTGCTCCTATTCAAAAATCCGATACCTTTTTAAATTTTTATGTTTATTTGTTACATTAAAACACCCACATGACTCTCTCCTTTCCTCTCTCTCCTCTTTCCAGTAGAGAAGGCATCATTTGACAAAATGATATATGTATATGTAAAACTGTATCTTGCTTATTTCTATTTATCAGTTCTTTCTATTGAGGTAGACACACACATCATTCTTCAAATAAGATTCTGTTGCTGTATATAATGTTCTCTTCTCGTTTTACTCTTCATAATTTCATGTAGGTCTTTTCATGTTTTTCTAAAATTAGCCTGTCTATCATTTCTTACAGTGCAGTAGAATTTCATTGCCATCATATGTCACAACTTGTTTAACAGTTCCCCAATTGAAGGGCATCTCTTCAATTTCTACTTTGCCACCACAAAGAGAGCTGCTATAAATATTTTAGAATGTATAGGTTCCTTTCCTTTTTCCCTGAAGAAAACTGATGACTTCTGAGTTTTTTTGGTCTAGATATTCAGCTATTTCCCAGACTAATAGAACTTTTGGAGGAAACATTTAATTGAGAAAGAAATCAATAGTAAAATAAGAGGGAGACAGTATCACTCATATTTCCTGGTGCATACAATCTTATTCCCACATAATCATTAACTTTGGTAGAATGCTTCATTAAAATGTTGTCATTCTCTTTGAAGTCTTCTTGTTCCCATCACTAGATGTACTCTGTGCAAAAGGATTCATAGGCAACTGAATTTGATCTCTTGTTAGGAATCTGGAAGGATCCCTTTCCCACATTAGACATCTTAGTTATATCCTCCTTCAAGTAACAAAAACAAAAACAAAAAACTTTCTCTCCTTGCAAATATCAATAGTATATATATATATATATATATATATATATATATATTGGTAGCAGGTGTGTATGACATAACACTTTCATGTTCTATGTAGTATAGTTAAAGATAAACTTTAGCCACTTAAGCTACATTCAACCATGTAGTATATAGGAACATTATACATCAAAACTCTTATTTTGTATACTTAACATACATTTTACCCATGAAAATCATTTGACACTATGTAAAACTATCTTTCCCCCTTCCAGATAATTAAGTGGCTTAATGATATGCTTGCTGTCTCCAGGTCTTTTCCATTTTCTGGGAACCTCCAGAGCAGATATGTGGAAAATTTATTTTTGTTTGTATGGCAAACAAAATCCAATACCATGAAAACATGACACATCCAACATGCAGGAGTGTTGTACTCCATTGATGTCATGAATGTCAGAACCTTAACATCAGAACTCNATATATATATTTTGGTAGCAGGTGTGTATGACATAACACTTTCATGTTCTATGTAGTATAGTTAAAGATAAACTTTAGCCACTTAAGCTACATTCAACCATGTAGTATATAGGAACATTATACATCAAAACTCTTATTTTGTATACTTAACATACATTTTACCCATGAAAATCATTTGACACTATGTAAAACTATCTTTCCCCCTTCCAGATAATTAAGTGGCTTAATGATATGCTTGCTGTCTCCAGGTCTTTTCCATTTTCTGGGAACCTCCAGAGCAGATATGTGGAAAATTTATTTTTGTTTGTATGGCAAACAAAATCCAATACCATGAAAACATGACACATCCAACATGCAGGAGTGTTGTACTCCATTGATGTCATGAATGTCAGAACCTTAACATCAGAACTCAAGCTTCCTTACAAAACAGGAAAGTAGCAGAGCTATATGTGATCAATAATTATTGGCTCAAACATGTCACAGTGGCACATTAATTACTAGTGAGGCACTTTATTTGCTTCCTTTCCAACATAAACCTGATCTCACCCTTTTTAATGGGAAGAATCATGTATCTACTACCTAAGATGCAGACACCAATGACTTCTCAAATTTAGGTCATTTATGTGTTTATGTAGTTTATACAAAACATTAACAGCTTATGTCAGGAAGACAAAAATGTAAACATTAAAAGAAAATGATAATAAGAGGTATAAATTGCAACTTAGTTTTATACTCATAGCTTATTTATGTATTAAACATATAAAAAATAAGTTCTATCATGAGGACACTGTGGTATGATATCTACATGGAAAACTGTGTTTTACTATTTTGGTGGTCTTTAGTGGATTATTTTGCTGATAACGTTAAGAACAATTAATATAAATGTGGAATTTTTCAAGGAAATGGATTTCCTTTCTGGATTTTCTAACTTTAGATCTATTGTCATCACTCCTGGATAGAACCTGGATAGATGACTTTTGAATTTATGAAGGAATTAAACCAAATTATTTTATTAACTACTTGAGGGATATGAATGACATAGAGCTCCATGACTCTACCCCCCAAAAAAACCCCAAATTAAACAGACCCTTTGTCTTGGGAATTCTTTTTCTTCAATGATAAAATGTTATTTGGACTAATTGAGTGTCTCATTCTCAACATATGCCAAAAATATAGAGATGTAAGATCTTGAACTTGAACTGGAAGATCACAGTGAAGCAGCAGATGAAGCTGATACAACTATTACTACTAAAAACAATAACTACTAATTATTATATGGCACTTGGACAGTTAACAAAAAAATATATATATACATACATATATGTTATCTAGTTTTATCATTTTTAGACAAGATATATTTAATACATGAGTAATTATTTCTTCTAGTCAATCTATATCAAGCATTTGCTGATGTTGTTCAGTTGTTTTTCAATCCCTAATGACTCTTTGCGATCCCATTTAAGGTTTTCTTAGAAAAAGTACCAAAGTGTTTTGCTATTTTCTTTTCCAACTCATTTTACAGATGAGGAATCTGAGGTGAACAGGGTTAAGTGACTTGCCCAGTGTCACACAGCTAGTATATTAAGAAGATGAGTCTTTCTAGCTTCAGGGCCAGGCTTCTGTCCATTGTACCACCTAGTATATATCAAGCATAAATATGTAAAAAAAAAAAGAAAAGAAAGTTGTGCTGAATATGGTATGACATTTACTGATCTCCTGAAATTGTATCTGACTGAGAAATACTTAAAGCAATTAGTATTTCTATAATCTAAGTCTTAATGGATACCTTTGGAATTTTAAAATGAACAATAGAAGATTTGAAAAGTTCTTTAAGAAAATCTGTACATTATTTATGACATATCACCCTAAAGCAACTTCTCCTTTTGCATCAAAAAAATTCTAATAATTCTTGAAACACAGGAAAAATGTTTAAAAAACACCTAAAGAAATATTTTTAGGATTAACAGATATCACTTTACCAAGCAAATAATAGTAAAGACTGATAACAGGTACATAGCATTTGATTAGTCAAATAAAACAAAAAGCAATTTATCTCTAGTTGCATACTTTGAAATGACTATGATGCAAGGACAGAATCAAAAGGCCCTTCATGGGTAATGCCTAACTAAAATTAGAATGAAGTATATTGATAAATAAGAGGATAGGAACTGGACCTATGGATTCCCTGGTCTAGGGAAATCCCTGGTGAAGAAACTCCTTTTACCAATGCTGGCCTACTCCTCTGCTACTCATAGACAAAGAATTTTCTAGAGCCCTGAGAAATTAAGAGACTTATCCAAGTCCTATCACTATTATGTATGCAAGGCAGGTCTTAAACCCATTTCTTCTTGACTCTGATGTTGCCTCCATATCTATCAATTACACCAAAAAAGCATTGAATAAAGAACTGAAGCATATATATTTGTTTGTGGGAAGAGGAGTTTATGTTAGGAATTTAAGACCAAGTCATTGCCATCAGATTTACAAGAATTTTACCTGTGTTATCTTATTTGATTCTCAGAAAAACCATGTGGGGTAAATGCTTTTATTACTCTTATTTTACAGATGAGGGAACTGAGGCTCAGAGAAATAAAGTGACTTGCCCAAAATGCCACAGTTAAGTGTCTGAGGCAAGCCTTCCTAACGTGAAGTCAAGTGCACTCCTTATTTGGAAATTATACCCAAGATGTGCTACAGGAACTTGTCTGGGTCCTGGGGTGGGAAAAAGGACTCCTCTTGCTGATTTATTCCATACCTAATATCCTCCCTCACTGGGATCTGGAATCATTAAAATGCTAGCTCAGAAGCAACAGACATTCTAGGGAATCCAAATTGTCTCCTAACTTAATACTGTATGACTATGGGGGGAAAGATAAGTGAGGAATAATGGGTTAGAGTTCACCTCACCATAGAACTAGTGGACCTGAGATTATTCTCCATAGTGACAGCTGTCTCCAAAAATGTTCTAAGAGTAATGTGCCTATGATCATCCTAGGGAGATAAACGTGTGCAGATCAGATTAACAATACAGGATAAGAAGGGAAGGTAGAGCAGGGGAGGTTATACAGGGTGCTTTAGGAATATTTGTGGTGGAAAGGAAGCATAAACAACAGATGGTGGGGGTGAAAGGAGGGAGGGAAACTTTTAGAGAAGATATAGCAGCTCAGCTGAGCCTTGATAATATTTGTCCTGTCCTTGGTATGCCCACCATACATGGCAGAGAACCAGGCAAACTAGCCCTCAACGCATATTTACTGAAGGTACAGCTTAAGAGAATCTTCATCGTGCATTTCAGTTTCATAGTCACAGTGGAATTGCTAGATGTTGGTGTCTCTCTCTCTTTGATAATTCATTTGGAACCATTCCCTAGTTGCCACTTTCCATCTGGGATGTTTATAACTAGAATGTGACTATTGGCAGAGTTCAGGTGAAACTCTTCCCAAGTATAAATGAAACTTCCATTAGTACATTAGATCTTAAGTGGGATGGGAAATAGATCTGGAAATGATATATTAATGTGCAATGATTGAGTTGACAGAAAAGGGGCACTTAAGGGTTGAAAATGCTGGGCACAGGCTTACATTCTAATATGCCTCCAGAAAATCACATAGAGAAAAGTTACAAGCGAAGCCTTTTCCTTATACTACTACCATGAATGTAGTATATAATATGAATCTTCCTTAGGACAATTTAAATTTCTAGTTTCACAAGATGGCATGGTATAGCCAATTGGCTGGGGAGAATTTAGATACGTTTACAAACTGCACCAACTGCTTCAAGTCTCTTGTGAAAGGCAAGTACTCTTGCTCTGGGCATTGTAAATACTGGCCTTAGAGAGATGATTTAGTTTTCTTAATTTGTTTCTATTGGGAAAAGCTGGGAGAATCTCTAGGGAGACTTTTATGTGAATATATTTGTAGGACTTCTTCATTGGCAAAATTTACCTGGTGTGTAGCTCAATTTGATTATCATTTTAGTTTGGAGAGTTTAGTTGACAGCATTTTATAAGTAACTCAGGATTTCTGTAGGCTATATTGATAAAAAAGATGAATATCTTAATGTAAATGATTCAAGTAAAATAAGACTTGCCATTTAAACAGGAACTCCTCATATAGCAAAGCTTAAAATCATAACTGAGATTTAATTCTTAACATATTGCTGTGGGAAAGACAAAATCATTAAAAAGCCATTTCTCAGAGTCTTTATGAACTTTATTGAGTTAATTGCTTTTAACACAGACATCTATGTTAATTTATTTGTTTATTTTTAAATAGTTTTTGGAATAAGTGAAAGAGAAAATATTTTAAAGGGCCATTAAAATGTATGAATTGGCACACTGAATTGCAGTGACTTTTTGTTGGTAATATGTGCTGATACAATTTGAAAGCAACCGAATGTTCTATTTTGTAGTGCTCGGCAATCAGTCCTTCACACCCTCATCTTTCCAAAAAATATAGTCAGCCAACCAACCAAATCATTTTGGATAAAATGATTTAATCATCCCTAGTCTACTGTGGAAATTCATACTGCATATATCCAAGTATAGCTTTAAAAAGAATAATATAAATATGACTAATGAAGGAACCTATTTTATTGTCTATGCCAATTTATACTTTCAAATCCTTTATAAAGCAATCAAATATAAACTCACTGTGATTAAGCCAATAAAATGATGACAAATCTAGTTCATTTTTATTTGGAAAAATCTAAAAGGTGATTGCTTACATAGTATGATTACAAGATAGCTTTCATCCAAAATACTTTTCATATTCTTATCTAATTCCACCATTATTTTTTTACTTTTTAAGCTTAAGACTTTGATTCCTGCTATTAATACAAACACCACTGAAAAGGTTTAGATTTTGAGTCATCAGCCATTTATACATTAGTGTGAAAAAATTTCAGATAAGTTCAATAAACTTTTTGAGTGGAAAAAAAACCATTAATTCATAGATCAGAGGTGGAAAAGGGATTTCACTAAAGGAAGAAAGGGCAGAGTATAAAGATGAGTGTATCAAAAATACACTTTACTGATTTTAAAATGTCAAATTTTAATATCAACAGGCATAATTTCAAAAGAGACAATAAGTTATGACCTTATTATTTGCAAAAGGACTCATTTGAAGATTACATTTTTCTTGATTATGTGTAATTTTCCTTTTGTGTCCAGTATTTCCAGGATATTATATGTTCTTATGCTGAGTCTAGGTGGTTGAATCGCCTTTGAGAATTTGCTCTATTCTTTTAATAACACCAAGCTTTCTCCTGAAACAAAGGCACATGTTCTTAATACCACCATTGTTCTGTTGACTTTGTATGTTTGTGAGGCTTTAAAAATCAGTCTCCAAAGAATTAAAGTTGAAGATTATCCAAAGTGCAATGGAGAGCTGTATGGAGAGTACCATCAGTTTATAACATGCTGCAAATGATGAATTATTCAGGAGAAGCAAAGAAAAGAATGCCAGCAGAGAAATGTATATTTACAAATTTTTAAAAAAAGTAAACTAGTTAAAAATGGAAATAGGGTCAGAAATGGAGGTATGAATGAAAGAAATATTACAAGAAAGGGAAAAAGGGGATGGAGTGATGGAAATGCTAGGACCTTATTCTCATGGGATCTAGGTAAAAGAGGGAATAATGCATACAGAATGATAAAGTTTTTCTTAATTTATAAGGAGATAAAAGGATGAGAAATAACGATGAAAATTGGGAAATTTAGAATGGCATATAAAGAAAAACAAGGACAAGAGATAAGTCAAGGGAGGGAATGAGAGAGATCTTTTATATTAACAAATAAGAGGGTAAGAGAGGGATAAGGGAGGTACTCATAGAAGGGTAAATAGATGAAAAACTAGGACAGAAATGAGAAGAGATAAGGGAGGGAACCTTAGAAGGGCAGGGGAGACTGAAGAAGTAGTGGGGATTAGGGAGGTAGTAATTAGAGGAAAATTAGATTTCTGAGGAGGAATAAGGTAAAATGAGAAACAAAGAAGGGAAAATGGTGAATAAAAATAGAGTGGAGGGAAGTACACAAATAATTTAAACTTTGAATGAAATGGGATGAATTCACCCAATCAGAAACAGGTAGCAGAATGGATTAAAACTGGAACCCAGCAATATGTTGATTTAATTTAATACATTTAAAAATGAGGGTTATGCATAGAGTAGAAATAGAAGGACAGAGCAGAATATATTATGCTTGAGGTGATGACAAAACCCCAACCAAACCATTAGCAATAATGATCTTAGACAAGGTTAAAGATGAAAAAGATCTAATTAAAGGGGATGAGCAGGGACACTACATGATGTTAAAAGGTACCATAGATAATGAAGCATTATCAGTTATTAAGAATATGCACCAAATGTTAACAACATCCAATTTTTTAAAGGAAAGGCTAAAATAATTATGGATGTAAATAGATAACAATACTGTGATGGTAGAGATTTTAAACCTTCCACTCTCAGAACTGGATGAAACTAACCCAAAATAAATAAGATAGAAGTCAAGGAGATTAAAAAAAATCTTATATAAGCTAGATGTGATAGATATCTGGAGTGAACTATACAGGGAGATAAAAGAAAATATGTTTTTCTCATGAGCACATGATACTTTTACAAAAATTGCCTATATATAATAGAATTTTATAATAAAAAGCAGAAGAGCAGAAATATCAAATATATCCTTTTGAGATCATAATATAATAAAATTATATTTAATAAGGGATCATAGAAGCAGAATAAAATTAATTTGAGATTAAATGATTAAATCTTGAAGAATGACTTGGTCAAAGAACAATTCATAGAAATAATAAATAATGTTATTAATGAACATGGTAATAATGAGACATCATACCAAAACGAATGGGATATAGCAAAAGCATTAGAGGAAAACATATCTCTAAATGCTTACATGAATTAGGTATACAATTTAAAAAATGATAAAAATGAAAAATTCATAATTAAATACTAAATTAGAAATATAAAAATTAAAGGTGAAGTTAATAAAACTAGATATGAGAAACCTGTCGAATTAATAAATAAAACAGTATTGGTTTTATGAAAAATTAGACAAACCATTGGTTAATATGATTGTAAAAGAGAAGAAAACCAAATCTAGCATCAAAAGTGAAAAAGGTGAACTTAACCACTAATGGAAATGAAATTAAAGCAATTATAAGGAATTTTTTCCCAATTATAAGCCAAAAATTGAATAATTTAAGTGAAATAGATGAATACTTACAAAAATACACTTTGTCTAGACTAACAGAAAAGGAAATATAATATTAAAATAAGTCTGTTTTAGAAAAAAAAAATTGAACAGACTCTATAAGTACTTCCTATGAAAAAACATCAGGATAAGATGGATCAACAAGTGAATTTTACCAAATATTTAAAGATAATCTAATTCCAATATTAAATAAATTATTTAGAACAATTGGTAAAGGAGTCTTGCCAAACTCCTTTTATGAAACAAATATGGTGCTGATACCTAAATCAGAAAAAGCAAAATCAGAGAAAGAAAATTATAGACCAATTTCATGAATGAATATAGTTGCAGAAATTCTAAATAAAATATTATCCAGGAGACAAAAATAATATATCACAAAGATTATATATTATGACTACACAGGATTTATACCACATATGCAAAGATGGTTTAATATAAGGAAAAGTATTAATGTAATTAATTATATTAAAAATCATATGATCATATCAATAGATGAAACCGCTTTTGGCAAAATAAAATACTCATTCCTATTCAAAATGCCTGAAAGCATAGTTATATATGGATTTTCCTTAGACTAATAAGAAGCATATACTTAAAATAATCAGCAAACATTATCTGTAATGGGAATAAGTTAGAACCCTTCCTTATAAGATCATGAGTTAAAGAAAGATGCCCATTATCACCAATATTATTTAATTTTGTACTAGGAATGCCAGCAATAGTATTGTTAGAGAAGGAAAAAAGTAGGTATCAGAATGGGCAAAGATCTAATAAAACTATACTTTTCACAGATAATATGGTGATTTCTCTCTCTATATGTACATATGTCTTATATGCAAAATCTTGAGCTTTAACTAAAATTAATTGAAACTATAAATAATTTTAGCAACATATCAGGATATTAAACTCCACAGAAATCATCAACAATGTCTTGCAAGAAGACATAGTAAGAGATAACCCATTTAAATTAACCATCAATAGAATAAAATACTTAGGAGTATATCTTCCAAAACAAATCCAAAAACTATATAAGTATAATTATAAAACACTTTTTATACAAATAAAGTCAGATATAAATAAATGAAAAAATATAATTTTTATTGGATGGGTAGAACTGGCATAATTAAAATGACATTCATACCTAAACTAATCTATTTATTCAATACCATCCCAATTAAATTACCAAAGATAATTTTATTGAACAAAAATTTTATTTGGAAAAACAAAAGTCAAGAACATCAAAGGAAATTTAAAAAACGAATGTTTAGTAGTACCAGATTTCAAAATACATCATAAAATAGTACAAAACTATCTGATGCTGGCTAAAAAATAGAAAAGTAGATTGGTGGAACTGAAAATACATAGAACAAACAATTGTAAAAAGATTATATTAACCTTGTGTTTAACAAAGGTAAAAATCCAAATTTTTGGAATAATTTTTCACCATCTGGAAAAAAAGTATTGGAAATGCTGGAAAGAGTTTGGCAAAAACTAGATATAGACAGATATTTTACACCACTCACCAAGATAAGATCAAAATGATTGAGTTATAAAGAGAAATATTACAAAAAATTAGAACAACAGAGAGTATATCACCAAATTTATAGATAGAAGAATTTGTGAATAAATGTGAGATAAAAAGCATGTGAAATGTGAGATGTAAAATGGATAATTTTGAATACATTAAATTGAAAGTTTTTTGTACAAATAAAATGAATGTAACCAAGATTAGAAGGAAAGCAATGAGTTGGAAAAATGTTTTATATACATTTTCTCAGAGGTGTCATTATTAAAATATATAGAGAACTTTGTCAAATATGTAAGAATATGAGCCATTTCCCCAATGGTTAAATATAAATAAAATAAATGATTAAAAGATATGAATAGACATTTTTGGATGAAGAAACTAAAGTTATTTAACTATATGAAAGAATGCTCTAAATCATTATTGATTAGAGAAATGCAAATCAAAAGAACTCTGACATATCTCAAACATAGCAGATTGTCTAAAGGGATAAAAGGGCAAAATGACAAGTGTTGGAGGGAATCTGAAAAAAAACCCAGAGAAACTAATACATTGTTGGTGGAACTGGGAACTGATCTAGTCATTTTAGAAAGCAATCTGGAATTATTTTCAAGGAGTTATTAAACTTTGTATATCTTTCAACCTAGCAATAGCATCTTTAGGTTTATTTCCTAAGGTGATCAAGGAAAAATGAAAAGATGTATGTTCTAAAATATTTGTAGCTGCTCTTTTTATGGTGGCTAGGAATTGGAAACTGAAGGGATGTCCATCACTTTTGGGGAATGACTGAACTAGCTGTAGTATATGACTGTAATAGAATACTATTGAGCCATAAGAAATGACAAACAGGACAACTATAAAAAAAATCCTGGAAAGACTTATATGAACTAATGTAAAGTGAGGTAAGTAGAACCAGGAGACGATTGTACACATTAATAGCAATAACGTAAGATGATCAACTGTGAATGACTTTATTATTATCAACAATGCAAGAATCTAAGGCAACTCTAAGAAACTCATGACAAAAAAGGACTCTCCACTACCATAGAAAAAACTGATGGAGTCTGAATGCAGATTGATGCATTTTTCACTTTATTTCCTCCATGAGTTTTTTCTTATATAAATGATATGTGTTTTCTTTCACAACATGTCAAACATGGAAGTATACATTGCATAATAGCACATGCACAATCTGTCTCATATTACCTGCCATCTCAGGGAAGGGGAGGGAAGGGAGAGAATATGGATCACAGAATGTTGTAAGATGATTTACATGGAAGCTGGAAAAGAATATATAATAAAAATCAAAATCATATAAATATAAATGTAGCATTTATATGTTTTGGATATTATTGCTATAATTCAAGTCAGTTAAATATTAAGCACATACTATACAATTTATTTAACTGTGGCACATGTTTCTTAAACAAATATGTTTAAATCAGAGACAAAGACAAACTGGGATAGTAACCCTGCCTTTTATATTCTGGTTAATTTGGTACAATAAACATATAACTTTGGGGTTTTCTCGGCAAAGATATTAGAGTGGTTTGTCATTTCCTTCTTGAGCTCATTTTACAGATGAAGAAACTGAGGGAAACAGATTTAAGTGACTTGCCTAGGATCACACTGCTTGGAAATGTCTGAGCCAAATATGAACTCAGATAGTCTTGACTCTAAGCCCATTGCTCTGTCCACTGTGCCACCTAACTGCCCATGTAAAAGTAAGTACTTGTTATAAAAGTATCTGCCTGTGTTAAGAATGAATCTTGCTATTTTAAATAGCTGTTATTTCCCTCAAAGACACCTGAAAAAGGTAAGCTCCTTGAGGACAGAAATCACTTTTCACTTGATTTTTGCATCCCCAATACCTGGCTCATGCCTATTGAATTGAGCCAACCACATAACAGGTTTGAGGGATTAAAGGATGGCATTCTGAGTGCTGTAGTAGCAAGCGTGAATTATTGTAAGAACAAAAGGAAAACAACCACGATACTGGGGAGAGCTTTATGGAAGATTTATGGAATGTGTGGGCAACAATTGCCCAGAATGAGAAAGCAATTGTAATTTGCACCAGAGGATAAAATATCCACTTTAGCCTTCATGTCAATGAGATATTCCTTGAAGAACCAAAGACCAGTGGGTCTAGTGCTGGGGATACTGATAAAGCAAGGCAGAGATTCTGCTATTTCCATTTATTAAATGTTGAATTGAATTTAGGTACATGAAAATGACCTTCTTTCTGTTCCTCACACAATACTTAGTTTAACACCTTCTTCTCTGTATATTGGACATGCCACATTCTCGAAATGAGCTTCCTCCTTTCCGCTCTCTACCTCTTAGAGTCCTTCTCTTTCTTTTAAATGCCACTCAAGCACCATCATCTGCATGAAGTTTCTCCTGATCCCCTCTTCCCCAAATTTCTAGTACTCTTGATCCTAAAATATCTTGCATTTATATTGTGTTTGCATATATATATATGTATATAGTACTGAAGGATTAAAATCCTTCAGCATTTGTTTCTCTTTGTCACACAATAAATGCAAAAATATTTATTCACTTTATATTGTATACATCTATATATGTGTCTGCCCCCTTTCCCCCAATCTGTTATAATGTAATCTACTTTCGAGTAGGAATTGTGTCATTCTTTATACTTGTAGAGCTGACATTTGATAAAGTGACCTCCATTTCTATCTGGCCCCTTTGACTTGTTGAAGCACTTGTACATTCATATGTAGACAAAGACCCCTTCCAACAAATCTCTCCTAAAGAATCCGAGCAGATCTATGAAGTATCTGGTAGGTCAATGAAAACATAATGACTGCTTAGAAAAAAGCTTTAACTATAGCTTCTTCAGAGGATAAACTGCTTAAAAAACCCAAAACAAAGCACGATGACCTTCACAGATGCAGAGACACTTTATGACTCAATGCCATTTGAATTCTTTTTGATTTTTCACTGATCTTCCAAATTCATCATTGTTTGAATTTCGAATCTTAATGCAAATATAAGCCAGAAACAGAAGTTTCTAAATTCCTTTATAATAGGCATCTTTCATTTATAGTTACTCTGATTCGTACTGTTTACCCCTGGAGACATGATAACCATCATTATCTTCTTTTTGACTTGTGAGGAAATAAAAGGAGCACTATGGCTGCCCTGGAAACACATATCACATGGTTTTGGTTGGATACAACCCAGAGCTCTCAAAGTAAAATTACAAGGGGGTAGGGAAAATAAAGACTAATACTCCAGGGTTCCTCTGCTTATTCACTCCACGATTGTACAAATGTAACAGGTTGCCAGCTGGGTTGTCTTGGGGATAGATTTCCTACTTTCCTCTTTCTCCTTACTACACAGAGTTCTCGAGATTTCTTTTTAAGTTCTCAGCATGACTATATGGCGACATTTAGGGTTGCTCATTAATTTTCTACTGGTTTCCTGCTTTGAAAGCTGTGATGGATAGAAATAGAGACTGCCTATTCTACAGCTTCATGTCACATAGCGATTAGAAGAATGAATTCAAAAGTATGTTGTTTTGGCATAGTTAAGAGTAATTTAGAGTACTGAAAATCTGACATGATTTTGAAAAAATCAAATAAAATATTCAAGCCCACAAGTAGTGTACTGCAGCAACTGGAGAAGCCTAAGGGACACCAGAATCTTTTAGCTGTGACAGCCACTGTTGTAGCCTTGGCTGTGACCTCTTTACACCTTGTTTTATCTGTCTATAAAATAAACTTGATAGCATGCATTGGACAGTTCCATGAGTCTATACTTGAATTCATGAAAGAACATTTAGAGAGTGTTCTTTCTGGACTGGTCACCAATTATCTGCCACTTTGTAGCTTTATCCCTCTAGGCTTTTGTTTCCATATTTGTAAAATGAAGGGGTTGGGCTTTATGTTCTCTAAGTTGCCTCTCTGCTTGAAATCCCATGATTCTTTGTCTAAAGAAAGCCATATTTTAATGAAATTCCCTTGTGATTACTACTTTCTTTTTTGGATCTAAAATTATAGTTGAGAAAGAAAATGCAGTCTTTTCAAGAAAGTCTTTTAAGGACTGATTTGTGTGTTATGAAGTGCTTTTTAATTTAGTTCTATGACCTCATAAAAGGTCATAATGCAGGGAGATTGAAAATTATAATAGATTTGTTTGATGGGATTTTTAGCACCTGACTCTATCCATTGTGCCATCTAGATACCCTAGAAATGAGGCTAAAACTTCTGACTTACAAATTCACTGCTTTTTCTAGCTTCTATAAGAAAATATAGTGATATTTCACTTTTACATAAAAGACATGTTTTTGACTGTTTTTTTAATATTGTACTTTCTCTTAATTTAGCTGATCCCTGAGAATGGGACAGAGTTGTACCTAAATTTGGTAGTTCCCTCAGACTCTATCACAATGCTTTGTATACAATAAGCACTTAATATATGTTGGTTGATGAAGTTTATTAGAAAATCAAACAAGAGAAAATTGAACTTTTAAAATGTATTGGGTAGATCACTATTTCATGAAAAGCCAGTTGATTATTTTAGTAGATTGTCTTCAAGTGTTGCTGTAATTGTCCCCAGTAATGTGGACCTTTTGCCATCACATTAAAATTTTTCAAGCATTTTAAGAAGAAAATTGCTCCATGTAGTATAGTCCCTTGGGATGAAGGTTTATTGCCATTTTGTATTGAGTTAGAAGTTATTAGAAGTTCCTCTGTCTTTGGGTTAGAGGTTCCAGGGTCTTCACTGTGCTATAGGTAATCACAGAGGTTAACTCTAATGACTTAAGCCCTCACTTGCTTCCTGAAAGGTTAGGGTATAACTAATTCTTTCGAATTCAAAAAAATTGTTATTTTTTATTTTATTTTATTTACTTTTGAACTTTGGAGTACAAAAATTTATATTAAAAAAACTCATGGCAATTGGAGTCTCAGTCTTAGAGTCCTCCACTCTCAAGAGCAAGAAGGCTTTGGGGTGGCTTGTAGCAGTGCTTCAAGGAAATCAACAGAGCCTGTAGTAGAATCAATCACTCAGAAAAAGGTGAGATAGAAGCCATAAGTAGATGTTGTAAATGTCCATACAGAGTTCATTCAGTTTAAGGATTAGAGTAGAGATGAGAGCAGAAGTTGTAGAGGTGTGCAGTCCTAGTAGGGATTTTGAGACTGCGGATTCAATCCAGAACCCAGCATAGTTAATAGATTACAAAGGAACACTGTAAATGTTAGTGAAATGATGCTTTGTCTCCTGGGACTTTCTTGCTCCAAAGGACATTCTTATTTTTGGCAGAGCTATAACCTAGTTATGCTCTTCTCCTATTAGCATTGTTAGGGAATAAAAAAATTATCCCAATTTGTTTAATACTATTACAAAAGATTCTGCTGTTATAGTGGGTAGATTCAATTTTCAACATTGCAGTAAAAGTTGTAATAAAAAAAGTCAAATACAATCTTGTGAGTGATAGACTAATAGAATGCCACATGAGTGAACTATAATTTGTTTCTGTCAAGGAAAAAGTCCATTGATGAAAGTCATTAAGGTTTCTTTGGCAGATTTGAATTTGCAGACCTAGTGGCTTAATATGTGCAACAATGGACTATACAATAATTTAAATGGACGTAATCAGTCATTCCAACTGCTGATATCTGCTTTAAACCACCGTGGGTACTAGGAAAGATATATGTTCTCAAATAAAAGAAAATTCTAAATATATTTCTTTGTTAAACTTACACAATTGAAAGGAGATGAAATCTGGGACATTGAATAATAGCATGTGGCAGTTTGGAACTTTTCCATTAAGAAGAAAAAAACCCACCACAAGAACAATAAAAAAATGCAAAGCATTGACAAACAAAGGCAGAGGTACATCCTTATAGAATTAGAAATGTGCTATTGTGCGATGTGAGACAGCCAGATGGTACAGTGGATAGAATGGGGGCCTAGAGTCAGGAAGATGCATCTTCATGAGTTCAAATCTGGCCTTAGATTATTACTAGCTGTGTAATACTGAGCAAATCACTTCACCCCATTTGCCTCAGTTTTCTCATCTTTAAAATGAGCTGGAGAAGGAAATGACAAACAACTCCAGAATCTTGGTCAAAAGAACCCCAAATAATGTCACAAAGGGTCAGACGTAGCTGAACAACAAAATAGTAGAACGAGGGCTTGATGTTAAGGCAGAAAGCTAGGTTTTGAATCCCAGTTCTGTGGGACCTTGGGAAAATCATTCTACTTCAGTGTCCCATCTGTACAATGAAAAGCTTGTGCAAGGATACTTAAAATCCATCTGTCTTGATCAATGACACATATAAAACCCAATGGAATTGCACGTTGGCTATGGGAAGGGGTATGGAGAGGGGAGGAAAAGAGCATGAATCATGTAACCATGGAAAAATATCCTAAATTAATTAATTAAATAAAATTTTCAAAGATAAAAAATTAAATAAAATCCATCTCAACTCCAAATTTTATGATTCCATGTATTCAGAATGAATTCCCTAATTTTTATTATGGAACATCATTCATATTCCTTCATTCAGCTATATCGAATACCTGTCAACATACAAGCATTGTTCTAATCTCTGTGGAGACATAGAGATAAATAAGCCATATCTCTTCCCTTTAAGGATTTATAGTCTAAAAGGATGAGGTTTATCTTAATAACAATCGCATAAAATAGATATTGTGAATTCAAAGAAGAGATAAAATAAAGCCATAGAATCCCTTTCAGTTGATTAGTTGGAGATACCAATTCTATGTGGATATTTATCAGAAGAAAACTTCATGCAAAATTTCCAATCCGGAAAATACTATGGGAGGGACATAAATTTTACCATTTCCCTTGACTATCAAGAAAACAGTCAAGTCAAGAACTTGAGTTCTCTGTATTAAGTTCTCTTCCTGTTCTATACTACCTGGTGATCTCATTTGCTCTCACAGATTTAATTCCTATCTCTGTGCTGACAGTTCTCAAATCTACCCATCTTGCTCTAACCTCTCTGCTGACCTCCAGTCTTACATCTCCAACTATTTTTCAGATATCTTGAATTGGATGTCCAGTAAACATTAAAAATCCCACATGACCCAAACTAAACTCATTATCTTTTCCCCAACACCTACCCCTTCCAAACTTCCCCATTACTGGTAAGGGCTATAATAATAATGAGAGCACAAATCCCATCCTTACAGGGCACTACCATCTTTCCAGGTCCCCAGAGACCCAGGTCCCTATTTGTCATCCTTAGCTCCTCATTACCGTGATCCTACATACCCAATTGTTGCTAAGGTTAGTTTAACTTCACCTTTATAATATCTCTCAAATATGCTCCCTTCTTTCCTCTGATACTACCATTACTCTCGTAGATCCTTATCACCTTATGCCTGGACTGCTCCCATAGCCTTCTAACTGGTCCCCATGCCAAAAGTCTTTCCCTATTTAATCCATCTTCCTTTCAGTCACCGAAGAGATTTTCCTAAGCACTCATCAAACCATATTGCTTCCATACTCAATAAACTTGAGTGGTTCCTGTCATCTTCAGAATCAAATGCAACATCCCTTGTTTAACAAAGTCCTTGATAACCTTACCAGTCTTCTTATACTTTGTCCCCCACTCCTCCAACATACTCTTCTTCCATTAGGTGACACTGGTTTCCATTCTATTTCAGGAGCAAGATAGATGCTCCATGTCTCAGCTCCATGCATTTTCATTGGGTATTCCTTATGCCTAGAATGCTCTCCTTCCTCACCTCTCTGTCCTGTCTTCCCTGACTTCTTTCAAGTTCCAGCTAAAATCTCATCATCTATAGAAAGCCTTTCCCAATACTTCTTAATTCTAGTGCCTTCCTTCTGCTGATTATTTCCCATTTATTCTATATATAGTCTGTTTGTAAATATCTTTGCTCATTGTCTCCCCTGTTAGATTTTGAGTTCCTCAAAGTCAGGCACTGTCTTTTGCTTTTCAACATATCTCTAGCACTTAATATGACTGACACATAGTGCTTAATAAATGGTTGTTGACTGACTGATTCTTACATCTGTTCATGTTCTGCCTTCCAGATTATCCACATGGGTAAAGAGTTTAAGGTTAAAATTAATAAACCAATGAGGGGATATAATTTGTAATTTTCCCATAAGATGGTGCTATACTCAAACCATCAACCCAGTGGTTCTGTCACTTTCTCTTTGACACTCAAATTTTGCTATGTACATTCACAAGCTGTCTACCCTGCCTATCAGAGTGGTTTCAAAAATGTTGGCTAAGAAAAAACTCCAGCTAATTGAGTTTTGAATTTTAGTCCAGAAGTTCATCATGCAATATCAATATCAATTACAAAATAAGAATATATGTTGTTCTAGAGTGCTTATTTCTTCATTTGGGAAATTACCTAGCTCAGTCTCAGTCTTTCACTTTTATGTCATATAGGTAACCAATTTTCTGTACTAACATGGTTTATTAGATGTAACAAAAAAATCAAGGAACACTGTTTCCTCCTTGAAGAATGATTTTCCTAATTGTCTCCCTAAATTATATTCTATATCTCCCTTCTATTATCATGTTCTCACAAGGAATTGTTTTAAATCACTACTTTTCTTACCTCCTCTGCCATACTCTCAATCTTTACCTCCCCCCCCCCCCAAAATTAAGGTCATGAGTAATATCAAGGGAAAGAATTGAGTGTCTGGAAACTTTATGAGCAAGGTAGAAACCAGGAAAGAAAAAAGAAAAGCCTGACAGGAATCACAACAATGATGATCCTCATCTTGCTTTAATCCCATCAATCACTTGTATCTCTTACCTTAGAATAGGTTTATGACTCTTTGGGCTGACGGAGTAGTTTCCATCACTCATTGTATAAATGGTGTGCCAGCCATCTAGGAACGTAGGGACCACAACAACCTTTGTCTATCATTTGCATGGTTTCTCTATAGTTCTCTGTCTTTCCTTCTTCTGCTGAGTCATAAAGGAAGAATAACTGACATTCAGTTTCTGTGAATCTCATGTCACTGTGGCTACTATGGTCCAATAGACCAATACCCAAGTCAGTTACCTCTACACATGATTTTTCCTAGCAGTTACCAAATATCCCAAGTTCCTACATAGTAATAGAAAATCATATTACAATGTGTGAAAATACAGTATCCCCTTATAGTTTTTATCTTCTGATTATTTTGATAGCTTATATTCTGTACAATGTCAATGGTGAAAATGAGGGGAAAACATGGCAATAGTCAGAAGTTCCTAGTTCTTCTTCTGTTCCCAAACTGTGATCATCCTCAGCTCTGGAGCATATAATAAGGGTGATAAGAGGTTACAGAATAAGAACAGATCATATTCTAAATGTTGTAGGTTGTGTTTCCAGGCTGCTTATTCAAAAGATACAGAATTGATTAGTCCAAAAAGGGAGAAGCATTGAATAGTAAAAATATATCCTTACCTCAGGACTCTTAAGAACTACTAACAGGAAGCAATGACCTAGTACATTTGGCTAAAGATCAACAGAAGAATAAAAAGGAGTAATATTGTTATGGTTGTGGTTGTTTAGTCTTTGTAGTCATTCTCATGCTCTAGAGCAACTAGGTAGGACAGTGGATAGAGTGCTGTGCCTAGAATCAGAAAGACTTATCTTCCTGAGTTCAAATCCAATCTCAGATACTTACTAGCTATGTGATCCTGAATAAGTCACTTAATTCTCTCTGGCTCAGTTTCCTCATCTGTAAAATAAGCTGGAGAAGGAAGTGGCAAACCATTCCTGTATCTTTGTTTTTTTTTTAAATTTAAATTTATTTTTCATCAATTAAGAGTATTTTCCCATGGTTATATGATTTATGATTTCCACCCTCCTCTTCCTTCCCCCTCTTCATGGAGCTGACAAGCAATTCCACTGGGTTAAACATGTATCATTGTTTAAAACCCATTTCCATGTTATTCATATTTGCAATAGAGTAGTCTTTTGAAGCTAAAAACCTAATCATATCTCCATCGAACAAAATGATGGATCATATGTTGTTGTTTTTTTTTTTTTTGCATTTCTACTCCCACAGTTCTTTCTCTGGATGTGGATTGTGTTCCTTCTCATAAGTTTCTCAGTATTGTCCTGGGTCATTGCATTGCTGCTGGCAGAAAAGTCTGTGACATTCAATTGTGCCTCAGGGTATCAATTTTTATGTTTAATGATCTCCTGGTTCTGCTCCTTTCACTCTTCATCAATTCCTGGAGGTCTTTCCAGTTCACATAGACTTCCTCCAGTTCATCATTCCTTTCAGCACAACAGTATTCCATCAATATCAGATACCACAATTTGTTCAGCCATTCCCTAATAGATGGACACCCACTTATTTTCCAAGTTTTTGCTGCCACAAAGGGTGTGACTATTGTGAAGATGGGATTAATTCTCCTCTATTTATTCTTTGGATTTTAGCCACCAGGAATGTATACACCCCCACCTAATCCTTAAGTGTGGGGGGAGATCTATGACTCATGTGCATTATCAAGTAACAAATCAAAAATGACTGACTCCTCCCTGGGCAGTCTAAAGCAAAGTTAAAGCTGCCATTGGTCCATGTAAAAGTGGAAAGGAGGCACAGGAAGTGATGCAAAGAATTGACTTTAAAATGGTGTTAACTTCCTATAACAAGTTATTTTTCCCTTTGAACTTGGCCTTGGAGAACTCTGGATTGGGACCTTAGAATGCTTTCCTTTGGACTGCCATGTGAGTAAGTGAAAAAAACTGACTCCCTTTCCTGGCTTTTCTGGAAGGACTAGCCTCCAGAGAGGACCCTCTTCTTAGAGGAGGCTTTGTGGCTAGAACTCTTGTTTAATTTACCTCTGGGCCCTCCTTTGCTGAGGCCTCTGAAGACCTGCCTGGACTTCAGGCTGGAGTAATTATCTTTCTCTCTCATTTTCCTTACTTTTGCTCTTTCTAATTTGTAAATAAACTACCATAAAAGTCATTCTGACTTGAGTAATCAATTTTGGTGACCACACTCATATATTCAGTTCAGTCCTTTAATTTTAACCTTTACACTATAAATATTTTTGTACAAATATTTTTCCTTCTTATCTCTTTGGGGTACAAACCCAGCAGTGGTAAGGCAGTCTTTTAAAGCCCTTTGGGCATAATTCCAAATTGCTTTCCAGAATGGTTGGATCAATTCACAACTCCACCAGCAGTGTATTAGTGTCCCAATTTTGTCACCTAACTCCAACATTTATTACTTTCCTTTGTTGCCATATTGGCCAGTTTGCTAGATGTGAGGTGGTACTTTAGTGTTGTTTTGATTTTCATTTCTCTAATCAGGAAGGCTTTATAACACTTTCCAGTATCTTTGCTTTTAAAAGAATATATACACATAAGTTAATCTATGAGAAACCAGTAGGTGTTTTGGGCAACTGCCCCTCACAGATTAAACTCACAAAGAAGGATAGTGTATCAGAGCCTGAGTAAATCTGATAACCCTTTAGCTAAAGGAATGACACTTGGAAATACTGGTCTCTGTCACAAACCAGGGAATAACACAAAGATTAACTACTATGCTCTGGGTTCTTTGAGGTGAGAGGAAACAAACAGAAAGGAAAACAAAATAGTTTAATGTATAAAAAGGTTAAGGAGAGTGGGAGAGTCATTTCTATAACCAGGATTAGCTAACTAACAAGAAATGGAGTCCTAAAAGAGTTTCTCTAACCCAACTTCAGTCAGGCTGACAGCCTTGACTGAGAACTAGAGGGAGAGAGCTAGGTATTGGGATTTCTCACAAATGGTCCAGGTTGCTTCCTTGATGACTTCAGGATACCAAGAACCAGGTACAGCCAATAATCCAAGAGATACCAGGTAGGGAAAAATGCCTGCAAACTGTCCACCAGAAAACAGATACTATCCACTACCAAGGGTTGTCTTGAGAGATGTTGTTTTCAAGCTTCTCCAATCCTAATGATCCCAAGCTTATGGAGTCACTGCTGGCTGGACTTCTGCTCCAAACCCTCTCTCCAAACTCACACCAGCAATGACAGTTTCACTCCAATACAGAATGCTCAAAGCTGACAGCCAAGCTCCTATAAATTTCTATTCTATTCCCTAAATTACTTCATTACATTGCCAAGAAAACTCCAAATGGAGACATGAAGAGTCAAACATGACTGAAAAATGAGTGAACAACATTGTTAGGGAGCAGACAAAAGACCACTTAAACAGGAAAAACAAACAGATGAGGTTGGAATATATCCCATAATGGAATGATGATATTTCAGTAATGGGGCACTTCAATTATTTAGAAGTCTTCTGGCTCTCTCTGTCTCTCTCTGTCTCTGCCTCTCTGTCAAAGGAAAAGAAGCTAAGATATTCTTGCTTTGCCTTAATAAGGATAGCATTTCTTTCCAAAAAGAAGTAAGAAGGGGGAGCTGCTGTTCTGGATCTAATTATTCCTAAAGAGGAGGAACTAGTTGTAGGAGAGGAGCTGATGTGTTTCATATGGGGAAGTGACCATTCCACTTTAGAATTCACAATTTAGGAGGAAAGGAAACATGAATAATTTGATGGGCTCTTTAGATATTGGAGATCACGTTAAAAAAGGATCAGAAAAAAGTTAGTTAGAATCCCGTGTTCTAACATTCTGTCATTCAAGAGGGACAGGGAGTTTTCAAGAATAAAATTCAATTGATAGATTCAAAACAATTCCACTGAATAAGCAAAATGAATGTCATCTAGGATCTAGTATAATTACATAGAGAACTCGGTCAACCAACTTAATGTTTAAAAAGATGTGTAGAAGAGGAATAGTTGATAGGTGGCATAATGGGTAGAGTGCTGAATTGGAATCAGGAAGAAATAAGTATAAATTTCACTTAACATAGTTACTTTCTGGGTGATCCCACTGGATAAGTTACATCTCTTAGGATCAATTTCCCCATTTGTAAAATTTTCAGTCATTTCTGACTCTTTGTGACTCTATTTGTGGTTTTCCTGGCAGAGATACTAGAGTAGTTTGTCCTTCTCTAGCTCATGGAAACTGAGGGAAGCAGAGGTCTGTGGCTGTATTTGAACTCAGATTTTCCTGTTTCCAAGTCAGGAGCTCTATTCAGTATATCACTTAGCTACTCTGTAAAATGAAAATAATAATAGCACCTACCAAATAGACCCTACCTCACAGAATTATTGTGAGGTTAAGTGAGATTATATATATATTAAGTGCTGTTCTCATCTTAAAGTACTATATAAATGTTAGCTATTAACCTAGTAGTGAAGAATAGAAAGTGGGAGATCAAGTGTGACATAGTCCTTCAAGAATAATGCCAGGAGCTCTAAAGCTCAGAATGAGCTAAAGGGGAATGGGGTGGTGGGAGGAGGAGTGGAAGGAAAATTTTTCTTTAGATATGTTGGAAAAAAGGAACAAATCAAAGAAAGAATGGAACTATTGGTAGAGTTAGGTGAATGCATGATTGCATGATAGTGGAGAAAAGGGAAGACTATGAATATATATATATATATATATATATATATATATATATATATATATATATATATATATATATATATATATTGCTTCTGCTTTCTCTGTCCAAGAGAATGATTCTTGGATGACAAAGGGTAGATTTTCTGGTTTGTAAGGACCCAAGAAAAATAAGAAGATATTTTAAGAAAGGACCTGGGGGAATTGCTTCTCTAATTCAAAGTCACATGGCTCAAATTAATTCTTTTTCTGGGATCCGGACCCAGATCTTCTAATTCCAAATCCTCTATTCTTTCTACTAACTCACCTTGAAGCATGGAGAGACATGAACAGAGGCATGGAACTTTTTTTCCCCTTTACATATAAACTTCTAGAAACCAAATGAAATTCTTTTCTAAAGTTACAAAAGCTTCTCACACTCTAATAATCTTTTTTCAGTTTTCACCATCCTTGATCTCTTTATAACTTTTGATACCATTGATCACTCTCTCTTCCTAGAGATTTACTCCTTCCTCTTCCTCTATGGCACTTCTCTCTCCTGTCTCTCCTAATTGTGTAATTTTTTTCCCCTAAGCTCCTTTGTGGGTTCATCATTCACTGCCTAGGTATTGGTATTCCTCAAGACCTTTTCTAAATCTACTTATCTTGATATCTACACATTCTTCTTGGTGATCTTGCCAGCTTACTTAGGTTCAGTTATCATCTTTATGGAGTATACTTCCAAATACCTAGCTATGCAATTCTAATTTCTCTTTTGAATTTAAATACTGAATTATTAGCTTAAGGAAGCTAGGTGGCATAGTAGATAGGGCACTGGACCTGGAGTCAGGAAGACATGAGTTCACATTTGACTCAGACATTTACTAGCTGTGTCACCCCTAGGCAAGTCATGTAACTGTTTGCCTTGGTTTCCTTATCTGTAAAATGAGCTGGAGAAGGAAATGGCAAAACACTCCAGTATCTTTGCTAAGAAATGCCCCCTAAAAAAGTGTCATCAAGAGTCAGACACAACTGAAAATGACTAAACAATAACAATTATTAATTACTGGCTGGATATTTCCATTTGAATGTTCTTTCAATGTCTCCAAAATAGGACCCATCACCTTTCCCCTAGCTTAAACTTTCACTTTTTCCAAACTGTCATGTTCCTGTCAAGGATTATTATTATTATTATTATTGAAATGACCCATATTAATAGCCTTGTAATCATCCTGAACTCTTAGCTCTCTTTCACCACTTCCATCTATCCATTTTCAATTATCTCTCGCTTTCTTCACTACTACCTTCATATCAGAATACTCCACAACCCAATCCTAGTCACCTATTCATTAAGTTTCTCAAAATTCCTCTTTAACATATCTAATACCATGATTCTTGGGATTGTTGTGCTTTCCAAAGCAGGGTTACAAGTTCGCATCTTCCAATTATATTCTTGTCTCATCACTCACATAATCATGCCCAAGCTCAATGTCATATTACTTTTTTGATTATACAACTAATAATTTTTTATTTTTAAATTTTTTCAATTACATGTAGAAAGATTTCAACATTGTTTTCTGAAGTTTTGTGAGTTGGATTCTCTCCCAGCTTCTCTCTGTCTTCTAAGTATAAGTATAGATTTAGGTTATATCAGGGCTTTCATGCAGTACATATGACTGAAGACACATATCACATATACAAAAAAAATTCATGAAGGAAATGAAGTGAATGATGGTGTGCATTGATCTGCAATAAGATTCCAACAATTCCTGCTTTGGCTATGGATGGTATTTAAAATTTTTTTATCATGAATCCCTTGGAGTAATCTTGGAAACTTGTTTTGCTTATAATAGTTTAATCCTTCACAACTGATCATCATATAATATTTCTGTCACTGTATACACTGTTCACCTGGTTCTGCTTACTTTACTTTGAAGCAGTTCATATAAATCTTTCAGGTTTTTCTGAAATCATCTTTTTTGTTATTTCTTTTGAACTATAATTTTCACTTGACTGGTTTCTATCTTTCAGACTCTCCCTTTTCCAATCTATCCTCTACTATTTTTTTTCCTCTGTATTTTGGTTACCTCAAAATCCCCAAGTATCTTCCTCTCTTTCTTCTTTCCTCAGATCAGAGAAGCCATTACTTGATAAAAAATGTACTTATAAATGATGTCTTTTGTATTTCTAATGACAAATTCTTTCTCTGGAGGTAGACATTTACAAGTTATTCTTTAAACATTAGTTATGTAGCCATATATAATGTTCTCTTGGTTTTATTTGTTTAGATTTTCATAATTTCATGTAGGTCTTTCCATTAAAAAACCCTTACCTTCTGTCTTAGAATCAATATTAAGTATTATTTGCAAGGCAAAAGGGTGCCTGTGAACTTTTTATAAGTGAATGGATTTTTAATAAACTTTAACAGTAAGATTATGCCCACTTTAAAATAGATTTTGCCAGGAGACTCTGGGTTCAAATCTGTCCTAATATTTTCTAGCTATATGATCCTAGGCAAGTCAAATAACCCCAGCTGTCTAGCCCTTACCACTCAGCTGCCTTGGAACCAAGAGAGAAGGGATGGGTTTAAGAGAAATAGATTTTGCTATTTGGATTACTTCACATTCTGAAAGTAAAAGAAAATAAAAATCATGTAGATGGTGCAGAGCAACATCATTTAGGGGATTTGGAATTAGAGTTATAATTTAGTAAAATATTTCTGACCCTCTCAGTAAAATAATCAGAATTCATTAAGATGCAGTGGAAAAAGTGCTGAACTTAAGAGTTTTAGAACCTGAGTTCCACCACTCTAATTTGACCTTGAGCAAATCACTTAACCTCTAGAGGCCCCATTTCCCTCAACTGTGAAATGAGGGGGTGGAATGGGCAACCTCTAAGATCCCTTTCAGCTCTCTAGAAAAATAACCCTTGCATTTCTAAAACAAAATAAAGGTATCTGAGATTTCCCAAAGAAACTCACTTTTTGATAATTGCTAAAGCAATGTAGTTACACTGGAGAGTTTTGTTTATCTCAGTAAATTTTGAAGAAACACTTTTTAAATCAGCCAGTGACCACTTTTGAAAAAGAAGTCTGAAATCATAAATGGGCACTTATGGAAAAGTACTCATTGATAATTACACATTTCATGCACACAAGACAGGATGCCACATATTTCTATTTGCCTTTTTAGGACTCATAATACTGTAATAACCCAGAAAAAGAGAAATTCATTTCTCTGGATGCACCCAGTTATATTTAATAATTTTATTCACAAATAGTCTAATGAAAAGTCCACTAAAGTTGGATGTTTTTCTAATGCTAACCTATTTATTTTTAATAAATGATTATTTTAGAAATCACAAGTCTAATATGTTACATGTGAGAGTTTATAATGGCAGGGAAATAGCAAGTTAAGGCTTTTTTGCCAAGGTAAATTTGGCCTCTGTGGGTTTGTGGGTTAGAAGAGCCAAGACAACAGAAGTAATCTGGAAAAAAGATATTAAACAAACTGTCTTAACAACAGTACTAAGAAAACAGTGAATGGGAATGGAAATAACTTACATTTCATGATTTCTGTGATTTCAAATTCTCAGTCCCAAAAAGTTAGTAATTTCTCCCCCAAAATTTATTTCCCCTTATCAGAACTACTTAAAAATGTATAGCTTTCAAGATTTTCTTTTCATTGCAAATGCCAATTTGTTCTCCTCCCCTAACATCCTGAAATGATTTTGGATGTAATTTGGCATTACCATATCATCTATCCCATGTTAGGGCACCATAGACTTCTTCTACTTTTCCTGTGAGTTTCTTCCTCTTGGAGAGTATTCTGAAAGAAATCCTGACGGGTTTGGAGTTCCAATCAACTGATCTCTTTTTTATTTATTTTTTGGTTTGATTTATCTAGATCTGATAGAGGAAGATTTAGGTCTCCCAGTAGTATAGTTTTACTATATATTTCCTCCTTGAGCTCTGCCAGTTTCTCCTTTAGAAATTTGGATACTATACCATTTGGTGCATACATGTTAAGTACTGTTATTTCCTCACTGTCTCTACTGCCTTTTATCAGGATGTAATTACCTTCCTTATCTCTTTTAATCAGATCTATTTTTACTTTGGATTGGTCAGATATCATAATTGCAAGTCCTGCCTTTTTCTTAGTTGAAGCCCAATAGATTCTGCTCCCGCCTTTAACCTTAATGCTATATATGTCCACTTGCCCCATGTGTGTTTCTTGTAGACAACATATGGTATGATTTTGGTTTCTAATCCACTCTGCTATTTGCTTCTGTTTTATGGGCAATTTCATCCCATTCACATTTAGAGTTATAATTATCAGCTGTGTATTCCCCAACATTTTGATATCCTCTCCTAGTTCTGCCCCTTCAACTGTAATGATTATAAAAAATATAGACTAGGAGTAAAAGGAGAAGTAATATTTTAATTGTGGCCATGTTGGTAAAATAAAGACTTGACTACGTGCCTGCTAAGATCTAATTCAAATACCCCGCCAGACCTTTCTCCCCATAGACCACGTGCCTGATCCCTTCTGTGCCAAAGAGGGCAGCTCACCTAAGTCACAGGAAACCAAGAGAGACAGTCTCAAGCCCAATCTCCCAATTTAAGCTATGTTTTACATTTGTTCATGTCAAGACCAGAAACCCATTGAATCATGGAAAATGTAGTTTCCAATCCCCCTAAATGTCCACAGGAAGTTTGTCATATATCTAAATATTTAAAGGCTCAAATGAGCCCCCCAAATTCCAAATAACACACTTCTTACACTATTTCCTTTTAAACCAGTGGTTTGTTTTAAATCAGTCCCCTTTATCCCCTATCTTAGTTTACTTCCCTTTCTACCCTCTCCTTTTTTGTTCCCCTCTTATTATTTTTAAGGCCCAATGAATTCCTTCCCCCTCACCCCCTCCCATTTTGAACTCCCCAACCCATTGCCCACCTTGGTTCATCCCTTCTGACTTTATCTGTAGGGTAAGATAGAATTTAGTATCCCAATGGATATAGCTACTCTTCTGTCTCAGGATTAATTCTGTTGAGAGTATGTTTTAAGTATTTCCTATTAATGCTCTCTTCTCCTTATAATAGTATTCATCCCTTCCCCTTCCCATGCCCTCTTTGTGTGGTACAGATTGTCCTATTTTTCTTATTCCTTCAAGTTTCTCTTGGTGCCATCTTCTATTTCCCTCCCTCTTTTCTTTCCGTATCATTTAAGACCATTTAGTACTCAAACCTCTCCCTATGAATAATTCTTCTAATTACTATAATAGTGAATACAATTTTTGAGAATTACACATAACATTTCTCCATATAGGAATACAAATAATTTGATCTTATTGAAACCCTTAAAGAAGCAAATTTTAAAATAAGAGTTTTCTTTCTATCCCCTCTCTTTCTCATTTATCTTTTCATGTTTCTCCTAATTTTTGTGGTTGGATATCAAACTTTCCACTTAGTACTGGTGTCTTCTTTACAAATACTTGGAAATCTTCTATCTTGTTGAAGGCTGTACTTTCCCCTGGAAGTATATAGTCAGTTTTGATGGGTAGATGATCCTTGCTTGTAGACTCAATTATCTTGCCTACCTGAATATCATATTCCAAGTTTTGCAGTCTTTTAGCATGGAGGCTGCCAGATCCTGTGTAATCCTGATTGGTATTCCTTGATATCTGAATTGTCTCTTTTTGGCTTCTTTTAAAATTTTTTCCTTAACTTGGAAACTCTTGAATTTGGCAATTATATTCCTGGGGGTTGACTTTTGAGGATTTAGTGTAGAGGGTGATCTATGGATCCTTTCAATATTTATTTTGCCCTCTTGTTGAAGAACATCAGGAAAGTTTTCTTGAATAATTTCTTGTAGTATAGTGTCCAAATTTATATTAATTTCTGATTTTTCAGGAAGACCAATGATTCTCAAATTGTTTCTTCTAGACCTGTTTTCTTGATCTGTCATTTTCTCAGTGAGATATTTCATGTTTCTTTCTATTTTGTCATTCTTTTGACTTTGCTTTATTAGTTCTTGCTGTTTTGCAAGATCATTGGCTTCTATTTGCCCAATTCTGATCTTTAGAGACTGGTTTTCTACTACAATCTTTTGATTTACCTTTTTGATTTGGCCTATCCTGTTTTTCATTGTTTCTTGCTGCTTAATTTGGGTCTCCAATTTGCTTAGCATTTTGTTTGGTTTTGGGCATCTTTCTCCAATTGGTAGTTTCTGTCTTTTAAACTGTTAATTTCTTTTGAGCTATTTCACACTTTTCTTGCCAAATCTCTTCCATCTTTTTCATGATCTCAGATTTGAACTCTTCAAGAGCTTGTGACCAATTTTCATTTTTTTGGGAAGGTTTGGAAATGTTTACTTGTTTGTCATCCTCTGCTGTCTGCTCTGTTGTCTGGATTTTTCTGTGTAAAAGTTATCAAGTGTTAATGCTTTCCTCTTGTTTTTCTCTTGGTTAGTTGTTGGGCATTGCTTGTCATTATTATGCCATTTTTTTCTTCTCAGAAGTCTGGGTGAGGTGGGCAGGCTCTCTGTAAGTGTTGATGGTAGGGTTGTGTGTATCTTGACTCCCCCCTTGTTAGCTTTCAGTCGACCAGTATAGCTAACACCTCACCCCCACCCACGGGGAAGACCTATGAGGGAATAAACTCAAAGAGGTTCCCAAACTGGCAAAGCTATAGTGGGGATTTTGAAGGAAGGTGTTGGGGTTCAATTGTGACCCTAATGGGTTGAATCCCACACTCAGAATCAGCCCTGTTGAGACAAGCCTCCCCTTCTGCATTCAAGTAGCTTTACCCTTCAATTTGGTCTTTGGAATTAGTCTTCCCCTCAGCCACCAGATCAGTCACCTCCCCACCTCAATGTAACTGCTTCAGACTCTAAGTATCAAACTATCAGGGGTTTATTAAAGGATAACTTAAATTTAGGGCACAGGGGAAAAAGGTATAGGGGAATGAAGGATGGAGGGAAAGGATGAACTTCACTATCAACAATGTCTTCTCCTCAAGAGAGTAGCACTGGACTTCTTCTGAGGCTTGGTCACAGTAGCTAAATCCCTCTTCCCTCTACAATCTTCTATCAAACATTTCTCAAATAATATGAGAAGGATGTAACAGGATAAGTTGATTCAAGCAGGATCAGGGAAAGGACCCCTCCCCTCATTCAAGCCTGCTCCCCCAGAAGTTTGGACTCTCTGGCCAAATTTGAGAGTTGTTCAATGATTTCTTTGTTGGTAAATGAAGATAGAAATCGATGCTAGTAGTTGTGATCTCCCAATAATCACTAATAAAAGTACAGAGGAGTCAGAATTACTCAGGATCCACCCCAAAACAAAGCTTCCCAACCAAAAAAGCAACCCTCTAGGGTCCCAGTCAAGTTAGGAGTGAAGTGACAGTTGAGAAAACTCCTCCTCCTCTGTGGCCCCTCCTTTCACATTCTGAACAGGCAACATTTCATTGGGCTGTTTCAGGGTCCATTCCAACTGCAGCTGCCTGCTCCTCTGTAAATTTCAGTCTACATTGCTACATAAGCCCAAGATCTGCATTCTTGAGGTTCCTGGGGTCTCAAGTCTAGCTGTTTTCAGGGTCAAGCCTCCTGGTGGTCCCCTTGATTGCTCCTCTGTCTGAGGCTCCTTTACAAGTCTCAGTGCACTGCTTCCACAGTCTGTCACCCCTTTTCTCTAGGTTTACACCCAAGGTCCATGCTCACAGTCCATGTTCTTTAGCTTCTTGGAGTCTTAAGTCCTGCTGCTCTCAGGAGCAAGCCCCTGGTGGTCCCAGTTAGCTGCCAAGAACTCAGTGAATGTCCCACGCTTGCTCTAACTCTTGTGCACTGCTTCTGGCAGTATAGGTGGGGTGGAGGAGTGTTGATCAGCTCATGTTTTAGCAAGAGCTGTTTCACCCCCTTATAGTGTGGTGTTACAAATAAAATTAATGTAGAAGGATATAGTTTAACATATTAGGGTTTTATTGTAATCCATATTAGTAATTAAGCCACGTGCCTGATAAGATCTAATTCAAATGCCCCGCAATGCTTTCCCCCTGGCTGCTTCCTAAGAAAGAGAGCATCCCAATCAAATTCTGAGTCTTTATACCTCTGTCTATGTAATCACACTTCCTGCCACCTGTATTATGTTAGAAGAATCATGGGAAATGTAGTTTTCAAGCCTCCTAAATGTCCACAGAAAGTTTATATCATGGATCTCAATATTAAGACCCCCAAATTTCCAATATCACAAACCTCCCTGAAGAGTGATGAGAGACTGGTCTCCTCAAATGCTCTTGTAAACATAACTAACTTTTAAATTACAGAAATTTGGGGATAAAAAGAAAAGAGGACAAAAACAATGATCCAAAGGTTGCTAGCAGCATTGACAAAGCACCAATTAGGGGCAGTCCTCTTCAGCATAAGAGTGTACATTCAAAACAAATGCATTCAACTCACCATAGTTCAATCAACTGTACCCCAGTGTTCATTTGGATCTTCATGATCCAGTGAAGGTTCTTCAGGCATCTTCATGGTGCCTTCTCCAAACAGGTTCATTGTCTGGATTCTGGGGAGATGGCAAATTTCTTATCCTAAAATTACTCTCAAAGAATTTAAACTTTTCATTATAGATTATGAAACATACATTCCCTTCTGAGGAGAATTTTGCATTCCCCCCTCTTCAAACTACACTGCCAGTCAGGTACCAAAGGTTGACTATCATCCTGGCTCGCCCATATCCCTGAGAGTGAAGGCAAATCAGACCAGGGAATGACAGACACTTCCCTTACATATAAATCTGGTCCTCTTTTCTCTCTTATAGAATGGCAACTTCCTGTAGTCTTGGCTGTCAATAGGTAAGTGCAATATTACTGCATTTTGTCATACAGACTAGTAGGATGGAAATTATATATTTTTGTTTATTCAGAAATTTTATATACATAGATTTTGATATTTTAATTCTGATTTTGATTTTTTCTTTCTCCCAAAGTTTAAATTTTTTTCTTCTATTTGCTTTTCTTTTTATGTTTTTGTTTTTTTCTTTTGAAACGACTCATACACTCCCATAAGTTAACCATGTATCCTGAGCTGATCTGAGTGTTTCTTTTTTAAACACCCTCTTCAGGGGGGGATTATATTTTTATAAAATCTAAGATTTAAATTTTTGTTCAAGAAAATTTTTCAGGAAAGAAGCTTGCTGACTCCTTAATCCAGAGAATGAACTGTTTGCAGAAAGATGCCTGAAGAATCTACATTACATCAAGAGATCCAGAATGAACTTTGGGGTACAATTGATTGAACTGATGGGGGTTGAACAGTTACTTTGAATGTACATTTTTATGCAAATAGGGGACTGCCCCCATTGGGCTTTTGTCAATGCACCTAGAAAAACATTGCTTTTTCTCTCTTTTTTTTTTTTTGCTTTCTCTCTCTTCCATTTCCCTCTTATCTCTAACTATTGTAGTTAGAAGACCTTTGTGGGTACAAGATGATATGTAAAGTGATCACTTGGGGTGACTAGTGTAGGATTAGGGAAACTGTAGGATGACAGGGGTCAGTGGCAATGAAGTCTCCCTAATCCCTGGTTTTTGGAGAAACACAAGAAGGCTTGACTGGATGGGATGGGCAGAAGCCTGTGGAGTACTCCTTCAACTCCCCCTTCCCTCTAAGCAGTTGCAAGTCAGTTAACTGTCTGGTAATGGAGGATAATCTGGCTTGATAACTTCTGGGCCAAGATGGTAAGTGGGGAAAGTCTAAACCTCCTTGTGGTGATAACTTTCTCGGTATTATTTACCCACAGGATAGAATAGGTGAAGCTTGATGTCTTAGAAGCTCACTGGCTCAGAGGTTAGGATCAACTTCAGAGCCACTAGTAAGAGGAACCTGGCTTATGGAGGATGTGAGTATTTCCCCAAATTATCTGTATCCAGACACAGTTCCTAGATGATAAGGGTTTAATCATATCTGGGAATAGGAAGGGGAGAAATGGCTTAGGATTGATAGGTAAGGGAAGCTATCTAAAATAGCTATGTCAAATAAGCAGCCCCTCCCCCCAAAGAGAAAATGTATCTTGAATGGCTGACCTCCTGTCTAAGCCCAAAACATTCTTCTTTCTAAACCTTGGTAGCTAAACTAAGGTAGACTATGGTTTTGCTTAAAGGTCTAACAAAGTAAAGCAGCTTTGGTTGTCAGCGACTGAATGACCCATCTCAGAGATATACAGATTGCCCCTCTGCTCAGATCCAAGAGCAAAGAAACAGCCCCTGCAAGAAGGGTGAACTGGCTATTTGTACCAGGACTCCAACTGCCTTTAACTGCCCCTCTCTTAGAATTCGGGGGGGGCACTGTGGAATTCTGTGATGTAGCTTGAACCCCTCTCTGCAGCTTGAACCCCTCTCAGCAATATGGATCCCACACTAGGCACCCAAGAATCATCAGGGGGGATTGTATAAATGGAATTGGCTCATTCATTTTTTAGACTCTAGCCACCAGAAATAATGTCACCCCACCCAACTTAGAATTAAGTGGGGATGGGGGGGGCAGCTGGGTAGCTCAGTGGATTGAGAGTCAGGCCTGGAGATGGGAGGTCCTAGGTTCAAATCTGACCTCAGACACTTCCCAGCTGTGTGACCCTGGGCAAGTCACTTGACCCCCATTGCCTATCCTTACCACTTTTCTGCCTTGGAGCCAATTCACAGTATTGACTCCAAGACAGAAGGTAAGGGTTTAAAAAAAAAGAATTAAGTGGGGAGGGGGCAGCTGGGTAGCTCAGTGGATTGAGAGTCAGGCCTAAAGATGAGAGGTCCTGGCCTCAGACACTTCCCAGCTGTGTGACCCTGGGCAAGTCACTTGACCCCCATTGCCTACCCTTACCACTCTTCTTCCTAGGAGCCAATACACAGAAGCTAAGGGTTTAAAATTAAAAAAAGAATTAAGTGGGGGGGGATGTTTGTTACCCACATGTGATAGTAAGTGACAAATCAAAAACAAGGGACCGCCCTTTGGGTAGTCCAAAACAGTGTTGAGACTGCCAGTTGTCCACTTGAAATTGGAGGTGGATGCAGGAAGTGATAAAAGATGCTATCTTTTAAATATTATGGTAACTTCCTGTGGAGAGAGTTGGTACTTTGAACTTGGTGTGGAAGGATTTCTGGTGAGGCCTCAGACTACTTCCCTTGAATTGCCACATGGGTAATTTAGGCTGACTCTCTTTCTCTTCCCTTGGCTTTTCTAGAGGCTCTAGCTTCAAGGAGGCCTCTCTTCTTAGAGGAAGCCTTGTGGCTAGAAGCATTGTTTAATTAACCTCTGTGCTCCTCTACTAGGGCCTCTAAATTCCTACCTGGTTCAGGACTCTTGTCCGGGCCAGAGTTTCTCTCTCTGTTTCCCTACCGTCAATCTTTCTAATTGTAAATAAACCACCATAAAAGTCATCCTGACTTGGGTCTGTTTTATTTTGAAATCGAGTTAATTGATTTCTGGCGACCATACCTTAAATATCTAGTCTCCCATCTTACAGTGGAAATGCCCAAATCCCAGGTATCTTCAATGCTGTGTCCTATTGTGGGGTCCCTTCATTCATCTGGATTTGGTTTTTGTGTCCTTTTGAGGTATCATGTATGGGTCAGTTAGGAGAGTTAAGAGCCCTGCTTCTACTCTGCAGCCTTCTTAACCCAGAAGTCTCCAATCAATTGAGAATGCTGGTCCTAGATGTAGGTAGAATAGATGTACTTGGGAGATGGTATGATATAAAGAAAATTACAATTTCCTATGAATTCAAAATAATCTCTTATCATTGTAGTTCTTTTACTGTATGAGTCAATGACCATCAAGATGGTTGTGAATTCTAATGGGAAAAGGAATCAAGAGGTAGCATGACAGATCTGGTCTAGTATTTAGGTAGTTCACTAGCTTGGGCCAGGGGTGAGCAACATAGTCATAAAAATTAGACATCCAACAATTTGGGGAATCAGGTTGAGTTAGAAAAATAATCTATAGCTTCATGGCATTTTGGCTTCTAATATAGCCTACCTGGTCTTGATCAAGCAATTGATGTTTCTTCTTGTCTTAGTCCCTTGGGCACTGATGTACCATAGGGAACTATCTTTTTGGTTTACTCTTACCTCCTAAGTTGGATTCAGTCTCCTTACTCCTACAATGGATTGAATGAGTTTGCCTAATTATTAGCAAATGTTGACCTGGCTTTTTAAAATAAGATACAACAATATCAACTGATTTAGGGAAAGAGATAGAGACTGAACCTGTGATTTCACTGATATAGGAAATTCTGCAAGGAAAAGGAATCTATCTTTATTAATTCAAGCAATACCTACTTTTAGTCTTAGAAAGTTGCCTAGGGAATTAAGAGGCTAAGTGATCTGGCCAGGGCAGAACAGCCTAGCTATGTCAGAGATGGGTCATGAACTTGGGCTTTCCTGGCTCTGAGGGCCAACTCTCTACTCACCATGATACACTACCTCTCATCAACTGATTTAATTCAATAATCAACATTCATTAAGTTCCTACTACTTGCTAGTAATTATGTCATGTACTTCGTATCTAGAGATAAAAATAAAATTGTCCCTGTTGTCAAGCAACTTACATTATACTCATAGATATGTAAACAAAATATATGAAGAAAATAAATAGAAAGTAATTTTGGGGGGGTTTACTAAAATCTGGAGGGAACCTGGAAAGGTCTCATTTAGATGTTAGTACTTGAGCAGAGGATTAAAGGGATCTAAGGATTCCAAAAGGTTGAGATGAGAAAGTCCCAAATTCTAAGCATGGATGATGGCAAGTTCAATAACTTTCTTGTTGGTTACTGATAAAACCATAAAAGAATGATAGGTCTATGGTAGCAACCTTATTTATGTTTGTTTTAAAGACTGCTCTGATGTAACTACTTTTATAACAGACCTGTATTTGATTAATCTTTATAGAGCCTCAGAACCCTCCATGCTAATTGCTTCCATTGTGCCCAGTTTATTTAGTTGAACTTTCTGTCCACTTGACAGTGTTGACCATCACTTCTTCCTAGATACTTCCTGGGCACAATGGAGGCAAACCTGGGTCTATTTTCAGTAACCAACAAGAAAATTATTGAACTTGCCATATATGAAATTAAATACTATCAAGAGGATGACAGCATGGCATTTTCTACTGTAATGGAAGGGACTGGTCAATGAAGACATAGTCATTAGAACATGACTGTATTTTCTCTTTCTTGTGAGTGGTACAGAGCTTGTGTTCCAATCCTTACCTGATTCCTATTCAACACATGTGGTTTTGGGGAGGCAGTTTCTTTCCGTTAGTGACTAAGGGATTAATACTATGTGATGATTAAAAGTCTTTTAATTGACTTCTTATATCAAAGAAGCTAAAAGTTCCAGATTTACGAGAAACTGAGCTAGAACTGTACATGGATATAAAAGTTTTCAGTAGAATATCTCTCATTTTTGGGTAACTATTTAATAAGGAGGATTACTGTGAACTGCTAGGTCAGGGAAAGAAACTGTTCACATTTGTCTTCTAAGGGCAGCTAGGCGGTACAGTAAACAGTGCTAAATCTGAAGTCAGGAAGAATTGAGTTCAAATGTGGCCTTAAACACTAGTTTTGTGATCCTGATTAAGCCATTTAAATGCTTTTTTGCCTCAGTTTCCTTATCTGTAAAATGGGGATAATAATACTACCTACCTTCCAGGATTGTTATAAGAATCAAATAAAATAACAATTGCAAATCATTTAGCACAGTGCTGTTCACGCTATATTTAAATGTTTATCCTTATTAATATTGTTATTATTATTACCTGGCCTCTATGTGTTCCCAAACATTTGGTGCCTCTTTCTTTTGTATTTATTTTATCATGGTTTTAGGTCAATCTTCCTCAGATGGGAGTGCCCAAGTGATTGCAGAGATTAGAAGATCCAACAAAGTCGTCAGAGATCCCATAGACAAATAGACTGTTGGATTTGTAGTTGCTGAAGACAAAGGAAATGATTTCAGATGAAAGTGGAAAAAAAAAAACCCAGCCTCCTTAGGAGAGTGGCAGCATCAAGGATTTTGACTTCTTGTAATACAGAGAAATGTAGGCTTTAGCACCAGAAAGGTACTGATTCTCAGAGCACTAAAGAAAGCATAACTTGAATTTCTAACAAAAGTTTTGAACAGGATGAACAATGAACATCTAGAAAAGAAAGTGGTCATCACAAAGATCAAGATGTCATCATAGAATAACCTTATTCCCATGTTTGATGAAGCTAGTGGTGTGATGGTTCATAAAGATTCTTAATAGTTAAAATCTAAGTATTATTACAACTTCTGACAAAGAATCTTGCACTATTTTTATGGATCAGATGAAGAGATGTGGCTCAAAAGATAGGTGATTTCAGAATTGCATAAATAGCAAACCCAAAACATAGTCATAAATGTTTAATGTCACCTCCATCCTAGCGAAGTACCTAAGGACTCTTATTTTTTTTTTTTTTAAATTTTAAACCCTTAACTTCTGTGTATTGACTTATAGGTGGAAGATTGGTAAGGGTAGGCAATATGGGTCAAGTGACTTGCCCAGGGTCACACAGCTGGGAAGTGTCTGAGGCCGGATTTGAACCTAGGACCTCCAGTCTCTAGGCCTGGCTCTCAATCCACTGAGCTACCCAGCTGCCCCCTGGGACTCTTATTTTTAATGAAAATTATCAATGATTTAATAAAGTCATAGATGACATATTTATCATGTTAGTCTCATTTTAAATATTAAAGAACAAGCACACTCTTTCATATGTCTTAAATCTGGTTAAAACATGGTTTACTGAAAACATACAAATTCCCTGGAGGCATACACATTCAAAAGAAAGAAAAGGATGCAAAGATATATGTTTTAATTCATCTTTAAATTCATGACATTTCTCAGCTATTTGTTCCTCAAGCCCAAAGTAGGGTGATCATTTCAGGAAAACCATGCCTGCTCAGATCTATAAGCTAGACCAGTCATCCAGCACAATCAAAAGACTACATATTGCAGGTTCTTCAATAATTATAAGAACATTCCCTCCAACCGTACAGTTAACAATCTTTCTTCATTTTCTGCATAATTTCTATCTGTATATTTTCATAAATCCTATATAGAGAATCTATCCAACACTCTGAAAGACTTCATCTGGATGTAGAAGACAGTCATTCTCCATTGGATAAGTGATCAAAAGATAGGAATGAGCTTATCTAAAGAAGGATTGCCCGCTACTACAACCCTACAAAACATTTCTTCAAATTACTAAAGCAAGAGAAATATACAGAACAATCATACATCCCATCTGTCCTGCCAAACAGTTATAACACGCTTTCCTCCAACTTTAGGCTTGCTGCTCTGATTGTATTGGGGCAGCTTCCAAGGAGTCAGAGCACATATCTAACTCCATGGCAGTTTAGTATTTTGATTTGTATTTTCAAATTAGTATTTCGACTTGATTATCCTTGATACCATAGAAACTAGATATCAAATACTTTATTAAACAAATTTTATGTGAATTGAACTAAGCATGGTTTGAGAAAATACCACAATTTTAACATGGGTATATTGTATCACTTTAATATGACAAGGTGACTTCATAGTAGTTACTATCTCTTCTGATCTATTATTTTAATTACAGAGGAAATAACAGCACCTTCATCAGGCAGGACTAGAATGAAAGTGAAATAGTTATTGTATCTCCTATAGGGAGTACTTGTTTAATCAGTCATTTGGATATGAAGATCAGGTACAAATGTTACCTCTGTGATATTTTGTGAGAATCAGAGTTTAACTATTCTTCAAGATTTCAAGGGCAGCGATCTCTCTACTTTACCATATTGACTCCATTCTGCTTTTTCCCTCTCATTTGCAGTGAGTAATTGTTAGTCCTCCTTTGATATTTTAAAAATTAGGTTATCTCTGGTCAAAAAAAAAAGAAAAAAGAAAACTGAAACTAATCAAACCAAAACAGAATCCGCAGTACACCAAGCTTTGTGCTAATTGTTGAGGACAACAATTTTAAAAGTGAGATAGTCATGGCTCTCAAGGAACTAAAATTCTAATAGGAAAAAAACACACACAGAAGGGTTTATTTGTAAGGCAGATGGGAAATTCTTGTCTATGGTCCATAACTCCAGAGGATGTTGTGGTGAAGCAGATGGTGAGGTCCAGTACTTCTCTGAGATAACTTAAAAATTGATAGTCATTAGACAGTTGACACGTCTTGGGAAGTTCTCTCTTCTGTATTGGATACATGCTGTGTGAATATAGCAGATTTCAATTTTTTTCTTATCAGGTTGATAAGTCTCAGCACTCCTCAGCAGGGAGTCCCCAACTACCAATACCTCTCTCTGTTTCTTCTGACAGTTATTGGATGATACCTGACTGACCTTTGGTGCCATATTATTGTTTCTTGGAAGACAAGCAGCTCTTTACTTTCCAGAAATTCGAGTTCCTTTGTCTTTAGTAAGAGCCTTATATGTACTTAGCTCCAAGGGGTCAGTGGTACTATTTTCCTTTCTCTGTTTGATACAAACTTCCTGACATAGGTAAACATGCCCTCTGCCTTTCAAATAATAGCAACAGAGAAGTAGATTTGGAAGGAACCTTAGAAATGTTTTACTCCAACTACTTCATTTTATAAATGGAGAAACTGAGGTCCACGGAAGGTAAACAATTTGCTCCAGGTCACACAAATAATAAGTATTATAGCTGGGGTTGAATCCAGGTTTTCAGTCTCCAAATTCAGTGTTTTCCACTTACTATACTGCTTGAATCATTTTACTCCTTTGTCTTCTTATTGAAATCTTTCTTCCATTTTTAAATGGAAGAGTATACTCTTGGGGACAACCTTGAGAGTAGAGATATTATACTCAATTCCTTTCACACCTTCTAGGAGAAAGATTAGTTTTGTACTATGAGACTGAGCACGAAGGGCAACTGACTAACCATGGCTGAAATATAAACATTTGATAGACTATTTGCTAGTCAATATGAAATTTTCTCTCTAGAAGATCCTAATTCCTATGCATCTTACAAGAAGTGATCTTAGTTGACTTCGAGTTTCATTTCCTGTGCCTTGACTCACTAAGTTAGCTGATCAATTCTCTTTTCTCACAATTTCTTCTTTCACATATCACTTCAGAATTGTTTATAGGTTAGCTTCCTATATTCTAGATTATTGAATACTGGATTTCTTAGCTACAGGGTTCTTGGGTAGTCCTCAGTGATTTACATTTTCCTTCACATTCATCTTCTTGTTTTTTTCACAGTGCCAACCTGGGTAGTAGTAAATAGATATTAGTTTAATCAGCTAAATCTCCATCTACCTTCCCAAACAACACTTAAAATATTTAAAGTCCCACCTTTATATATCAACTTGATTCCTAAATTCACAATTAATTAGAGGAGTAGAATATTTTCAGGAATGTTGCAAGGCTGAAATGAGATAACAGATGTTTTAAGAGCATTTTACAAACCTAAAAGTGTTATATGAATGCCCATTATCATTATTTATTAATTTATGAGTACTGTGATGACTTTCCTGAACTTTCTACTGAACTCCTGCTAAGCTCAAATGATATTTATAGAGTGATACAGTTGTACTTGTAAATGTTTAACATAATATGTAACATAACAATAATATGATATATGTAATTTGTTATAAATATATAATAAATTATAATAAATATGCTTATCCAGGAAAAACAAATTCTCACATTATCTATGTCCCAAAATCTATCTTGTTCTTTTTTCCCCTTCTTCCCTCTTTCTACCTCTCTCCAAGAATTCAGGTAATATAATACAGGTTGTGTGTATATTCTCATATAATATGTTACTAACATGTCCTTAAGTCTAGACAATCAAGAAAACAAACAGTCAAGGTCTGATTTGAAGTGATTATAGTTTTCTGAGGTGTAAATGTTCACACTGAAAAATGTAACCATAGCCTCCAGCATAGTCCCAGCTATTTTGGATGCTGATTCTAGTTTTGAATTAGTAGGATGGGGTTTTAGTATGGGAGCTAAAGGAAGCTCTTCCATTCAGATGTGAAGTCTTCAATCCTTTAGCTGTTCTAGGGAAAATAGAATAGAGTTGCTAAGCAACCTTCATTAACACCTCTCAGAGAGTTTGTCCAGTTTCCCAGGCTAGGATTTTATTTGACTCTTTTACAAAGGGTCATCTTTGTGGGAGCTCAACAAGGAAGAAACTCATAATTATTATATGCAAAAAATAAAAAAAAGTTTTTCATTTGTTAGAAGTTATCCAGCAGCTCCAGGGGTCTGGAATGGTGCATGGTTTAGGTGAGAAAGAATGAAGCAGAAGCTGGAACTGTCAGTCCAATACGTTATTGGCAGTAGTGGTTTTCCATTACTATAATCTCAGTTAAATCACAAAACTGAAGTGGCACAGTAGATAAAGAACTGGACTAGGAGTCAGGAAGACCTGAGTTCAAATTTGACATCAGACATTTACTAGTTGTGTGACCACAGGCAAGTTAATTACCACTGTCTGCCTCAGTTTCCTCATTTGTAAAATGAGCTGGAGCTGGAAATGACAAACCACCCTGGTATATTTGCCAAGAAAACCCTAAAAGGTCATGAAGAGCCAGACACAATCAGAAAATGACCCAGCAATAGTAACAAATCATAAATATTTATTAAGCACCAAAACTAATAACACTGTTAGTTGACATTTATTTAGGCTTTTAATGCCACAATCAATTTAATTATTTAATTATCTCATTTTATTAATTTATATAATTTAATTAATAATAAATTAGTTTAGTTACTTAAACTAATTTAATTCTTCAAATAACTTTTGGGAAATAAATAGTGCAGACATTATTATTCTTATTTTATAGATGAAGAAATTAAAGCATTTACAGGACTAGTAAGTGGCAGAGTTAGGATTAGTACTTGGGTTTTCTGATGCCAAATCCAGAAGCAGTGAACCACTTTCCATGTGGAAGACATGATACTGAACTGCTATAAAACAACTTTGGTAATGATCAATCCCACTGGGACAAACAGAATACATTTTTTCGAAAAAAAGCAGACTGAAAAGTAGAAATGTATTCTTGATTTGATTTCCTTTTGATTTGAACTTTAATAAATAACTCAGAGATTTGAGTCAGATGGTTAATAGACATAAACTTCCTCTATATTTGAAACTAATTTGAATAGTTATTGAACAAACTATGAATTGAGAAATAATGCTCACAAAAGGTATTTGCCATCAGCGTGCAGGAAGATATTCAGGGCACAGAATCAAAAAAATCATTCCCTATAGATGATGAATTTTCTTGGAAGGTTCATTTGGCAGATGTTATTATGTTGACTGCACCAAACTCTAGAGCAACATGGAATGCCTACTCTAATACTCCTAAATGAAATCAGTCTTTATCTAAAAGAATTCATTCTCACTATCATAGAAAAGTCAAAGTGGGAAAACATGTCTATTGTCTACTATATAATATGCAGTTGTATAGATAAACAATATAATTGGCTTAAGTACACTGAGGGTCAAAGTTTTAAAGTCCCAAAGAATCTTATAGGCCAAAAGAAAGTGAGCTTCAGAGGCAAGACTACAGGCTGGATCCAGAACAGAACAACAGAAAGAAAGTAGACTTTGGAAATTGTATGATATTTTTAAGGTGCTTTCAATGATCACAATCATCTCTCTTCCTTTTCTGCCCTTTACTTTTGGAGTTCAAAACAGTGCCTCAACTATTGTCTCATAGAAGCTTACTCATCCTGGAAAATCCAACTATTTCACAAACTTCTCACCCTGGAATAATCATCAACAACCTACGACAACACCACCTCCATCCCCCATTTTTTCCATTGTTGAGCTCCTCCTAAAAGCCTCCATTTTGTAAAGGGGCAGTGGATGGCCAACCTTCCTTCCCTTCCTGGCTCTTCTCTTCACTTTATATCTTCAATCCTTGTTGATGGTTTTAGATATATATTGTTTATTATTTTTAGGGAAGGTCCTAGGAATGGGTGTTGTATTTTTGTCAAAGGCTTTTTCAGCATCTATTGAGTTAATCATGTGATTTTTGTTTGTTAGTTTGTTGATATGGTCAATTATGTGGATGGTTTTCCTAATGTTGAACCATCCTTGCATTCCTGGTATAAATCCCATCTGATCATGGTGGATAACCCTATTGATCACTTGCTGGAGTCTTTTTGCTAGTATTCTATTTAAGATTTTTGCATCTATGTTCATTAGGGAAATTGGTCTGTAGTTTTCTTTCTCTGTTTTTGGTCTGCCTGGCTTTGGTATCAGTACCATAATTGTGTCATAAAAGTAATTTGTTAGGACTCCTTCTTTGCTTATTATGTCAAATAATTTGTATAGTATTGAGATTTGTCGTTCTTTGAATGTTTGATAGAATTCACTTGTGAATCCATCAGGCCCTGGCGATTTTTTCTTAGGGAGTTCTTTGATGGCTTTTTCAATTTCTTTTTCTGATATGGGATTATTTAGGTATTCTATTTCTTCTGCTGTTAATCTATTTATATTTTATAATATGTTTTTTGTAAATATTCATCCATATCTCCTAGATTGCTATATTTATTGCCATATAATTATGGCAAAAAAAAAAGCCTTCCCAATAAGATCAGGTGTGAAACAAGGATGCCCATTATCACCTCTATTATTTAACATTGTACTAGAAACACTAGCAATAGAAATTAGAGAAGAAAAAGAAAATGAAGGTATTAAAATAGGCAATGAGGAGACTAAGCTATCACTCTTTGCAGATGATATGATGGTTTACTTAAAAAATCCTAGAGAATCATCTAAAAAGTTAGAAATAATCAACAATTTTAACAAAGTTGCAAGATACAAAATAATGCACACAAATCATCAGCATTTCTATATATTTCCAAAACGTCACAGCAGTAAGAGGTAGAAAGAGAAACACCATTTAAAATCACCCTAGACAATATAAAATACTTAGGAATCTATCTATCAAAACAAACACAGGAATTATATGAACACAACTACAAAACACTTTCCAAACTATTAAAACTAGATCTAAACAATTGGAAAAACATTGATTGCTCATGTGTAGGACGAGCTAACATAATAAAAATGACCATTCTACCCAAATTAATTTACTTATTTAGTGCCATACTTATATATTTAATCCTGCCCTTCCTCTTCATCTTTGTCTATTTCACTTTTCAACTTCCTTTTATATTCTTTCTCCTTTAGAATATAAACTCTTGGAGAATAGGGCCTCTCTTTGCTTGTATATTACCTCAGTACTTAAAATAGGGTGTGGCAGAAAGTAAATATTTAATAAATGCTTACTACCTTGCCTAGCCTTCCTGAAACAGAGAAGCATATTTTCTTTTAGTGTCAATGGTCTTCTATTATACGTAGCTGTGAATGCCCAAGTTTCAGAAAATTTAAAGGTGTTGGTTACTCAAATGACAATGGAGAGGCTCATGGTTGACATGAGAAAGTTGTAACATATTACCACTGGAGAATTTCTTTGATTCCTCTGTTTAACTCTGGCTATAATAAATGAGCCTGGAGGTATTTATTTCTATTTTATGTTTGTTCTTTACAATCTTAGACATAGGCACTGAATTGAGAATTGAAACCATGAGGATCTTGGAGTCAGGATTTCATTTGGGATGGTGAAGCAAGCCAACCTGTCAGGGATTTGATTTTGAAACTGAAATTGTACTCTGTAGTAGATATACCAAACATGCACATGGGACTCACAGCATTTCTAGGTGTGTCCCAAACCAGATTAAAATGTAAAAGGAAAATATTTAACAAACCAAACCAAAATTTAATAAAATTTAGATAATATGTGGAGAGAGAGAAAGAAAGAAGGAAAGATTTTGCATAAGGGACTCATTGTAAGACTTTGCAAAGAGGGACTGGCCGCATGCATGGAGCTGAAGGAGTTATTATAGAATCTGGGGACTTCTTAAAACTGGACACATTTGGTTTCCAGGGTCTTTGCCACTACAAAGAGTGCGGCTATAAATATTTTTCTACATGTTTTTTTTCCTTATGATCTCTTTGGAGTACAAACCCAGCAGTGGTATGGCTGGATCAAAAGGCAGAGAGGACAGTCTTTTAAAGCCCTTTGAGCATAGTTCCAAATTGTCATCTAGAATGGTTGGATCAATTCACAACTCCACAAGCAATGTATCAATGTCCCAATTTTGCCACATCCCCTCCAACATTCACCACTTTCCTTTGCTGTCATGTTAGCCAATCTGCTAGGTGTGAGGTGGTACCTCAGAGTTGTTTTGATTTGCATTTCTCTAATTATTAGAGATTTCGGACACTTTCTCATATGCTTATTGTTTTTATTTCTTTATCTGAAAATTATCTATTCATGTCCTTTGTCCATTTATCAATTGGGGAATGACTTGATTTTTTTGCATGGTTAATTTAGCTCCTTATATATTTGAGTAATTAGACCTTTGTCAGAGTTTTTTGTTATAAAGGTTTTTTCTTCTGGTTGAATTGTTTTTGTTTGTACAAAAACTTTTTAATTTAATGTAATCAAAATTATTTATTTTACATTTTATAATTTTTTCTAACTCTTGCTTGGTTTTAAAATCTTTCCTTTCCTAGGCATCTGACAAGTATACTATTCTGTATTTGCCTAATTTTCTTATATTTTCCTTCTTTATATTCAAGTCATTCACACATTCTGAATTTATCTTGGTGTAGGGTGTGAGATATTGATCTAAGCCTAATCTCTCCCATATTGTTTTTCAATTTTCCCAGCAGTTTTTGTCAAATAGTGAATTTTTGTCCCCAAAGTTGGGTTCTTTGGGTTTATCATACACTGTCTTGCTGAGGTCTTTTACCCCAAGTTTATTCCACTGGTCCTCCCTTCTATCTCTTAGCTAATACCATAATGTTTTGATGACCACTGCTTTATAGTACAGTTTAAGATCTGGTACTGCTAGGCCACTTTCCTTCACATTTTTTTAATTATTTCCCTTGATATTTTTTATCTTTTGTTCTTCCAAATGAATTTTGTTATAGTTTTTTTTCTAATTCAGTAAAAAAGTTTCTTGGTAGTTTGATAGGTATGGCACTAAATAAGTAAATTAATTTAGGCAGAATGGTCATTTTTATTATGTTAGCTCATCCTACCCATGAGCAATCAATGTTTTCCCAAAAACATTAGAAATGTTGGAAAATTAGGGTATGCCCTTCAATTGGGGAATGGCTGAACAAATTTTGGTATCTTCTGGTGATGGAATACTATTGTGCTCAAAGGAATAACAAACTGGAAGAATTCCATGTGAACAAATAAACAAACAACAACAAAAAAAAACTGGACACACTGAGACAGTTGGAATTCAGTTCTTCCTGTCCTTCAGGGTGATTGAAGAAGTAACTTCCTGTTGGCAGAGCTGTCTAAGCCTTGGGAAGCGGACATACCTGTTCACTGAGAGCTGAAGGTTCCTGTTTTCCAGATATCCTAAGACTCTGATATCTTGGTAGAAGATTTTGTCATTCTGTGTCTCCAATTTCCATCTGCCTGCGTTCCTGTACTATCCTGTGTCCTGAGTGTTTCTTGACTGCTGAGAGAGAGCTGCCAGTGCCCAGTGAAGCCTGTCTTGGTGAAAGGCCCAGCCATCTTGGTTTAGGCTGAAGAGGGTGAACTCACCAAGGGTTCAAGCTATCATATCTTGATGAACTTTTAACTTGTCTACCATTAATGTAGAGGATCAATTAGGTCAGGATAGATAAATAGTGTGGGATTATAGAAAGTGAGTATAGTGTCAAGCAGCTGGAACACCTTTGAGGATGGCTCCTTGAGGAAAGCCTAGGAGTCTGGGTGGAGTATCCATATTTTAAGCTTAGGGATGCCTTGTTCCTGGTCCTCCTCCTTTCCTCTTTTACTTGATATTAATAAACCTCAGTTACTATTTTTTACCAAGATTTCAACTAGTCAAATAGCATTTTGTGCCTACAGCTTCATCTCCGGCTTACTCTCTGAGTGGATATACCAAACCTTGATACAACAATTCTACAAATCTTACCATCCATAATACCCACATATTTCAATTTAGTCTACAGGGATCCTTTTGTACAGTTTATTGGCCCCCCATTTATATTTACTCTATAGGAATTAAGCTGAGCTATGCTATATTTCTCCCTTCTCCCAAGGTATTCTCATATACTCAAGGAATTTGGGGGGATCTAGATTCTCTGAAATTGGCTGTGGCCCACACAATTGGTATTCTTTCTATTTTAAGCAGTAGTTTCCTTTACCCCAGCTCCTTTTAGCCACTAAGAGGAATATTAGCTATACAAGGAAATATTTACCCAAAGGATAATCAGAAATAAATAAACTTAATGTCCCAACATGGGAAACATAATTTCCTCTTCATTACTACTTCAGAGTAATGGGAGAGATGATGTATAAAAAAAAAAACCAAGTAAAAAACAAACAGCCAAAAAGTAAATAAACCAAAACAAAACTATATATAAACAAGAGAATAAAGAGGGGGGGAAAGGGACTTCAGAGGCAATCTAGTAATACTCCCTCATTTATAGATGAGAAACCAGAGATCAAGGGAGATTAAGGGCCTGGTCCAAGATCATACAAGTGGTAAGCAGTAGAAGAGAGATTAGAACGCAGGATGCTTTCTCACTCCAGTGTCAGTTTTTTTTCTCTTGCTGTACCAGATTTAATAGAACCAAGTAAGTGATTGCTATCCTGTAGATACCTTTACTTCCCACCCCATTCCCAGATAGTTCAACATATTCTCCTAACTCTTAGAACTAAGACCTTAACTTAATCTGAGGCTTCCATACTGTCCTTACATATGCATAGTGTGTTTTACTTTTTTTGATCTAGGACATTCTAGTCCAAAGAGAGACTCTTTGAAAAATTGAGATACAATCCCATTTTTCACAAATACCATCACATATTTTTGTTGTTTATCATGAAGCTATTTTTGTGTCCTGTCTGAGAGTCCATCAAACTGCTTCTGCTGAGAAGTATACTATAAATTCTTTATGGAAAAGTTCATTATTATAGTTGTTCAGTCATTTCAGTTGTATGTGACAATTTGTGACCCCATTTGGGGTTCACTTAGCAAAGATCCTGAAGTGGCTTGCCACCTCATTTTACAGATTAGGAAACTGATGCAAAAAGGATTAAGTGACTTGCCTAGGATCCTACAGCTAGTCAGTATCTGAGGTCAGATTTGAACTCAGCAAGATGAGTTTTCTTGGCTTCAGGTCTGGCATGGTATCTACAGTACCACTTTATTACAGAGAGATTCACAAATTCCTATCTGTTTAACATTTCATTTAACAAAGATATTTGGAGGGTGTGGGAGTGAGCTAATTAGGATGATATGATCTACAAAAAAAATCAAGAGGTGAAAAAGAGGATTGAACTGAGAAATGAATCATAAATTATCAGCATTTCTATACATCACCAACAAAGTTCATCAGCAAGAGATAGAAAGAGAAATTCCATTTAAAATAACACTAGGTAATATAAAATACCTAGCAACCTACTGCCAAAACAAACCCAGGGATTATATGAACACAATTACAAAATATTTTTCACACAAATAAAGTCAGAACTAAACAATTGGAAAAGTATTAATTGCTCATGAGTAGACCAAGTTAATGTAAGAAAAATGATAGTTCCACCTAAATTAATTTACTTATTCAGTGCCTTACCAATAAAACTTGTTAAATCAATGAACTAGAAAAATATTAACAATTCGTCTAGAAGAACAAAAGGTCAATAATATCAAGGGAATTAATTTTTAACAGATGTGAAGGAAGGTGGCTTAGCAGTATTAAATCTCAAACTATACTGTAAGGCAGTAATCATCAAAAGAATATGGTACTGGCTAAGAGAAAAAAAGGTAGATTAATGAAATAGATTAGATACATAATATATAGAAGTAAATGACCTTAGCAACCTAGTGTTTTGGGGATAAAAACTCACTAACAAAAATTGCTGGGAAAATTGAGAAACAATATGGCAGAAAGTAGGTATAGAACAATATCTCATACCCTACCGAGACAATGTCAAAATGGGTATATGATTTAGATATAAAAAGTGATGATATAAGAAAACAAGGGAAACATAATACAGTTTACCTGGCAGATCTCTGGAGAAGAGAAAAATTCATGAACAGTGAGGTAATAAAAATTTTATTTTTTATTTCTTTTTTGTGGATGAGAAAACTAAGACTTGGAGGTGGGGTTCAATGGTTTGTCCATGGTCATATAGTTGATATGTGGCAGAGCTGGGACTGAAACCCCAGGCCATTCTGTATATAAGTCCAATGCTTCCAACCACTATTTCTTGTTTTCCACAGAGGTCTTTTCAAAAGATAAGGGTGGGAGGATTTGAGATTTGGAGGGATTAAGTGTATTTTTATCCTTTTACTTTATCTAAGTGAGCTAGCACAGAATGGAAAGATGACAGTAACATATGCCAGTTTTAACTAAAACCATTACCAACTGGCAGGTGGTAAAAATTGTTGGCAGAAATTGTTTTTTGTTTTGTAAATCACAGGTTCACTTGGTATACAGGCATTTTTAAAGCAAAGAAAGCGATAATGCATTGAAATTCAATGCACAAAATCCATTTCACATTATTTTTGTGGAATATGAATAATGCATAGGCTAGTTATCTCAAGATATCATATATTCTTGGGGGTTAAATTAGTAAAGATTCAAATCTTGAAATGCCTTCTAATGGGGATGTAAACATTGGGAAACTAAATCATTGCTAGATGTTGATTCAGTCAGATTTTGTTCCTATTGCTGACTTAGCAGAAAAATTCACATATATTTGTCTTATCCATATGAGAGAAACCAATCAAAATTCAACAGCAGAGTCGAAAGCAGGAATTTAATGATATTACATTTGCTAAATAATTGATAACTTTTATTTTGCACCAACTTTGTGGCAAGCTCTGAACTAGGTGCTAGGGATACAACTATATCACTGTCTTTGCCAGAAAAAGTGTTTATATTTGGTTGAGGAGACTTCACAAAAACCTGATTTCTGATTGTGGAGTGAAAGTAACCCTGCTTTATTGAAGATAATGGCAGTCGAATACAAATTCCTTTAAGTTACACCCAATTAGAAGAAAGACTTAAAACACTGAAGCAATGATAAACTATGTCAGCTCTTGAAGAATCAGAGTAGTTAAGAACTAGCTCAGAACCAGAAAGTGGATCAACAGGTGATACATTTTTGTATTGCCATGTACAAAATGGAAAATGACATGATTCCCCTCCTCTCCCTTTAGGTTATTTCACCTTCTCCATTCTACCACTGTGGGAATGATAAAAAGGAGTGTCAAGAGCTACACAGTTACAAGTATTACTTTAACTATTGGCTTTATTGTAACAGGACAATTTCTATCTACATCCTGATGTTCTACTAATAAGCTTAGTAAAAACTTGGGGGTAAAATCAAAGCCCCTACCCATTTAAAGTGCTTTTTAGAGGTCAGGAAAATCATCTAAAAACAAATAAGTCATTTAGTTGACCAATACTGACCAAACATAACAGGAAAAACCCATGCTGTATAATCTTTGTTAGGTTCTCAAATAAGTGAAATACTTCCTTCTCTCCTCCCCTTATAAGACTTTTGTGCAAATGGGAAAAAAGGAACAAATATCCCTGGTGTGTGTGTGTGTGTGTGTGTGTGTGTGTGTGTGTGTGTGTGTGTGTGTGTAATTGATTTGGGTAAATGGACAGGTAGAAGACACTTGCCTTTTGAAAGGACAGAGAAAACTGCTGGGATTCCTTGGGGGTAGCTCTTTTCTTCTAATCTGTACTTTCTTGAATATTGGAGAGATGCAGTCTCCATCTACTCAAGCTTCCTTAAGTAGAGGTAGACTTGTTCTTTAGGGAGTTCCTTATGTCATAAGCCTTCATTTGCAAATTCTCCATTTCTGCCACCTAGAAGCAAAGTCAACTCTGCCTCCTAGCTATCATTTGCTATCAGCTTTGCTTACATTACTCTCAACCACAGTTCTACATTTGTAGCCATCTAGGAAGGGAATTAGAGGAAAGGAATAATTATTTCTGTAGTATTTACTATGTACCAGACACTGTGCTGGGGGCTTTTTTAAATATTTCATTTGATCCTCACAACAACCTTGTGTGTGTGTTGGGGGAAAGGTGCTATTATCATCCCTATTTTACAGATGAAAAAATTGAGGCAAATATGGTTAAATGATTTGCTCCGAATCCTACAACTATTAAATGAATGTATGAGGCTAGATTTGAATTCAAGTCATTCTGATTCTAGGTCCAGCACTCTAGCTACCATACTACCAAATATCTGTCTTGAAGCTGTTGTAACCTGCTCATACTTTTTTCTCTGTCTTTTCCTTGAGCTGCTTCAATTTAAGTAAGTATTACTTTACCTGAAGAATATTATTTTTGATTTAAATTTGTTTGTTTGTTTTTTGCATTAAAATACTGAAGTAACACCATCTTTCTCTTCCTTCCCCCATTACAGAAAGCATTATTTTGGGTGGGCAAGGCTGATTGGGATCTTGTCCAAAGAACTGATTGATAGCTTAGACTGACTCCATTGCAAAGAAACAGGCTTTATTATAAGTGAATATATTAATAGAGTGGCCAAAGACAGTTAGCTAGCTAGTATAATCAGGTAGGTAAGTAAGGTAAGCAAAAGCAAATAAAAAGGGAAGGTGGCAAGGGGTTTTTAGTAATTATTTTTAATTTGATTAGTTATTAAGGAAGGGGCCATTTATTTGGGCATTTGTTGCTCTGTGTTTCCAAGGAATTGAAGCTACTTTACCCATAGTTCACTCTGCCTACTGGGGTGGGGGGAGATAGAATCACAATGCAAGTGGGACACAAATGACATATTAAACACCCCAGGGCAATTTATGGTCCAATTTTGCTTTTTTCTGCCCAGACTCTAAGGAAGGCAATGGTTGTGGAAATTGAGTATTACTTAAACCTAGTCCTGTATGGAAACTGAATTTACCTGTACTTGCTGTTCAGAGACCCCCAGCCAAGGACCTAGGTTATATCTGAAGATTGATGTGAAAAGTTTTCTCATAATTGTGAATCAAAGCAACTCATATGTCTTATCTGAAATGTGGCCCCATACTAATAAGCTATTTATTGTTTCTATGTTCTTTTGATTGTTTACAGCTACTTGGTAAGTTCTGTGAGAAATTCCAGCTCACAGAAATTTGAAAACGATATATGTACATGTAAAACAATGTCTTGCTTGTTTGTATTTATTAGTTCTTTCTGTGTAGGTGGGCATATGTAAGTCAAAAGTCATCCTAGGCTACTTACTATGGAACTACATATTGTTAGAGCTATCCCTTTACTTGCTCCATCACTTCACCTAGATAGTACCTAAAGCTAACTGGGAAGATTCTTCCTTCTCTCATCTCTGCCATCTCTATTTATCTTCTGTATCTGTCTTCTCAATTTGTCCACCCTATGTTCCATCCTTTGTCTCTTCTTTTTTTCTCTTTCTTCCTTAACTGGGGAGTGAAGGTGATGGGGGTTGGATAGACATAAAGCTAGACATTAGGGATACAAGTACAAAGAATGAAACAATCCCTACTTTCAAGGAACTGACTAACATGGGGAGTTAATAACTACCACCCTATCCAAATATATGTACAGTGTAAATATAAAGTGAATAAATGCAAAAAAATACAAAATAGCTAAATGCTAAATACAAGGTAGTTTGGGAGGGAGGGTACTAGCAGTTTTAAGGTTTAGACTTTATGCCGAAAGTGGCATTCTAACTTAAAGGAATAAAAAGGACTCTCAGGCAGAGGTAAGGAGTGAGTGAATTCCAGATATGTAGGATAGCCAATACAAGGGTACAGAGATAGGGCATGGAGGACTATGTGTGCAAAATAGAAAGAGAGCTAGTTTGGATAAAGAAAAATTCTACAAAGAACTTGATAAGCCCTGCCCAATTAAATCAACATATAATTTACTTCTCCATGACTTCAATGAAAAAATGGGCTTAGGTAATGATGTTGACAAATATGTTGGGAAATATGGCCCACTAGGCAGGAAAGGAGAAGTTAGAGATTTTAGATTACATAGTTACATCATACCAATACAACATAAATTCATTAAGAAAACAATTTGAAGGTGTGGAATATAGGAAGACCCAAACATCATAAAAACATGGAATTATTTCTATTTTGAAAGCTAGATAATAATTCATTATCAAGTAAGAGTCATTCTTAAATCTGCTGTGTATGGTCAGACCACTTCTCTGTTATCGTAAAAATAAAAATTCTTGACTTTTTTAAAGGTCTGGGTGTTGCAGAATGCCCTAAATGAGATTCATAGTGATACATTTGAAAAAAAAAACATTTATTAAGTGCCAGGCACTATGCTAAGCTTTGAAGATACAAAAAGAGATAAAAGACTATCCTCTGCCCTCAAGGAACTTACAGTCTAATGGGGGAGACAGCATGCAAATAAATTTAGATAAAGCAAACTATATACAGAACAAGATAAAAGGGAAATATTTAACAGTGAAGGAACTGGAATTAAGAGGTGTTAGAAAAGGCTTCCTATAGGAGGTGGGTTTTTAGTTGGTACTTAAAAGAAAGTCAGGGAGGTCAGTAGTCAGAGTGGAGGAGAGAGAGCATTCCAGGTTTGGGGATAAGTCAGAGAGAATCCTCAGAGCCAAGAGATGGGAGTGTCTTGTTTGTAAAACAGACAAGGAGGCCTATGTCACTGAATTGGAGAGTATGTGATGGAAAGTAATCTGTAAAAATACTGAAAGAGTGGAATCTAATCATCCACATAGGAAACAACTATGGATAAATAATGCCTATCATTCAGACCTGGAGAGCATGTTTTCAGTGTATCAGTCTCTTGTCCAGATGTTGTAAATGCACAATGAGTTAGATCCTGAAGTGAAAAGGAGGGGAGCAGGTTGAGTTTCCTTTGGGGAATTATAAAGTTCTGCTAATAATCTCAAGTTTCTTTAAAAACATTTCTTGAAACTAATATTATTTGAGGAATGGCTATAAGTCATTTAATTCTAGACTCCAAAGAATTAAAGTTGAGAATCATAAAAAAAAGTAATGGAGAAGCATCTTTTATTGATATTTGATGTATATTTTCATACTCAACACTTTCTTATTATGTCTTCAGAAACTTAAAATTCTAAGTAATTTAAAGGATCTATTTTGACTTATGTGATCATTGATGCTTTCTTTGTTTGGTTAAGAATTCTCCCATTAAACGTAGTTTATCGGATCTCATTTCCTTCTCATATTCTTAAATGATGTGACCTTTTGTGTTCTGATTGTCTATCCATCACCTCAGGGCTTTCAAAATCTTTCATTTTGAACATCTTCATTGCATTCATGTTTGCTCCTTTAGATTCCTAAATATATCCCTTCCATTTGTCAAAACCTCAATAAATATGTAATCCTGTTACCATGTGTACTCTCTCTAACGGTGCACATCACAACCTCCCTACCACTGTTCATCTTCTACAATTGTTGTCCATGTTCTCCCCAAAGTCCTCCATAAAAGACATATCTAATATGTTGACGTCTTTCTACCTGTTTTGTTAACATTCTTTGGATGCTAGTGCATGACTAGGGTTGTTATTGTTCTCACATGAGCAATCCACCTCCTTTTTTGAGCATTCATTTCCTGGTTGAAATATTTTTATAATAATTCTTGCAAGTGGGAAATCAGAATATGATGAAACTTATTTATGCCATCATGCAGCTTTCTATTGCCCTTTGAGAACACCGTCTATTAAGAGGGCCATAACATTTACCCAAGAGAATGTAAACTCCTTGAGGATAGGGAATCATATATTGTTTTCATATTCCTAGTACACAGCATAACACATTGCATAAAGTAGTCACTTACATGTAAAACTATGGGGAATAGCTCTTAAGAAATTTAGAAGTATGACTAAACCTGACAAAATATATACAGAATTTCATTTTTATACACTTGAGAAGAGTCCAAAGAATTGGAAAGAAATTCACATACTTTGTATCATAAGAAGGGTCAACTAAAATTAATTTTGGCTGTTGTTTAGTTGCTTTAGTTGTGTCTGACTCTGTCACCTGATTTGAGGTTTTCTTGGAAAAGATACTAGAGTGGTTTTCCGTTTCCTTCTCTAGCTCATTTACAAGTAGGAAACAGAGACAAACAGGGTTAAATTATTTGTCCAGAGTCCCACAGCTAGTAAGTCTCTAAGGTTGGATTTGAACTCAGAATTTCCTGACCATGGGTCTGGTACTCTGCCCACTGTCCCACTTGTCCCAAAAGTAAATTAACAATTATTTATCCATTTTCCCACTTCCTCATTGTTATGTAGAGATGGAAAGCATGGAATCCCTGCAAAGATACAGAGACAGCCTCACCCAGAATTCCAGGGGACCCCCCCTGGAGAACTTTGGGTGAGGGGGCAGTTGAGAAGGGTTGAGACAGTTGCTTTCTGGAGGTTGAAGTGAGCAGACACTCTGCTTACTACTCCAGACTTGGGGATCTCTTGAGTGGCCATTGTGGCATAAGCCATTGTGGTTTCTACATAAGGGTTAGCCTTTTTAATAGGGTTGATCTTTATCAATTTCAATACAACAAATATTTAGTGATTAGAGAGTAAAATATTCATTAATAGCAATAGAGCCAGTTTTAGTTAAGTGCCTTCATCCCCTCTTGTGTGTGTGGGGAAGGGCAGCTTCAACCTAATAGTTCAGGGTCACCTTTCCTTATCCAAAACCCTTCATTAACTCCTTTAGTTTTCCTTTTTACTTCATGATATAACCTTTACCTTCAAATCTGTGCCTGGAAATTATTTGGGGAAATACTCACAACTCAAATCTGTTCATCTAGTTTGAATCCAGTCTGCTGCCAGTTTTAAGAAGATCATTTGTCTCTGCCCTCATCAGTTAGATAGCTAGCTTCTACTTATTCCTCTATCAGACCTGTGAGGAATATAAATTAAAGAAAGGGAACATCATTGGGGTTCAGCCATAACAGAAACTTACCAGAAGAATCTTAACCAGTCTCCATCTTCCAACTGAAATACAGCAACTATTTAGGGGGGGAGAGGTTTGAGATCCAAGAGTGTTTAACCCCCTCCTTTCTCACTGAAGCTTGTCAACCAGTGTTTGTGACTTGAAGGTCTATTGGCCCAGACTCATTTATCTGCTTCTCCAAATTATCTGTTATTATCATCATAACATCATGGTTATAAAATCTGCAGAAAATTGTCTTCACATAGGATGGGAAAAAAGACAGATTACAGTATCCAATGGCAATTGCAGAGGCTTCATTACTGGGATATTATGAGTTGTATCTGGGATCTCTCTGGCAAGGGAAGTAGGATTCACTAAAAATTGGGTGACTATTTTTTTCATGCATGCCTATGGGCTTGGGTATGAGTTCTTTTAGTGCTTTTTGGACTTAAGTTTAATAAAACTCATCCTATGTATATGAACTTCTAGTTACCTGACTCTTGCAAGGAAAATGTATATCCTTAGAAAAGAGCTAAAAAGTCAAATTCTGATATTTCCCAGGGCAGAGTAAGGGTACCTGAAAAGAGGGGCACCAGCTAAAGTTTATGCTTATTGAGAAATCCTCAAGCATGATCTTGGTCAGTTTGAGATTAGTGGTCAAACTCTAAAATAGGTCACTATTGACCCATTCTTACTCTTCTATTTTTCTCTTTTTAAATTTATCCAAACACATGCATCTCTAATTCCTCAACTATTAGGTAGAATTCTAATAATCTGTACTGTTATTCCAATTTCACCTCTGGTTCATCTTTGGATTTATGTCAGTTTTAGTTTTAGACAATCCCTTTGGCAGAATCTACCAGGAATTTCACCATAGTAGAATCTGACCCTTCAGATTAGCCAAATCTTATGAAGAATTCTTGGTTCTTAACTATACTCAGAAGTGTTTTTGTTTTGTCTGAAGCAAGCTTTGCCTCAGTTTCAAAGTCCTTCTGTCCTCCATGTGTAGTATCTACTTTTGCTAATCTGATACAAAGGTCCAACGAGCCACAGCCTCAGAGAGAGCTCCCCACTGAACTGGTCCCAGCATTCTTGAACAAGGTAACAAGGTAAGACAAAGAGAACAGTTTGTAGTTAAACTAAATTGATTTTTACTGCCATTGTAACGGGCAGTTTGGTTAGCAGAAGTGCTCCAGATTACTATAGAAAATCAATATGCTTTTGATTGTTGAATGCCTTTGGGTTTCACAACTGTATTTAGATCTTATTTTGCAATTTAAGAATTGATTTTCTGGAAAAAATGTGTAAATTCTTTACAATTTTGAACTCACGCATTCCTAAATAACAGGTCCTAAACAAGGAGACTATAGAAGGCTACACACTTGGATTGGCCTTTTTCCACTTATTAAATTGGACAGAGTTTTTGCCAACCATACCCGCTGGCCTGGATAAGATGGTCTATCCAAGAAGGGAGGAATTCTCCAGGGGTTTTTTATAGCAAAGACCTTTTTACTACTGAGTGTGAGAATGGCCCATTCCTAATAATGTAATCCAGTCACTGGAAAGAACTACATAACAATGGGTCCCAGATGGCATTAGCCTCATTATCTTTCATTTTAGTAATTCTTGAAAAATGCCATAGTCTCTGGGCAACAGATTATATTCTTTTAACATCTTTACAGATCCAGACAGCTGATTCTTATGAAACCATGACAACAGCTTAGGTTAGGAAAGTACTTGACACAAGTACCCTATCTGAGTGATAGTCCTTTCAATTGCTAAGTACTTGTGTTCAGCTAAAATCAGTGAGGGCTGCATTTATATTAGGGACCAGTGAGGGAAATTAATTGTGCAGAATCCATGAAGTGCTATCATTTATTAGGTCTATTTACCTTAATTATAGTGTTAGATAGTTGCTTTTACTTCAAATCTCTGTTTTCAGCATCAGAGTAGGAGTACATAAAAAGGGGTGAGGGAGGGAGTTTTTATGTTTCCAGCAAGGCTTTCAGAATCACATCCTTAATCAACAGGTATCTTTCAAGAAAGATTTTTTGAACATCCAAGAGGAGCTAGGTGCTGTACTGGAGAACCAGTTAACTGCTGATTTGCTCAAGGATTTCATAGAAAGATCTTATTAGGCCTGAAAACAAGAGTGAAAGGGGATCTAACTTTAGAAAGAGTTTACTATTTGGTCCAAAGGATCATTGCCATCATCATCAAGTTGCATATTTTATACTGACTGAGCTTTATATACATGAATGATAATAATAGCAAATATATGTTTTTTCTATATGTGGCTTTTTGTTTGTAAAGTCTTTACAAAAAAGCTTCTCCACCCTTACCACTCTTCCACCTAAGAGCCAATACACAGAAGTTAAGGGTTAAAAAAAAAACTTCTCATTTTCTCCTTGCAAAAACCATGGGGAATGGGTGTTATTATTCTCCCCATTTTATTCATGAAGAAAATGAGACAAATGGAAGTTACATGATTTGCCCAGGCTATTCCTGACTATGGCTAAAATATCTATACACTCATTGGGCCATCTACCTGCCTACATTTTCCTGAAGGCCACACCTAAGCCAATGAAATGGATATAAGTATATATACAATACATTCCCAAAGTACAATCCTCTTTATTTAAATCATTATTTATAATAATTAAATTATATTTAAGCTATTAAATATAATTATTATGTTTATGTAAAATTCAGTAAATTATGTTTAATCATTATAATTAAATTGCCAATAATTATTTAAATCCCCATTTTTATTTATTTCAAATTATATGACCTGGCTTCTTTAGAAAGGCAGGTGGCATGGCACATATATTTCTATCCTGAGATAGAAATTAAGACTAATTGAAGCATATGTTCATCTTTCCTCCTATAATCATTATAACACATGTACTTATTTCTACCTACAGCTTACAAAGCTTTCCTTTCATAATAACCCTGTGAGGTAGGTAGTTCAAGTATAACAAATCCACATTTTATAGATAAGAAAGCTAAAGTTCAGAGAAGTCATGGAACTTGCCCATGTTTACATACACACACACAGTGGCTGAATTATTTGAACCAACATTTCTTCCAAATCCAGTATTTGGCCCAAAGCAATTCTTTTTCTTTAAAAGGAAGCTTGAATTTACTAGAGAGCACAGAGGCTTAGAATGAATTACATTCTAATGTAATTAACTTTCTAGATGGGATTGCAAAAGTATAATTGGTAATTTCTAAGAAATCATGCAAAATGGGAGAGGAACTTAATATTCTCTTGGGAGATGTAGAGAGCATAAATAATTCAAGACAATTTGAAGAGGGAGAGTACTGACAATTATGGGTTTTAGGAAAGATTCTCTGTTAGAGAGAACACCAGAGCCTTGAAGGGAACTAATGAATAGAAGAGTTAGAGGAGAGGAGGGAGAAAATGTGGCAGAGGTATTATGGCAAGAGGCAGTCGTAAGGTTTCTCTCCTGTTTTCCTTGAGCGTTTAAACATTCCTGATATTGGCTTCACAATCACTTCCACCAGTTCTTTCAGTATCAGAGAATGTGTTTCATTTGGGTCAGTCAATTTGAACTCATCAAGAGCAATTATATGCTTTCTTAATATCTCTTTAGTTATCTTGGATATGTTATCAGTTCACTAACAACTATTTTTGTCTGTACTTTTCTAGTCTAAAGATTATTTTTGAGAGAAAATGAAAGCAACAACAAAACAGTTCAGTACAGCTTCCATTAGATGGATAGGTATATATGTGTTTCTGTGTTCATAACTGCACACATCCATGTATGTGTGCATATAAATACGTACACTACAAACACACATGTGCACATATGTGGAAACATACATGTGTATAAATATGTGTGCATTCATATAAACACATCACACAAATGCAAATATGTGTATATATGTATGTAAATATATGTACATGTAAGTATGTATATAAGATAGTTAAGTATATATACATACATATATACCATCCAGATATAATAGATAGTAATAGATAAAGCATAGAAAGACTAACAGGAGGAAGGGCCATTAATTCACTGATGACAATATCCATCCAGGAAGTTAACCTGGCAGGTTAAAAAGAAGTACAATTCATGGTCTTCAATATCTACAAATAAATAAATAAATAAAGTATAGATACTAAAGAGTAAACAAGAGAATTTAATGGAAGGCAACAAATTCGCTCTCTCTGTTTTATAACTGAGATCTGGTGGATGGGATTCATAACCAGACTTTTGACATGGGAAGAGTATGCTTTATTTTTTTAAAAGACAAAAAAAAATCTGAGGGAGTAGATTTGTATATTATTGTTATAATTGTCACTATTATTATCATTGTTATCTTTTTTTTTTTGAGACTAGGTATTCATAGCTCATCTAGGCTGGAAGTGGCCACTCATGGGCTTGAACATATCGCTGATGAGCACAGAAACTTTGACCTGCTTTGTTTTGGACCTGGCCTGATTCATCCTTCCTTAAGTATCCTGGTGACTCCCTCCTATTGGGGATTCAATGTATTGGTGTCAGATTTACTGTAGGCAAACAATTAGCTTTAGCCTAATTGAAGATCAGGAGTCTCATCCACAGGGTCCATCCTTCCCTTAATCCTGCAAAAAAAATTATAAGCATATATTAAAAGATAAAGTCATGCGAAAAAAGTCTAATATTAGAGGGAAAGTATATTTGAGTGAAGATTTTTAGAATTAAATGAGCTAACATTTAAACACCGTATAAACCTTAAATCACTATATAAAGTTATTGTTGTTATCATCTTTAGCATCATCACACAGAGGGAGAAACAAGAATTAATATGAGGAAGTATGCTGTGGACTTTTGGGAAAGGGGGATAAAATAAATGGAAAATTTTTGAAAATGATTATAAACCTATCACAGAGGCCTCATACATTAATAATAGAGAACTTGAATTAGTTCAATATCTGGTATAGTTCTCACTATAAACAGGTAACCAGGTGGCACAGTGGATAGAACACTGGGCTTGGAATAAGGAAGATAATTATAAATCCTGCCTTAGGCACTTACTAGCTATGTGTTCCTGGGAAAGTTATTTAATTCTGTTATCCTCAGGTGTCTTTTGTGTAAAATGGGGCTAGTGATAAGGTCTTCCTTTCAGGATTGTTGAGAGGATCAAATAAAAAAAATGCATAAAGTTCTTTGAAAACTTTAAAGTGCTTTTTAAGTCATTATCATCATTATTATTCTTAAAACAGAACAATACATACTGAGTGAACTTAAATCAAATTTCAAGAGATGTAGAAATGGACAAACAAAACTTCCAATTTGGGGCAGATTCTAATCAAGAAAGAGAAACTTCTAAAGTAAAAATAAGGAGGGTTTGGGAGTCAAATTACATCTATTTATTGGAGTTCATGAAAGAGAAGGAAAAGAAAGTTATGTAAATGATGATATAATTACAGATTTTTAGAGAATAAATGTTAAGGGCTTCAGAGAAAGAAGAGGCAGTATTCAGTGGCCTGACATTCTATGGGGGAAATTGTCCCTGGTCTGAAAGGAAATTTTCAAGAATAAAGTTCTAAGACAAAAAGAGACATTTTTGATGTGGAGGTAATAAGAGGTGGAGGTATAAAGAGGTGGATGTATCTCCCCAAGGAGCTCATCTACTAACTTAGATTTTTAAATAGGCACATAAGAGTAAATGGAATATCAAGGGCACATAATTGAGGATGAGTATTAACAATGGGTTCCATTATGTAGTATCAGGAGTACTTAACTCAGAATGAGGAAAGACTAAAGGATCTAGGGATAACAAAATTTGTTTTCATTTAAAGACCCTCACCTTCTGTCTTAGAATCAAGCATTGATCTCCAGGCAGAAGAGTGATAAGGGCTAGGCAAGTGGGGTTTAAGTCACTTGCCCAGAGTCATAAAGCTAGGAAGTGTCTGAGGACAGATTTGAACTCAGGATTTTCCATCTCTGGGTTTGGCTCTAAATCCAGTGAGCAATCTAGCTGACTCCTATTTTATTTTTTTAAAGCTATTCTGGAAACAAAGATAGGACAAAACTGTTAAAAGAATAGATAGGACAAAGCTGTTAAAAGAATTGGATGTGGGTGATGATAATAGATTTATTAAGTGCCCACTATGTGCTGGGCACTGTGCTGAGCAGGGATACAAAAAGAGGCAAAAGATCTTTCTTGACCTTTCTTGCCCTTGAGAACTTTACAATCTAATAGAATGATATATGAGAAGATGAATAATAATGGCAGATCATGAGAAGAAGAAAATAGTCAACATTATTTTGCTGCTCTTTTCTCCAAAGCAAAATATTCTCTTGGACTAGTAAATAGAGAAGAAAAAACATTAATAAGGTATTGAAATCTGAAAGAAATGAGGAGATGGTAAGAAAACATCTAGATGTCCTCAACGATTTCAAGTCACCAGGTATGGACAAACTCCATTTTGAGGTTCTGGAAAATTGGCAGATAAGGTTTTTGAATAGATGGTAAAGACTTTGGAAGATTGTGGAGTGTAGGAGGAGTGTCAAAGAACTGAACATTTAACAAAAGAAGTAGTGATCACCCAAACTATCTTCTGCTCAACTTTAAAAATAAAAACTGTTACTTAACTGACAAATATTACTTATATTTTAGCCCAACATTCAACAGAATCTTGTATGTTCTTCTTGTAAAAAGGGGGAATGGTGTTTGGATTAATACTATAGTCTAATGGATTCAAAATTGGTTGAGTGACTACAAGGAATAGAGAATAATGGTTTGACACAAATTGGAAGAAGATTTTATAGTGAATTCTTCCAGGAAAGTATGTTTGTCTTTATGTTGTTTACAATTTGTATCAATATCATGAATTTCTTAAACCCATGGAGAACATCCTTATCAACTTTCAAATGGCATAAAATGAGGAGGGATAGTTGACATGTTGGATGACAAGAGTTAGGATCCAAAAAGTCTTTGACATGTTAAAAGATTGGGCCAAATATAAAATGAAGAGATTCATTAGGAAAAAATATTAAAATGTATGATTAAAAATTTCATCCACAAACATAAGAAGGGGAGTAGACTTCAAGCTCAATACAAGTCAACAATGTGATACAGTAGCTAGAAAACCTAGTGATATGTTGGATTGTATTAAGATAGATATATGTCTAGAAAGTTGAAGGTGATAATTCCACAGTATTAGGCAGACCACATCTAGAATATTGTGTTGAGATTGGGAAACCACATTTTAGGAAAAACCTTGATTAGCCGAGAATGTTCAAGGGAGGACAACAGGGATGGTTGAAGGGTTTTGGAAATATTTAGTTTAGAGAAAGTAGATTTAGGACAGGACAGATATTTTCATGTATGTGAAGGGTTGTCATATGTAAGAGGGATTAGATTTATTCTGTTTGGTCCCATAGGCAGAATAAGATGTTCAGGAATGCATGGAATTTTTGGAGTGGTAGATTTAGATTTAATGAAAAGAAAAAATTCCCAATGATTATAACTAACTATAAGAAGAATGGAGAATGAGTTGCAACTAAATGGTAGTAGAATCCTCCTTACTGGATATTTTTGAATGAATCTGTGATGACAACTTGTCATTGATCATGCAGAAATGATTTTTGGATAGGTGTGGGCTTGATTAGATAGTTTCTGAGATTCTTTAGTTCTTTTGAAAGGTGCTACAGATTGAGAGATTGATTATTCGTGATAGAATTGTGCTAATGATGGAGTTATGTCACAAAAACAAAACAAAACAAAACAAAACAAAAAACAAACAAAAAAACATCCTGAGACTGAGGTCACAGCTCCTAAGGTGCATCATTGTGAGGAAAAAAGGTTATATTTTTCTTTGAGACTGTAGAAAAGGACAAAATTAAAGACACTTGAAAATTTTAGAAAAAAATCAACTAATATTTTTTTAAGGCAAGCAACTATCCCAGGTATTGAGCTGAGGGAATTCATATTGAATAACCTCAGTCATCTCAGTAAAGCTGGATCAAGGGCCTAATTTGTAAATATTGAAACCACAGTACTTGATTTAATTTTCCCCTAATGGTCACTAAATTGTTTCTAATCATTTGATGAAGGTGATAAGGTCAATGCATTTTCTCTATTTGAAAAGGGGACTCGAATGCAAGTGTTAAGTTAATGAAAATTAGGAAAAATGTTTTCACTGGTTCATTTCATTTTGACACAACAGATGCTTTCTAACAAACATTCAAACAAATTTTCCCTCTCTACAAAGCATATTTCCTAAAAATAATTTAGCAAAACTATTTAGTGGTATGATTAAGACTGATGGTTCACATTACTTTCTACTTTTATAATTTATTGACTTTAAACAGAATTAATCTATATTTTAACTTTGTTAGTATGACTATATTTGTCCAGTTTTGTTACCTCTTGGTATTGTCTTTATTTACAATGTTATAGTCCTTATGTATATAATATTATTTTGGCTCTATTTTCTTCATGCTGAATCATTTCACATGAATATTTCATATTCATCATTCCTTCCAGCACAGTAATATTCCAATATGTTCAGATAACATAGTTTTGAATCCATTTCTCAATGTTTTGGCACATTTTTGTTTCTGCGTGTTTTTTTTTTTGCTATTACAAATAATGCTTTTATGAATATCTTTGTTGATGAGTCTTTTATTGCTGTCATTTCCTCCCTCTTTTGGCATAATTCTAGAATCTCTAGTACAGAGGCTATGAACATTTTAATAGCTTTCCTTGGATAATTCAAGATTGTTTTCGAGAATAGTGCTCCATTTCCATAGCTTCCTTTGCCATGAATAAGCATGACTGTCTTCCCACAGCTCCTTCACCAATGACTTTTCTAGTCTTTTATCATCTTTGCTAGCTTGATGATGGGAGGTAAAAATAATTCCTCAGGGTTGTTTTGACTTTCATTTTTCTGCTTATTAGTTATTTTTTATTTTTTCAGTTAGTTTTTTTACTTGAAAATGATTGCTTCTTATTGTTTTGGCTTTTTATCTATTGGGGAATGGTCCAGTGACATCTTATTGTTAACTTTGTTCTCTTTACAATATATACATATATAATATTTATAGTAGATATAGTGAGTGGATTTGGGGCTATTGAAATCTATCTTTTCTTTCGATGTTTGATGTCATAATAATTCCTGAAAGGAGAAATCTCTTGTATTTCAGGGATTCTTTGCCTGTTTCATTTCATGTTTCTCAAATTTATCTTCTTTAACCAGTCTCAATAGATTTTGTAATTACAGTTGCTACTCACATGCCTTCTATTATTTGGTGCCCCAAAACAAATTATATTTTTCTTTTTTATATGCCATCTAGTTAATGCAACTGAATTTGGTATCTTTAGTGGTGTGGTTAAAAAGAATAAAATTTTAGAGAATGTAAGTAGCCTAATTATCTCAAATCTTTGCTAGCTGTGCCATTTGGAAAGTTGACTAACATAATAAAAGTTTAAAAATTCAGTAAAATAACTTTATATAATTATCATGACTAAATTGGAGATGGAAATTAACACGTTCATTTCCAGGAGTCTCCAAGATCCCTTTACCTGCTTTCATTTCAATTTGATAGAGATTTAATACAGTAAGTTGTTGGATGCATTGCCACAAAAACAAATTTTGCTTAATTAGTTTTGAAGTAATTAGTCATTGCTGGTAAATAGATCAGATAAGAGTGTAATTCTTGTAATAGATTTGATAAGTAAGTCTTATATATTTTCTGCCAATACATGATGATATGAGTATTACCAGTTTTTTTCTGTTTTTCCATTTGGAATGGTTTCTTAGAGAAACTTTTACTAGTTCTACTGGTTAAAAATGAGAAAACAAGATGGTGGGGAGAGGTCACCTTCTTTTGTTCTTCTATTGCCTTTAACATATTCTGGTCATATGTCCATGAGTGAGTTATATAAATTCTCAGTGTCCCAAAAATTGTGAAACTGAGTTTCTTTCACATAACTTCTGTAGGAATACTCATTCTAGATTAACACAATGTTTTTGGGTTTGTTTTTTTTTTGGTGTCAAAACCTGATGTTAATATGCAATGTACAGCTTTAAATTGAACAGCTTTCCTACATCATCTGATTTCACTTTAAAAAATCTGGTTTTCATTTGACTTTTATTCACTAAATAATTTTCTATCTTGTATTATAGTTATTTGTATGTATATATAGCCCCTCCACCCTACTTCTACTGAACTAGAAACTCTTTAAGATTTAGGATAGTTAGTTCATTTTTGTGACCCTAGACCCCAAGTACAATGCCTTGTACATTATTAAATACTTCAAAGGGTGCTGGGATTTCATTTGTGTGGAGACTCCATCAATGCAGGCTGCAGCTCCCATACACTTCAGTAGATAGTAAGTTGAAGTGATCAAAACAATTAATGACTTAGTGGCTGCATTTCTGGTGATAAAAATGCTTCAAACTTAGATGGTTTTCAGAGAATGGACATAATTTCCCCCCCCCCCCCAGTCAACATCCAAAGCCTTTATAATTTATTAGGAAGGGTATAATAGAAATTACACTTTATTGGCATAATCTTGAGAACCCATAGTCACCTCTTGGCTCTGATAAAACATTTCTGTACTAGATGCTTGTTGAATGACATTCAAGTGGAGCAAACTCACTTTTTGCATAGCAAGTTTAGGAAAAGCCTATATGTTGCTTGCTTCTCTCTGGTGTATATCTGAACTGTTTTATACCAAAGTTATTTGCTCAAGTCTTTGTTCCTCGTTTTAGACATAAAGGGAGGGATCACATCCAAACTTTGTATAACTCTTGGCAGCAAATTTAATACTATATAATTAAATTTTGGTTATTCCTTCTGTCATCCTATGTATTAACTATCTCTTCCAGATTTGTGTCACTAAAATATAGAAGTATTTTCCTATAATTTTCACCCAAATAATTGTTAACTGTGTTACAAAAAACAGAATAGGCTATGAAGTGCTTTACTAGAGAAAACCTTTTATGTGACAATGTTCCATTAATTACTACCCTTCGATTCTATTTGTTCAATCAACAAATGAATTCATCTGAGTGTATAATCAAGCTCATATCTCTATCTTGTTCATAAAGATTTCACAAAACATTTGCTCATGTCTTTCCAAAATCCAGATATGCTCTGTGTGTGTGACATATGCCTTTTCATCCTGACTAGTGACCTTGTTAATCAGGGAATGTGTTTAATTTAGTACAATTTATTCTGAATAATCTATGCTGGCTTGCAGCGAGCATCATTCCCCTTTCTAAGACCTCACAATCTGTGTTTTCACATGTATCCATTTTAGAATGTTACTTATTCCTCTCCAGGTTGGAGTTTTTACCTTCTTCTCTTTGTTGAAAGTTGGCATGGTATTTGTCCACTTCCACTTGCCTGGCATCTCTCCTGCTTGTTTCTGTATTCCAATAATAATTTTTCAGGCTTTTTGGCATTGGAGAGTGTGTCTGTGAAGTTTTCATTTAAAATGCTCTCTGTATTATAATTCAGCTTCTTGAAGATATTTAGCTAATAGTTTATTCAAACTTGCTCTTTTTATGAATAGTCTATTTCAAGTATAATTCTGTATTCCTATTATATTTCTCTCGAAAGACTCCATCATTAATCTCTCCTTCCTTATTCCCATTAGAACTGCCGCCTTCCTAGACATTGATGTACTAGTGCCTCTGTTCATGATCCTTTGCCATCATTAATATGTACATTTTCCTCTTTGTTTTTAATAGAAAAAATGAAAAAAAGTTAAAATACATACATGCCCTTCCCTCTAACTATGCATCCCAAACGATATCTTTCTAAGATTCATATGAAAAGGGAGGTGAAAGTATTAGATTCTGGAATTTGATTTGGTGAGGTCCAGGGTATATAGTCCCAAACTCTTTCTTACTCCCGAATTGTTGGGGGGTTTAGTAGATGATTAACTCAGTATGAATCAATGTGGTATATTAGCCAAAAAAAACTAATGTGGTTTTGATTACATTAAAAGGCATAGGTTTCAGCAAAAAATTTCAGAAAAAAATTATTAGAGAATTCCCAGAGGAGGTCAGCTGGAATGAGATGGGGCTTAAAGGCCATACAATGGGAGCATCAGTTGAAGAAGCTGGTGATAGTTAGCTTGGACAAGAGGAAACACAAGAGGGACTCAGTAGCTGTCTCTGGTAGCATAGTGGATAAAGTGTTAGACCTAGAGTGTAGAAAACCTATATTCAAGTCTTGCCTCAAACACTTGTGGATTTTGTGATTCTGGAAAAGCCACTTATCAGTTTCATCTATAAAATGGGTATAAGCATAGAACCTACCTTCTGAGGTTGTTCTGAGAATCATGTAAAACAATATACATAAAGAACTCAGCAAACCTTAAAGTATTATATAAATTCTAGCTCTTCCCTGCAGATCCGCCTCATGGAAGAGGGATTGGATTTGTTCTGTTTGGCCCAAGAAGGCAAGACTTGGATACATGGAAGTTGCAATGAGGCAAGGTCAGGATTAATGTGTGCATTTCCTAACAATTACTTCTATTCCAAACTGCTTTAGGCTGACCTGACAGGTGTGGGGTTCATCTTTATTGGAAGTCTTCAGACAAAGGCCAGGACATTATATCAGTTTAGAGATTGGAGTGGATAACTACTGGGAATCCCTGTAAGGTTGAAGTTCTCTGAATCTTCAATAAGTTCAGGGAACTAGCTACCCAGAGAAGGTGAAATCTGGGAAGCTTTGCTTATTGTTCTCTGACTTTAGTCAAAATGATTTCCATGAAGGCTTCTCATGCTAACAGGTACATAGTTTCTATAAAGTCATGTGCTTTGGTAAAGAGTGGTCTGAGTGGTTAGTAGTGATTTCTGCACTTCAGGGATAGAATTCTCTAAGATATGTTCTGCTAAAAGGCATACAATTTGTCCTATAGTCATAGTATTAATAACCACTCCCCTGTATGCTTTCTGCTTCTCCTTTCCTTCATCCTATTGCAAGGATGCCATAGAATTCACCCACTGAATGACATGTATTCTGGACCAGAAGGTTTTGAGACATAGACGCAGTTATTTTCACACTTATGTTTAGCCAAAGTGCCCCCCAGAACTGAGCAACTGCTGTTATCTGATGCTCTGCAAGGATCCCTTGGAATGCAATACAGGCAGACACTCTTCAGTATTTCAAGAAATCTTGATTTCTTCAAAGTAGGCACTCTCAATGCTGATAAAAGTGAAGACTCCTCTCTGTCTTGGGAGATGGTCTTTTGAAAATTACTGAAAAAATTCACACTGTAGTTTTAATAATGCATTTCTCCAAATGCGGTCAGTCTGTTCTTTGGGCAACTGGGTCAGTGTCAAAGTCTTTTCAAGTTCAGCTAGAGTTTGTGCCTCCTGAGATCTTTTCATCACCTTCAAGGTAGAGTAAGTCATCAGATAAAGATGACTCAATGTATCACATAGTGGAAGTGATCATCCTTATAAATCTCTGATTAGATAAAAGCATACCAAAGAAGAAGCATATTCCTAAATTTGTTAGCTTGCATTATAAATTCAGACCTCATTTAAGACCTTCCTCTCTCAACTTACTTTCTACGCCAAATACCTAAACTAAACATATTCCTATAGAAACATTGTATGGTATCCTAACTTCTCTTTCTTGTGGTCTTTATGCTAGGTATTACTTTATCTCACCCATCTCCTGGACATTTGTCTACCCAAATGAGCCATCTTTGAGACTTCCTCTTTCTTATACCATCTTTCTCTTTCATATCTTATAATCTGCTTTGTTCTGATTGTACCATGCTTCCCCTATATCCTTCTATCCTGTCCCATTCCATGTGCTCTGCATATTCCATCAGCAAGTAGGTAGTAAGTATTATAGAAAACTCTGGAACTATTCTTTCATATAACAAAAGATGATGCCTTTAATTCAATTTCTTTTCATTTGTTGTAGGTTGCAAAAGCATATAGGAAACCCAGGCATGGGCTGAAAGTGTTATTATGCTTAACTCAGCAAACTCAGAATAATACAAACTAGAAGAAAATTGAAAAAATATTATAAATTATGTAACTAAATAAAATGTAGAAACTTTTGAGGGTTTTATTCTTTAATAACTATTTTATTTATTAACTACTCTTGTTGTATTCCCTCTGAGTCCAGAACTATAGTTTCAGATATTATTTATTTTGTTAATTCCCCAGAAGGGAAATTCTGAAATTTACTTTTGGAAATTATTTAATTGACAACTTTTCCTCTTCTCCATTTAGAAAATATAAATTTCCTTTACTTCAGATTTTCTTGAGATTCCTAATCTATTAGACTAATTTATCTCCTCATAATGGTAAAGATGACATGGGCATATGACAAATGTGGATATATTCCTAATCATTGTATTGGTTTTATTTTTCTCTGTTTTTACCTGAGCATTAGGGACCTCAGAGCTTCTGAGTTTGGACTATCCTGATCTGTGGATTGCACTCACTCGTTTGCCTAGCACTTATTGCTGCCTACTGTCACTCCCTGAGACTTCAAAGTTCATTGTCTTTCTGAGCCTACTAAACCAAAGTGGAGTCCTCCATTTGTTTCCTCTTTTCACAGAACTTTGAAGGCTCCAAATGTTCTGATGCTGGAGTTTGCAGGGCTAGAGGCCACTCCCCCAACTTTTCCTGTTGTCCATGGGCTTCTAGCTAGATTTTTGTGCAATTCTACACTATCATTGTAGTATAAAGTAGACATCTCAATAGATTTGTTGTTCATTATTAAATTTAGTATGAAGTTCAAATGTTTTCATGGATGATTTTCAAAGTTTTGATGGAGTATATATGAGGAAACTAAGCAGCCTGCCTCCTGTTCAGTCAGTCATCTCCATTTTCCTGAAGCATTTATTATGCACCTACTTCGTGTAAGCACAAGGGCAGCTAGCTGACACAGTGGATAGAATGCTGGACCTGGAGTCAGAAAGATTCATCTTCATGAGTTCAAATCTGGTCTCAGTTACTTATTAGCTGTGTGACCCGGGTTACTTAGCTCAGTTTGCTTTGGTATCCTCCTCCATAAAATGAGCCGGAGGACGAAATGGAAAATCTCTCTAGTATCTTTGTCAAGAAAATCCCAAATGGTTTTGCAAGGAGTTGGACACAACTAAAATGCCTGAAAAAAAACATGTGTAACACATTTTGCCAGGTGCTGGGAATACAGAGATGAAAACTACATAGTCCCTGTCCTCAAGGAGCTTATGATCTACTAGTGATATATAACTTGGAAACAACTGAATATGATATGAGTTAGATTATGGTGGGTTCCAAGGAGAGATCCAGATGATTTAAAGAGTGTAATTTCAGCTGGAGGGATGGTCAGGAAAGACTTCATAGAGGAGGTAACACTTGAATAAAGTCATTGAGGACAATAAGGAATCTAAATGGCAAGATGAAGTGGAAATACATTTCAGACTTGGAAGGTTAACCTGGGCAAATGTGCAGAAGTGGCAGGAGGCAAGACAAGTTCAGTTTGAGTATAATACAGAGTATAGTGAGGAAAGCAATGTAGAATAAGCTTGAATAGTTGGGTTAGAGACACTTCCTAGCTGTGTTACCCTAGATTAGTCACTTAACCTGAATTGCCTAGCCTTTGCTGCCTTTCTGTTTTAGAATTGATTCTAGGACAGAAGCTAAGGGCTTTAGAAAATTAGTTGGTTTAGGGATAGTCTATGGTAAGTCTTTAAATCTTAGACTAGGGGGTTCTTCATTTTTGTTATTGTTGTTGTTGTTATGGTCACTTCAGGCAATTTGGTGAAGCCTATATGCCTCTTCTCAGAATAAGCACTTTTCAGTGCTTAAAATCAAATACATAGGACTAAAGATCTAATTTTCCCTACAATTACAGAGATAATATTTTTCCCATCCAGATTCTTAGATGCACTGTAATCTATCCACTGACATCTTAGAGGTCTGAGGATCCCAGTCCACAGTCCCTTGGCCTCCAGGCAACAAGGAATTACTAATGTTTTTGAGAAGTGAAATGGTGTGTTAAGAGGATCTGTGCCTTAGGGAGATTATTTTAACACTGTGTGGAAAATGGGCTGGACAGGGATGAGACTGGTGGCTGGGAGTCCAGATAGAAGATACTTACTAAATGCTTCCTGAGTCATATTAAATAAATAGGGCAGGTTGGAGATGAGAGCCTAAACTAACACGTGGTAGTCATATGCAATTTCTTTCATTTTGATTTTTTTTCTTTTTTCTTAGAAACCTGTGGTTTTCTCTGTGGGGAGGGGGGATCTTCCATTGTGACAAATTCTCTTCCATGAAGATTGATGCTAATCTGAATGTAAAGTTATCGAAAATTATCTGGGACACTAAGAGGTCATATGACTTATCCATAGATAGCTAGTGTGTGTCAGAGACAGGACCTCAACTTAACTCTTTCTGTCTCTGAGGTTCTCCTTCTATCTACTATCCCATACTGCCTCTCTTCTGGCTAAATATTTTAAAATTAATTCCCAACAACTGCAATAAAAGTTTCTCTTTAATGCTTTCCTCACATTCTGTCATCTTGAGCTATTTTATTAAAGTGTATGTTAATGTGATTCTTGATTTTAAGTTTAAATTCAATTTTGAATGTTTGCTCTAACTCTCTACAATTAAGTCAGTTCAACTTTTCATCTATTCTCCCATCTATGACATTCATCATCTGTTGTTAGGACAACAAGATTGATGCAGCTAATGATCCAGAGAAACTCCAAATCAGCTCTCTCAGTCTGACATTGTGCCCTGACAAGAACATAACAGCTCAAGATTATTTTTCTCCTTAATTCATTTCACTTTCAAGCATACAAGTCATTCCAAAAATGACAATTTAAAAGAACCACAGATGCTTTCACTTACAAGCTTATTTTTTAGGAGACGGAGTTACAAAGGTTAGGACGACTGTGAAATGGCAGCAACTTATTTGATATTCATAGTCTTGAGCAGTCATACCTACCTGAACACTGCTTAGTAGAGAACACATTTCTTGAACTTTTGTTAAACTTTTAAATTTGAAATGCAATTAGTGCCTGATGATGAAGAACGATCGACTGGGCCACAAGCTTAGTCATACAGTCTTGCTAATATGCTATTAACCTGATTAGCAACCCATAGTTAGACCTAGGCCTCTAGAGGGAGAAGAAATAAGAGGCCAATTTAAAAAGAAAAAAAATTGGACATACTTTTTTTTTACCAAGCATGAAGACGGTTTGTGTTGTCTCAGTGCCACCCAGTGCCTAAGCAGTTGTGAAGGCTCGTCGCTAAAATGAACAAGAATCGTTTCTCCCATGGCCAGAAGGAAAAGTAAAGTGGTATACTTTGGTTCCGTGCCTAGACCTTTCATTGGGGCCAAGACAACTCTGTTGGGCATTTTCCGTCACTCACTATGACTGGCTGACAAGGCTATTCAGGATCCCTCCTTGGCTAAGAGACACTTCTTTGTCTCTTCTGTAAAGGAGCAGTTACACTGGTTTCTGTCTCCTGGTAACAGCCAGGAAATTCTCTTCCCACCTGAGTGATAGTTGTCAACAACTCTCCTGGGTGGAACTCCTCTAGCTTACCACCTCCTCCATTTATTTTACTCTGCCTGTTGTGGAGTCAAAGAGGAGGCAGAATTCAGGACCATCTCTTGGTATTTGTGACAGAAGTCACATAAGTTAAATAAGAAGAAAAACTTATTTAAGAATTCATAATGTCTCTTTCTAAAGCTAAATTCAACAAGATATTTTCATCTTTTTAAATAAGAAGCTTTCGTGAAAAACTTATTTTTATTTAAAGGGAGAATTAGGTCTAGTAAGTTTTTAATTCAAACTATCAACAAGCATTAAGCAACTATTCTATGTACCGGTCATTTTATTAGGGACTAGACAAAAGTTAAGTAGTTCCTTCACTCACAGGACTTATATTCGTTTATAATTGAACCCTGAATATTTGAAATGGTCACAAAATACTTTTCTTGGCAGAGCTTTCAGTTACAAATGTTCTATTTTAGCTTTTTCCCATATTAGCAGACCGAAAGGACCATACTATTCTGCACATAGAATCAGTGAATATGGAGTGCTTAAGATACCACAGGGTTTATTTGACCAGACTCTCTCATCTTATAGATGAAGAAATGGTGCCCCTGGGATAGGAAATGTCATAACTATTTAGAAGCATAATCGGGACTAAAATCCAGTTACTTTGTCACCCTGTGCATTCTCCCCAACATCTTGCTGGAGGAAAGGAGCCCAAAAAATAGCAGAGGAGGAGAAAAACAGCTCTACATTTTCCTGCTTCTGTCCTGGAGAATGTAGGAAGAATAAAAAAGAATTTTTTTCTATCCCTCTAAGCATTTCAGTCCTGTATTTGTTGCCTTTCACATGATGATCCCTGAGTATTTTAATTCATTTGTGCAGTTAGTGAAATAGATAGAGCTCTGGGCCTGGAGTCAGGAAGACTGTCATTTCTGTGTTCAAATCTTGGCTCAGACACTTACTAAATGTGTGACCTTGGGCAAGTTGCTTAATCCTGTTTGCCTCAGTTTCCTCATCTGTAAAGTGAGCCTGAGACCTCTCTAGTATCCTTACCAGAGGAAAGTTGGACACAACTGAAAAATAACTCATCAGCATGTCAAATTAGCATTGCCATCCTGCTTTGCATATTCTTGGGCACACTACTGTGGTATGCTCAGAGAATTCAAGTGGATTTTATTATTATTAACATTAAAATTATATTGATGCTAATAAGTATTTGATATTTTAAATGGAATTAGGAAAGGGAATCTGTTAGAATGGAAATCATAGGTACATTTCAAAAGTATGGAATCTAGCAATAACATTATTTACAATGGAGCCTAATTTGTCATGAGGAGGTGGGATAGGAAAAGCTTATTTGGGATTCTTTCCAGTGATGCCTTTCTTTGCTGAAGTGCCCAAAGGGTCTCATTATAAGCCAGTTTCATGTAGGTGGCAGTTCCATATAATTGTTGTTTTTCAGTCAAGTTCTATTCTTCATGACCTTATTTGGGATTTTCTTGGCAAAGATACTGGAATGGTTTGCCATTTCCTTCTCCAGCTCGATTTACGGATGAGGAAATGGAGACAAGCAGGGCTAAGTGACTTGCCTGGTATCACACAGCTAGGAAGTGTCTGAGATCAGATTTGAACTCATGAAAATGAGTCTACCTGAGTCCAGGACTGGTACTCTATCCACTGAGAAACTTAGGTATCCTTATGGAGTCAATGGGGAATGCAATCAGAAATTGTCAGTATATAGATAGAAGACACTTTAAATTAATATTTGTTGAATGAAAAACTAACATAAATGTAAAAATATTTTGTATATAACTTAATTTGGCATTCTTTTTTCCCCTTTGCTTAGATCACTGAGAGTGGTTCAGAACAGTGACTCTGAGTAGTATTTATCTGACTGTGGCAACAGATATGGAATTGTGAAAATGAACTGAATGCTTGCAGATGGTTGTAATGGAGATTTGTGGAGTGGGAGTCTAGGCTTTATGTTTATTATTTTCCAAAACATACAGCAGGCCTGGAGGGAGGCTGACATTCTTTGACAAACTGCACACAATGGATTCTGTTGGATGTATTTAGCATGAGAATAATTTAATTTGAGAGTAATGTTTGAAATTCTCTTTTATTTTCAGTTAAGGTAAAAAAAAAAACCCTAGCATAGGCATCTTATACATATGGTAGGCTCTTACTGTAATATCTTTGTTAAATTGTATGGAAACTTAGGCTTTCACAATATCTAGGTTTGCCCATCTATTATTATTTTCATCCTAAGAAATTTATTATGATATCAGCTATAATAAAAACTCTTGCCTAAGGGACCTGAAAGCCTTTAGTAGTCATTTCTTGCTTGCATTGCAATGGGAACATCTGGCAATTATAAGAAATGCATTACTTTTCATTCAATTCCTCAAAATTTCAAAAATTGGATTGTCATGAGCCCTAATAATGATAGATATTTGGTAAGTGAATTATCATATAATTGTTTGTAAACACAAACTACTCTTCCATTGAGAGAATCGGGGAATTTTTAGCACTTTGGATATTAGCTAAATGGTTGACCATGAAGAAAGAAAGGAAGGAAAAGAAAGGGAAGGAAGGAAGGAAGGAAGAAAGGAAGTAAGGAAGGAAGGAAGGGAGGGAGGGAGGAAGGAAGGAAGGCAGGAAGGAAGGAAGGGAGGAAGGAAGGAAGGGAGGAAGGAAAGGAAGCAAGGAAGGAAAGGAAGCAAGGAAGGAAAGAAAGAAAGAAAAAAGGAAGGAAAGAAAGAAAGGAGGAAGGATGGAAGGAAAGAAAGAAGGAAGGAAGGAAAGAAGGAAAAAAGAAAGAAGAGAGAGAGCGAGAGAGAGCTTTTCACTTAAGAGCCTCATTTGCTTTATAGCCACCTTAAAGCAGAAAAGGATGCTGAAATAAAGTTATATCTGGAGTCTCTCTCCAGTTTATTCACATGGAGAACATGGTTGATGCCACCACATCATCTTTTGAATTCAGGCCTGCAACAGAAAATGAGGTAACACTAAAAATTTATCCTTAATTGAATACTAAGTAGAAAGACCACTGACTTTCTTTATCTGTCTTTTGACATCTGAATTATCTTGGTAACAGAATTTATAAGAATGACTAAGATGATACAGACAATGACATTTTCCAGATGACAGATCACACATGAATAATAGGATATATTGAGCGAGCTTCTCTGAATGCATAAGTTTAAGCTTTTTGGAAATGGACTTAACTCTTAGATCACAAGAACCCAACATATCTCTCAAGAACCAAGCTACCTACAGAGTCCTGAAAGAACATTGTCAACTTGTTCAGATGGGCATCTTTACAATCATGGAAAAGATTCTGCATATCATATTTGACTTATTAGGAGATAGGAACTATATCTGTGATTACAATTATATGGAAAATTCTTGGAGGAACAAATTCTTTTCACTAATACAGACTGGAATCTTCTCAGCAACTTATGGGCTCAGAGAGTTCCCCAAGTCATTGGTTCTCAAAATGTAGTCCAGGGCTCTGTGGGGAATCCCTGAGACTTCAGGAAACTGCAAGGTCAAAATTATTTTCATGAAAATACCAAGATGTTTTAATTTCTAACATGATGAATATTAATAAATAAAACCCACATAAAGAAAAACTCTTCAGGGGAAGTCCTTATTAATTTTTTAAAACTTTACCTTCTGTCTTAGAATCAATACTAAGTATCAATTCCAAGGCAATTGAGGTTAAGTGACTTGCCCATGGCCACACAGCTAGGAAGTGTCTGAGGCTGGATCTTAACCCAGCACCTCCTGTTAGGTCTTTATCCACTGAACTACCTACCTGCCCCAGGCCTAATTAATTTTTAAGAGTAATAAGTGAGCCTGAGACCAGAACGTTTGAGAATCATTAGCCTAAGGCATTGTGAGACAGAAACTGAACTCAGATTTTCTTGGTCATGAAGCTATAACTTCTGTATAACATTACTTGTTACAATCTTAGGGCAAAACTCACCTTTTCTTACAAGAAGAAAATTAATTTCCTTGTAAAATAAGTACAATTCATGGAGTACCTTGGGCCAGAAAGTATCCAACAAAAAGGTCACAATTGCTTTTCTCCCTTTATTTCTGGCTCAGAAAACACTCCCACAAACAGAAAATACCAAGGAATTACTCTACACCCAAACATGCCCCTCTTCTTGCTACTATCAGAACACTTTGTAGCAGACCTGTTTTGTTTAGTTTGTTTTTATCTTTCTTGAAGCATTTTTTCCTTCTTCCAAAGCTAACTTTACTCAAAACCCAGTGCTGATAAATCTGAAGACTTCCACGTGAGGAAAATTAAAGCCATTTAATAGCAGCTCCTGGACTAGGTATTTAAAAAATAGCCTCTTATGAAAAAAAATTAAAATGGTAGTAGTTAATATTTATATAGGGTTTTAAGGTTTATGAAGTGCTTTTTGTATATTAGCCCATTTGATGCTCACAACAACCCCCTGAAATAAGCGTTACTATTATCATCGTCATTTTTACAGATGAAGAACCTGAGGCAGTGACTTGCCCAATATTACATAGTTAGTTGAGGTAGTATTTAAACTAACATCTTCCCGATTCCAAGACTAGCATCCAATTCACTTTATAGATACATAGATTGTGGACCAACAGATTTTGGGGGTCATTCCTAATGATTTTTAGGAAGCCCAGGTATATTTCCCCAGGGCATACTGGCACAAACAATTTATGCTTTATGCACATCAGTAATTGCAGCACAGTGACCCCAAACTTTGAAGGAAACTTCTTTTAAGAAATACAGCCTAGGCAATGAAGAATTGGAGAGAGATTTTTGTTTTCCTGGATTGGTAACATTTGAAGATTTAGAATCTATGTTATTTATTGCCTCAAGTACAGGCCTCTAGAGAAGAAAAGAAGGCCAAAACCCAGGTTGGGAGAGATTTTCAAGGCTCAGTGACCTTGGTAATGAGGGGAATTCAAACCTGGGCCATATTCTTATAAGAATCTTTGTCACAGAGTTGGGGATTATTCCTGGGGGGTGGTGGTGGATGGCTTTAGGGCTAAGGAGGGTTCATCTCATGGATCAAGAGGGTTAGGAAAATTAGTTTCCTTCTGAAGGGAAAGAAGGAAGAATATCTTGCTGAATTTTGGGTAGAGGGAATCATATGACTGGTTCTCATAACATTTCTAATTTGGGTAATTAAAATTGTTGATACCAAAGTATGCCATTAGAAAGCATTGTTCTTCATTAAGTGTAGTGTTGTGCTACATTTGTATGTGCTAAGCGCATTTCCTCAATTCAACAGATGAATTTCCAGAATCACTATAAAGCTGTACTTATTGTATGATTATAAAAACAATTATTGACAAAGCAGATCAAGAAGACTTATACAAAATAGATCTAGAAAAGACCTCAGAATCATTTGTTCCAAGTCCTTTGTTTTTTAGTTAAGGAAATCTAACTAGCTCAGATAATTTAAATGGTTAGTTGAAGGTCAAGTCATAAGTCACAGAGTCCCACTCTTTAGTTCCAGATTCAATGCTTTTTCCATTATATCAAGTTGTACTTTTAAAATTTCAAGTGACTAAAATGAAAGTCTGAATATATCATAATCTTGTAGGATGCTAAGATCTGAGCATCTTGATTACTGTCATCAATTAAATCTGAATAGCAATAGAGAGTAGTCTAGCATTCACAAACAGCGTGTGGATTTAGAAGAAATACTGTCACCATTCCTTCATCTCTTTAAAAGCTAATTGAATTTAGAGGAGGAAGGGAATTGTCTTAAAGGTTATTGACAGATAAAGCATGAGCCTTTGTTCTTAATTCAATCAAAAGATGGGGTCAAATTGCAACTAATTAAATCAGAGAATGGGTTATTTTCAAACAATATAAAACTTTCCCTTTGAAATCCAAGGCAGATATTAAGGTATTAAAAGAAAAAATATGGGTTGTAGGCTAGTGTTAAATTTTTACAATCCCTCCTCTGATTCGCTGGGAGACATGTTAGTCATCCCAATGAATCATTCCATATATAATATCTATAAATTTCAGAATTGTTTCCCCAAAGGATACATAAGGGTCCAAAGATGTTATACATTTCATGGAGGGTCTAATTACATTTGGGTTATTTCTTAACATTAAATAAAGAATGCTAGATACATTAACAAGGAGCCATTAGGAGGCATTCCCCTTTTTTGCACAATAAAACATTGGCACATGAGGAGGCTAGAAGTGGATGGAGGACCTAACCTCCATAGTTCAGTTTCTTATATCCAAAGGCTCACTCAGAATCTCATGAGATAGTGTCTAACTTCTGGGAACATCTTCTTTTGCTGTCATTTTTTTAGTCCATCTGGAATCATGATGATTCTCACAGTATTTTCTCTGGGAGATCTGCTTTCTTAGGAGAGCTTACCAGTGGTATCTTTCTCTAAAATTGCTTTTAAAATATCTTAATCTATGGACCTTTAGGAATTTTACAATCCCTCCCTGGCAGGATAAAATATTGCTCAGAATCTAACCTTACATATAAGTACAAATGTAATCAGATGATAATACAAAATAATGTCCCAATATGGTATATATTATTTTACAACAATAAATGTGGTATAGGATGTATAGTTAGGTTAATCATTTAATAATGTATTAAATGTTACCCAAATAATATGAATCACTTTCCCCAAAATAAGAGAAAATAATAAATAAAAATTATAACAAGTTCCTGATACTTATCCACTATCTAGTGGAGATGACCTATATTCAACAAGCATGTGGATTAAGTGAGATAATATTGCACTTACTGTTGTAGGCAAATTTATAAATTAAGATTTTAGACATTTGGTGTAATTAGCACCCAGGCTGTGTAAGGGTGTAAAAAAGGGGTTTTCGTCGGGTGAATATTAAAAAGTTTGGTCACTAGGGAATTGAATAATTATCAATCCCCAATTAAAGAATAACCTCAAATCAAAATGACTTTAATGGAAGTTTATTTACAAATGAGAAAAGAGAAAGAAAATAAAAAAATCAGAGAGAGGATAGGATAGGATAAGTAATCTATCACACTAAGTAATTTGCTCTGGCCCCTGGCTCAACCCAGGCAGATTTAACTAGTCCTTAATTGGAGAAGGCTGAGCTGAAATTCCTTGAGGCCCAAAGGCTGGGGATGAATGAAGCAAAAGCTTCAGTTGCTGTTCCTCTCTTGAAAAGAGAGTTCCTTCACAGAATCCAGGAAGATTTAGTCTTTACACTTACCACGTGTAATTCCAAGGGAGAGATTAAAAGCAATCTCACCTCATCCAAAGTCTCAGCCAGTGCTCCTCCAGGTCCAAATCATGAACAAAAAGAATACTATAGGAAGTTGTCACTCTTTTAAAGTAGCTTCTTTTGTGTCACTTCCTGTGCCTTCCTCTTAGTTTACATGTCCAATCACAATAGGTGCTTTTCTTAGGACTGCCCTGGAGGCAGCCAGTAAATTCTGATTCATCATTCATTCTAGCACACATGGGAGTTGTTTACACTTTTGGTGATTAGATTTAAGAACAGGTAAGGTAGATTTAATCTCATTATCACAGCTGTCAGATCAGACCTAAAGGTTCCAATAATGGAATAGGGGCAAGAAAGGAAGTCTTTTTCCTGAGAGACACTCTATTATGGTTGAGAGCAGTTGGATGCTAGTGAACTGTCTTTAGTGGAGAGCTCAGGAGAACGGATTTGTTGCCCAGAAGAAACACCTGCCTGTGGGAAATTCAAGTTGAGTAAGAGGATCAGATTTGGGTGGTGAACATCCCAGGCTGATTCAAGCTCCTTGTCTTTACCTTTGTGGATTTATTTTGGTGTGGACCTGTGTTCCTGAAATCTGTGATCATTGCTGGAACAGAAGTGGACCCAGTTGTGAGACATCCATTTCCCTTCCAGCAAGCCAAACTGACAGTTTATGCTAATATAGAGTAGATCTTGACCCATCTCCCAGTCCCTGAGTTTTGTCCTTAGATACCTAGTTTTAGGGTGATCTCTCCCTACATCTCTTACCCTTAAATTCATTATTCAATAGTGTTTTTTAACTTCCCTTTGTACTTTCTTCACAATCCAGAGGGCTCACTATAGGTGAATAGGTAATCCCTAGCTGGGTAGGCCTGAAGTGACAGTTGGTCTCAACTGTCATCACTCATTTCCAAGGTCCTGTGTTTTGTGGGTGTGGGTGTGATTCCAATTTGTATTTGTTTCAGTTAGTTATCCCTCTTCACCCAATCATTCCTCCTTCTCTCCTTCTTGAATCCCCAGTGTTTAATTACTCATTACATTACTCACTATCTGCCATAACTAAAGAATATTGCCATTCCAAAGAAAAGAGAGAGGCAGAAGTATGACAAAAAGAGTATCCCCTAGTGTGAGCCACAGGGATAGTGAGCCAGAGTCAGAGCTAAGTGAGAATATTCTCCACCAATGGATGTGTCCTACAGGCTGTCAGAAGAGTCCTATCTCAGAGTCTTGCTTTCCCAACCTTCCCCTAAGAGAGCTCTTACCTACCTTGGCATGGACATATATCAATAAAACATGGGCTATTGAAATCCATGATCATCAGATCATTTGCACTAAATAGTGGCTTATTAGTACTCCCTTTGTAGTTTATCTGGAATCATTCCCAAACATCATAAGGTACCATAAGATTTTTGTATAATTATCATTGTCAAGGAGTCAGTTTCCTCTTGGAGGAAAAAAGATAGCTTTAGAAGTTCAGAAAGTGACCTGAACTGTATTCTGAGCCAATTTATCAATCTCAAAAGAGATGTTCCTAATAGAATTTATTAGTGTCATCATCCCAAAAGGGGGCATAGCAGCCCAGAAAAACAATCTCTGTGCTACATAGGAAGTGTCTATTGAATTAGACCTAGATCTCTTGCTCCATATATGCCACCAACTGCCCCAATTCCTAACTGCAGACTTGTCTATCTAGTCAATAAAATGATTATGGTGGGGTTACATAGGCCAAACCATAGGTCCCATACCACCTTTGGGAAAGGAAAGAGTAAACTTAGGAGCTACAGACATAGAACTACTCAGGGATCACCAAACCCCATGGGAAATCTGTCTTCAACTGAGGTGAGGCAGTAAAAATTGCAAAGGCTTTATATTCTCATGACCTATCCTTTATCCTATTGGACCATGTCTTAGCATAGACAAATGTTGAGGTAGAGAATGGATTAGTGAGGTTGCACTTCACATTGTCACCTATATATCTGCTACTGAATAGTCTTTTATCTCTCTTGACACACTAGTCAAAGTTGGTTAGTCAGTGGAATAGGGCTCCCATATGTCTAAAAATTACCTTGGAGGGCATATTAAAATCAATGAGATTTGAGAATTTATGAATCTCTCAAAGACTAATGATAGCAGTTGTGACAAGGTAAATGGACTCTATCTGCTACTACTGATGTGACATATAACAAAGCAAAAGAGACAAATGGCTTATTTGGCAAAATACAACTTTCATGAGGTGCAAATTGTGGCAGTCTCATTCATATGGACTAGAATTGTTATTCAAGATAAAACAGAGCTCTTATGGAGCTGGTGACAGACCAAGCATCCATAAAGCTCAATATTCTTACTTTGATGTAGAGTATGTCCTTTTTGGTTATGTATCCTCATAATAGCATTATCCTCAGTTCAGTCATCAGAAGAGGGAACAAAAGAGGCAGTATGGTTTAATGCTGAGAACAAAATAGTACCAAATGAGGATAGAATTTTTTTGAACAAACTAAATTTGTTTTAGTTATAAAATCCCTAATCACAAAAAATAAAAATAAAAACTATACCAAAAACAACAAAAAGGGGCAATAATGAATAATGAAAGAGGCAGGATGCATTTAATCAATGTCAATAGACAACACCAATTTTACATGAGAGCAATGAATCTAAGAGTTTTTTTTTTCTCCAATTTTGATGGCAGTTGGAGTGGTCAATAACACTTGAAAGAGACCTTCCCAAGCAAGTTGAGTTCTTACAGTTCACTGAAAGTTATATATACCTTGTCTCATGGGTGAAAATTATGGAATGAGAAGTTGAAGGTTCCAGCCTATACTGCTTCCTTAGAATCATGGAGTCATGTGTGGCAAATACCCTCAGATGAAATTATCTATTTAACCTAAAGTCTGTATGGAGATTGAGCCAGAGATATTATTATTGTGTCTGGTAGAAGGACTTCCCAATGGTGAAGGAGGAGTGTAGAGAGTGGGTGGGGAGGCCAAGGTTGGAATCAAATGGAGTGGGGTCAGAGGGAATTGGACACAGCTAGAGAATGGGAGAGAAATGGCAATGCTGAGGGCTACCAAGGGTGGTGTAGAGTGAAAAGGCCCAGGGTGGTAAGAATGGATCTGGGCATGTGCAAATAGAATGTGTGGGGGAGAGAGGATCAAAGGAAACTTTGGGGAGAGTTTTTAAAAAGACAGAAAGGGGAGAAGGCTGAAGCAATGGGGCAGAGGCCAGAGAGGAAGAAGCAGCTATATAATGAGAAGTGTATGAAAAAGTAGTGGGAAAATGGTTAAAAATTTGGCTTCTTGGTTTAACCTTTGTAGATTCAATAAGGACCTTGGCCTAAAGGTGCCAATAATCTAATTTTTGGAGTTTTTATTTCCAATTGCTAATTTTAACTCTTTTAATGTCTTAAAAGACAAAAGACCTGAAACAAGGCCAAAGGGGGTTTCTAGCTAATGTAGTCATAGTTTTAAACCATTTCTTTTTTTTTCAAACATTTATTAATATTCATTTTTAACATGGTTACATGATTCATGCTCCTCTTTTCCCCTTCGCCCCGCGCACTCCCCCCACCCATGGCCAATGCACATTTCCACTACTTTTGTCATGTGTCCTCGATCAAGACCAATTTCCAAATTGTTGGTAATTGCATTGGTGTGGTAGTTTCGAGTCCACACCCTCAATCATGTCCACCCCGACCCATGCACTCAAGCAGTTGTCTTTCTTATATGTTTCCTCTCCTGCAGTCCTTCCTCTGTATGTGTGTAGCATTCTTTACCATAAATCCCTCAGAATTGTCCTGGGTCATTGTATTGCTGCTGGTACAGAGGTCCATTACATTCAATTTTACCACAGTATATCAGTCTCTGTGTACAATGTTATTCCGGCTCTGATCCTTTCGTCTGCATCTGTTCCCGGAGGTCTCTCCAATTTGCCTGGAACTCCTCCAGTTTATTATTCCTTTTAGCACAATAGTATTCCATCACCCGCATATACCACAGTTTGTTCATCCATTCCCCAATTGAAGGACATACCCTCCTTTTCCATTTTGTTGCCACTACAAAAAGCACCGCTATAAATATTTTCGTACAAGTCTGTTTATCTATGATCTCTTTGGGGTACAAACCCAGCAATGGTATGGCTGGATCAAAGGGCAGGCATTCTTTTATAGCCCTTTTGAGCATGATTCCAAATTGCCAGCCAGAATGGCTGGACCAGTTCACAGCTCCACCAGCAATGCATTAATGTCCCAATTTTGCCACATCCCCTCCAGCATTCATTACTCTCCCCTTCTTTCATTTTAGCCAATCTGCTAGGTGTGAGGTGATACCTCAGAGATGTCTTGATTTGCATTTCTCTAATTATTAGAGATTTGGAACACTTTCTCATGTGCTTTTCGATACTTTTGATTTCTTTACCTGAAAATTGCCTATTCATGTCTCTTGCCCATTTATCAATTGGGGAATAGCTTGATTTTTTATACAATTGCTTTAACTCCTTGTATATTTGAGTGATTAGACCCCTGTCAGAGTTTTTCGTTATAAAGATTTTTTCCCAATTTGTTGTTTCCCTTCTGATTTTGACTACATTGTTTTTGTTTGTACAAAAGCTTTTTAGTTTAATATAATCAAAACCATTTAATTTACATTTTGTTATTTTCTCTAACTCTTGCTTGGTTTTAGTCTTTCCTTTCCCACAGATCTGACAAGTGAACTATTCCATGTTCACTTAAATTGTTTATAGTTTCCCTCTTTATATTCAAGTCATTCACCCATTCTGAATTTATCTTGGTGTAGGGTGTGAGATGTTGATCTAGACCTAATCTCTCCCATATTGTTTTCCAAATTTCCCAGCAGTTTTTGTCAAATAGTGTATTCATGTCCCCAAAGTTGGGCTCTTTGGATTTATCATACACTGTCTTGCTGATGTCAATAACCCTAAGTCTATTCCATTGATCCTCCTCTCTATCTCTTAGCCAATACCATATTGTTTTGATGACTGCTGCTTTATAGTATAGTTTTATATCTGGTGCTGCTAGGCCCCCTTCCTTCACATTTTTTTTTCATTATTTCCCTTGATATTCTTGATCTTTTGTTATTCCAAATGAAATTTGTTATAGTTTTTTCTAATTCAGTAAATAAGTTTTTTGGTAGCTTGATAGGTATGGCGCTAAATAGGTAAATTAATTTGGGTAGAATTGTCATTTTTATTATGTTAGCTCGTCCTACCCATGAGCAATCAATGGCTTTCCAATTGTTTAGATCCAGTTTTATTTGTTTGGAAAGTGTTTTGTAGTTGTTTTCATATAATTGCTGTGTTTGTTTTGGTAGATAGATTCCTAAGTATTTTATATTGTCTAGGGTGATTTTGAATGTTTCTCTTTCTACTTCTTGCTGCTCTAGTGTGTTGGAAATGTATAGAAATGCTGATGATTTATGTGCATTTATTTTGTATCCTGCAACTTTGCTAAAGTTGTTGATTATTTCTACAAGCTTCTTAGTTGATTCTCTAGGATTTTTTAAGTAGACCATCATATCATCTGCAAAGAGTGATAGCTTAGTCTCCTCCTTGCCTATTTTGATACCTTCAATTTCTTTTTCTTCTCTGATTGCAACTGCTAGTGTTTCTAGTACTATGTTGAATAATACAGGTGATAATGGGCATCCTTGTTTTACTCCTGATCTTATTGGGAAGGCTACTAATTTATCCCCATTGCATATGATGTTTGCTGATGGTTTTAGGTATATACTCTTTATTATTTTTAGGAAAGGTCCTTCTATTCCTATACTTTTCAGTGTTTTCAATAGGAATGGATGCTGTATTTTATCAAAGGCTTTTTCAGCATCTATTGAGATAATCATGTGATTTTTGTTTGTTAGACTGTTGATATGGTCAATTATGTGGATGGTTTTCCTAATGTTGAACCAACCTTGCATTCCTGGTATAAATCCCACCTGATCATGGTGGATGATCTTCTTAATTACTTGCTGGAGTCTCTTTGCTAGTATTCTATTTAAGATTTTTGCATCTATGTTCATTAGGGAGATTGGTCTGTAGTTTTCTTTCTCTGTTTTTTATCTACCTGGCTTTGGAATCAGTACCATATTTGTGTCATAAAAGTAATTTAGTAGGACTCCTTCTTTGCTTATCATATCAAATAATTTGTATAGTATTGGGATTAGTTGCTCTTTGAATGTCTGATAGAATTCACTTGTGAATCCATCAGGCCCTGGCGATTTTTTCTTAGGGAGTTCTTTGATGGCTTGTTCAATTTCTTTTTCTGATATGGGATTATTTAGGTATTCTATTTCTTCTGCTGTTAATCTAGGCAGTTTATATTTTTGTAAATATTC